>NC_049177.1:4401250-4754375 GCF_009769625.2 Cygnus olor | reverse complement strand
TAAAGACTCATTTTATTTTATTTTATTTTATTTTATTTTATTTTATTTTATTTATTTCATTTCATTTCATTTTTCCCCATTCTGGATGCTTTAGCTGCAGGAGCTGGTCAGCAAGAAGTTTTTCAGCAGTGAAGCAGACTCAGAATTTGTTATGAAGATGATTAATCCAGCTTACTGAATCATGCACTGAGCTGAGCCAGAAGGAAGGAAAACGGCAGAAAAGGAAATTGTGCAACCTGATTAGCAAACAAGTTAGCCAAGAAAGAAACCACTGAGGTGTCAGCTCAAAGACACAAGGCTTCCCAGTGCCTAATGCTGCACAGGAGTCCGCAGGCCTGGCAGTGGACATTTTGCTCTTGCTGATCTGCAGGGAGTCACCTGTCCAGTCTCCCCAAACAACTCCATCAATCTGCCACATGGCCAGGCTGCCAATTACCACTTATTTTCTCCATGGCAGGTGGCGGTAGCCAGGTGACAGGGATGGGAGGCCTCCGCAACATCGTTCATCACCTGTCTTAGGAGAGCATTTCAGTGAGCACACTGCGTTAGGTTAAAAATGTAAATGTTGCCTTGAGCTGGGTTAATGAAATAAAGCTAATCTGATTTTCCAGCAGTCGATGCAGATCGGATGGATGGGCAAAGGTGTCTAAGAAGAGTATTGATTACATTGATTGCACTTCAGAATTTTCTTGGAAGACTGCTGTCAAAATATTGTTCCTCAGGGACTTGATCCACCTGCCACAATTTGTCTTAGCATATTTTTTATGTTCAAACTACCTACATCTCTCCGTTCTTGCCTTGAGGATGATATCCACACACACACCAATAATAGCATTTAGTTGTGCTGATGGATATGTTCCTGTACTTGAACAGTTTTGTGTTTGGGGGGTTACTACTGCAGCCTGGTCGGGAAGGAGACCGGGAGGGCGGAGGGGGTGCTACAAACAGCGTCTTGGTGTGGAGCCGAGAGATCTGGAGTCTGACGTGGCCGTCTGTTTGTCAAACAGGGATCGGCTCTGCAGAGCACACAAGGTTAGTCTCCAAGAACTTCACGGCCAAAGCAACGGTGAGGAAACCCAGCCTGGCTTGGTGGCTCCCCACGTGGGGTGACTGCCAGAGGTGGAGGCTGTGCCCTGAGTCCTGCCCCCAGCCTTCTTCCCAGTGGCTAAAGAAGGCCACAGAACAAAATGACCCCTCTGTTGCAGGGGAAGGCCCAGGCGTGCACCAGGCAGAGCCCTGTGACACCACAGTGGCCCCCACACATCGTCCATCCCTAAGGGTCTGTGTGGCTGCGGTGGCACTAGCTGCAGCCTGTGCATCCCAGCACCCAGCGAGGAGAGAGTGGGGGCTGACAGCTTTCAAGTAGAAATTAGAGAACCAAAAAATATGTGTAAGCAAACTTCAACCTGACCACTGCTTCTAGAGGAAGGTCCAGTGGCATGTATAAGATTGAAGGACTTAAGAGTTCATATAGTACCAACATTTCTGTTGTCTAAATTAACTGGTGGACTAAAATGGTATTTGCAGGCTTACATACAGAATAAAATTTTCAGATTTTTTTTGTTTTTTCTTATTCACCTTGTATGTGCTAGTCACTGGTCACTGGTGTGAAGCTCCTGCTTTTTTGCACTTCTTTTGCAGGAAGAAAATCAATTGAGTGTATGTTGGCTCTGAGCGAATATAACTTTGTGGAAAACAGTTTTCCTGTCAGACTGTGTTTGCATCCCAAAACCCACTTACAGGGTTTCAACACATCTCTCCTTGTTATGTCACGTAAATGACAAGTGAGGCACGTTGGTTTTATGCCCTTTAATGATTTATCTTTATTTTCATCTTTGCAGTGTCTGTACATGGTGTTCCTGGCCTGGCTCTTACATCCCCCATGTGGGAGCATAAGTACTGGTAGCATGTAAGTGCTTTGTTTCTCTGCTCTGACATTTACTAGCAGGTGGCAAAACACACAGCTGCAGCAGAAAACAGGTTCCTTGCAGAAGTGAGGCGTTGTGCCTCCAAACAGCACCATGCTTTCCTTTGGGTCAGAGAGGAGAGGGAGGAAAGCATGCACGGGAGGCTTCCTTTTGAATTTAGGGGCGATGGATTTACAATGTCAACCTAAATGGAATCTATCTTTTGAGCTGGAAACAGACGCACATAAGGGAATCACGATTCTGGAAAGGGTTTTAATAGACAATGAGAAACGAGCATGGAGGCAGTAGCTGCAATGTGCTGCACCTGGAGGACGGACCCAGCAAGCGCAGCGTGCCTGCCCTGCTGTGTGCTGCGGTGCCCGGCTTGGTGCCAGCGTGTGCTTGGGGCAGGAGGAAAACAACCCACAGAGGCTTCACCCAGGTGACCCCAGCCGAGGCTCTGGCAGGGATCAGTCCCACTGCCTCCTGTGGGTGGGATGCCTACTGCTCTGCAGCCACTGCTGCACGTGACCCACCAGACTGCCCTGCTGGGGCCACCCTCTTTAAATACACATGGCCAGGTTGGCATAAAAGCTGTGTTCCCGCTTAGATGGAACACCCCACAGCTACACCCAGTGAGATTTAGTCCAACCTAAGCACAAAGCAAAACAAATCTGCTGGGCCAATTTTGGTGACATAGGGAGCCACAAAGGTGGCACGAAGCTCATTACTTCTCCTAGCTCCTGCTCATCTGACCCACCAGCCTCAGCTGTGCGGCACCCCGCCGAGGCTGCCTCTTCTGCCAGGATGCAGCCAGGGGCTCTGTGTTTAGGCAGACACCAGGAAGGTTTTGGGAAGCACATCACAGGGCTGCAGTTGTAGGAGCTGGGGAGTTGCCAAACAACAATTTTCCAGCTTGTCTCCTCTGTCAAGGTGGGCTTGCGGAGCTCAGTGTCCGCAGCACATCTCAGCAGAGGAAGGCAGAGCTCTCTGCACCCGACCACTGGTCATTGCTCAGTAGTTCTGCTGAATGGCTGGTGTGAATTTCAAACCCCTGCAATACAGGCATTCACCAGAGTACCTTACATTTCAAAGCAGAGGTTGCTTTTCTTCCTTTGCAAGGGGAAAACATTGTGAGCCCATAATTTTGAGTACGCTAATTCCAAGACATTTGCAGAGAGTGAGTGGTTTCCTGGAATAACGGCCTCTCTCAAGAGAAACGTCAAGTGCATTTAATCAGTCACATTTAGAGCTCTGCAACATCTGCAAATGAATTATTAATGATCTCAAATGTTTTCAAATGATCCAAAAGTCAGGAATAGTGTGGCTGTTCAGATAATCAGCTCTGATTCAGGGCTTCTCCTTCCCACTTTATGCGCTAGAGACCCTGCACCTGCCTGCTGCTGCTAGCCGGAGTCCTTGCGGCTCGGAGAGACCTCTGCGGAGGCACCGGGGAAGCTGAACAAATGCAAAGTACGGCTGGCACCCGGCTGTGCCTGCCTGGATTTATACATCATTTAGCAAATAGGCACGGGCCAGTGGTGTGTGTCCTGGGGGGAGGTGAGGGTGCTCCAGGGAATGCCGTCCCTGCGTGGTGCTCACCGTGTCTGCTGCCCACAGCAGTGCTCCATGCCCACGGTGCGACGTTTGCACTGCAGTGGTGGAAGGCTGGTCTGGGTAGGGTTTACCTGGAGAAGCAGGGTTTGAAACATTGGGTTTCTCATCAGCTAGCAATAGCTAAAATACCAAAGTAAAGCTGGGAATTAAAGCACTGCTCAGGATGCCTGTGTCCCAGCCTTGCTTCACCCACCAGTGTGTGAAGAAAGTCATGGCTGCCTCATGTCGCTTTGGGAGCAAAACAGGGGATGCTGTAAAGTGCTTTGAGAAACAATAACAACTGCCATAGTGTATGTGAGTCAATCCCCTTTCACTGCAATGTAGAAATACCCTTTAAAAAATAATTGCAACAATCTAATTTCTTCAAATGATGTAATGTGGTTACATTAATTTTTGAATCAACAAATGTTGTCATTTCATCACCCCCAGCTGACAAAATAATGGAGCCATCAAGAAGCAGATATAAACAAAACACTTGAAGTAACATGTGAAGTAGTGGGGAAAAAAATGGTATTAACTCTCATGGATAGTAATACAGTGAATTCTGGTGTGTGTACAAAGGAGAATTCCCTCAGGTCTTCAGAAATGTGTTGAGCAGCTTGTTAGATTCAGACCAAATACAGAATTTCTGTTCAATCTTCTTGTTGGAGAGGAGTTGAACCGTGAGAACACTATGAAAGTTACTGCAGCCTTTAAGAATAAGATCTGAGCAGAAAGGTTTTTATCTTCTAGACAAAAGCCACTGATAAACAGAGCGTGCAAACCAGCTGCATCCACGATGCTGTGAAATTGTAGCACAAAAGGGGAATTAAAACTCTACTCCTTACTTTGGCTGAGTAAAGCTTGCAGGGTGGTCACTTTATTTTGTACATAATTGTAAGTCTATAACTTGGCGGTGTGTCTGCTGTGGCTTATGCAGTCTGTGTGCATTACTAACAGCATGTCTTTGTCCCACTACACTCGTAAGGAAAACAAGCGCAGCAAATCAAAGCCCAGCGGCTGTGGGCACTGGAGCAGTTGGGCCCCTGCAGTGTGGCTCTGCAGGGGGCGGCTCTGCGCTGGCTTAACGGAGCAGCTCTCATCCGACGGTGTGTGTTTGGATTGTGATGCCTTGCAAAGTCGCGTGTAACTAGCTGCTCGTCTGCCGGAGCTTTGGTTAGGTACCAAGAGACAGCTACAGCTACCAAGAGGGTGCTGCCTATATGATATTTGCTCATTTCATTTGAAAAAGGAATTGGAGATTCATTTTTTTTTTAGAAGTAAAGTACTTCGCAAGGAGATTAGCTATCTATTTTCTACATCTAGAAGAGGAAAGGATACTAATGTTGCTTCTCAACTTAAAATCAGCTTGAAACCTCCATGTAGTTCTATTGCATAACGTGACTTATTTCAAGTTCAACAACTCTTCCCTTTTTATGAAGACAAACCGCAAACAACAAAGCCCCTAATGGCTTGCACACTTTGTACATGAGATGTTCTTATAAACTGGTGCAGTTACTTATGCCAAAGCTTGGCTTTTCTGAAGCTTGGTACTTCAACAAAGAGCTGAAGTGAATGGCCTGCCCTTTCTCATCCTTGCATGCCAAACTGCTGCTGGCCCACCTGTGCGAGAGGCCAGGAGCATCGCTGCAGAGGGGGTCCTCTAGACAACAAGCAGCTCATACGGCTGACTCGGTGCTCAGAAAGTATGAACAAGGGAAAAACCTGAAGAGGGAGAAGATTGTAGGAAATCTCCCATAGCTCCCTTTGCAAAGGGGCTACAGGACTCCCACATCCCCATGCAATGAAGAAGGCAGATTATGGCAAGGTGAGGAATTGGGGGGTCACATCCCTTCTGCTTTGAGGTACAGCTTTGTTTTATTCTTCTGCACAGTCTCTGTACGAATCTGCCCCATAATGCACATATTTGTATGAGACTTAAAGGTGCTTCAGTTCCTTAGACCCCCCAAATCATTCTTGTATCCACATTTTTCACTGCGCTCTCCTTGAATAGGAGCCAGGAGGCAGCACTTGTGCCAAACAACTGTTGGGGCTTTGGGGAGCCCAGGGGAAGGGAGTGCTATGAGCTGTGATGGAAGGGAAATGAGACTGGTGGGCTTAGAACTACCATCAGTCAGGCTCGACCATGTTTCCTTTGTGTGGCAGCTCGTCTGGGCCCTCCGCACACCTTGTAACTGGAAATACATCATTGCCTGGTATGGCCAAGTAGTAACGGCTGGGACGGGACCCGTGAGCCTCATCCCTTCTCTGCAATGTCTTTCCAAGACAGGGAGATAGCTAAGCAGTAGGAATAACGCTAAGTTAACATCTGGTGCCAAACATCATAGTTTTGACACAAACTCAAACATCGGCTTTAAAAACAAAACAAACAAACATAAACATAAACCATGAACCCTACAGCCTACAGGCTTTGTTCTCTACTTGAAGAAAACATTAAGCACTCTGAGCCAAGTCCCTCAGGAAGACGCTGAGCTCTTGGGAGCTTCCTTGGCATTAGGGGCCCTGCAGTGCTGCAGTGCTGCAGGCAGGGGCACCAGGGAAAGCGGCGCTCCGAGCCTGTGCACTACAGTGCTGACACCCATGGTGGGGCCAGCAGGGCTGTGGCAGAGGACGTCTGAGTGCCATCTTAGCACAAAGCAGAAACAAAGGTTGAGACTGCAAAGCAGTTTTTATGACTGTGTCCTTGGTGTGATGCTCAGCCTGAGCGCTGCTGGGCTGCCATAGCAACTTGTACAGCTCTGGGTGCTGCTCCTCGGGGCTCACTTTGGCTGCCACTGGCGCAGGTGGAGATGCTTCTTTTTAAAACCACCCTTGTATATCCCCATTGAAAGAAATTAAGGCAGCAAAAGAAAAAAAAAAAAAAGGAAAAAAGTAGTTTTGATTTTCAAACTGTGGGGAAAAAAAAAAAAGGATGAACTTTTATCTAGTTTAGCCATGAGGACTTATACAAGAACCATGGCCAAGATTAGTGTTATTCTTGCTGAACTTTGACCAAGCCCTGCTAAAGACATTTTGTAATCGTTTAGCCTGGTGTCCCAGTGGTGCTCGTCACTTGTGTCGAACAGCACATCTGTAACACCTGTATGGCTCCAACTGAGGCTACGAGTGCCGAATCGATGCACAAGCTCCTGCAGCTCTGCCTCCTGCTGCGTGGTCCTGCCCCAGCACAGCCCCAGCTTCAGCAAGGCGTCCGTCCCCACCGAGGGGTTTGCCCAGCCCTGCCCGGAGCAGTATTGGGATCAAGCAGAATGACATTAGGAAGCAAAGTGATAAAAGTGATACAGGTATATTTTTAAAGCACATTTTTGTTTTGAGTAAAATACAGTGATTCCACATTGCCAGTGTCACAAGCAAGTACTGCTGGAATGGCAACAGGTTTGTCCCTCCTTAGAGTACGGATGCAAAATTAACTGTTGCATGTTTTCAACTCTATACTTAATGTTTTGACTCATTCAAGTAAGAGGGAAGAGAAGAATTTTAATGTGGCCCAAAGCAAGAGTTCTGGCTGAACTCCTATCATCTACAATTGCTCCGGGTAATGGTGACACTGGAAATGAAGTGTTATTTCTGCAGCCTTTGTACTTTGCTTCATTAGACATTACCTCGCCAAAAATCATCCCCACCCCACTTAGCAGAGATGAGATGCTGAAGAACACCGCAGGGAGAACCACTTTTAAACTATAATCCTGCAAATGCTTATGGCTGAGATACCCCAGTGAAAAACATGTATGACTCACAGAGTTACACAAGCACATTTAGTTCTGGAAAAGAGCTGTAGCTTTTCCAGAACATCCACTACAGGTCTTAACAGGCACTCAAGAGACCTTTCATGTGTCCAGAATATCACGTAATGTCGTGAATAATAAAGGTGCTGTGTATGCTTCTAAGTATATTTAGAAACCGTTTTGTTAGACAAGAAAGTGATGTTAGCAACAGTCTTAGTTCTCTGCTTCCCTTGGGGATTGTTTCTTTCTGCATGGTAGCCATCATTAAAGGTGGCAAGGAATGTATCTGCAGAACCTCCTGTCTCCTGCTCAGATATGAAGGTTCAATTTTATACTTTTAGGGCTTCACAATAGAGTCTGTCTTAGTTAGACAGATCATTTTTCTTCCCCCCTTCCCGCTCCTCTCCCCCCCCAAGAGATACAAAACCATTAATAATTTGGGGACCAATTTTCAAAAAATCTAATGCAGTTACTGCCCTGGTTGACCTCAGCAAGCTCTTCAGGTATTCAATACCCTTGATGATAATGCCAGTCGGTGGTATTACAGCATAGAAAAACATAATTATTCAACCAAATTAATTCACAGTAAAATAATAGACCTAAAAAAATTGTCCGTAGAAGTAAAAATATGTTTTGATTTCTAATTATCATGACTTGATTAAGTGCCAGAAAGAAACACAATCTATTGTCCAGAAATAATTTATTCATCAACAATAAAACACTGAATAGAAAAAAGCCTTGTAAATAAAACTATATATATAATGCTTTATTTTTTATTCAATACTCCACAAAAAACACTACAGACAGTAACAAAATAATCCAATTAATCTTAAAAATTTCAAATGATAATTGTCACTTTTCATTTATCATGTTTTATTAACAATGCAAAGGTCAGTTGTTTACATATTATAGTTTTACTTGATTTCATTAAATTGTTTCTTAAAACACTTGAAGCAATTTTGTTATTTGCCCCATCATTTATAACATACATAAGTATATCAATAAACAAGATAACAGCTCTGAGAAAGATATGCAGACTGTTCAATGGTAAGTAGTCTACCATAAGTTGTTTAGTGGGAGAGTGGGAGTAAATCACAACTGAATTGGGATTGAAGTCAACACATCAGGGAGAGAAATCATATTTGGGGAACAATTACATGTTTTCCATTGCCCGTTTAGTAATGTGATCTCTTTCAAGATCTGATTTCTCCTGTTTTAGATACTCTAGCACCTTTGCTAGCATATCCTCATCCAGATACTGCCTGTTTTGCGTGTCATCGGTGTCCCCTGTCATGGAGAGCCTTTTGCTGAGTGATGCCAGCTTCGCGGTCTCCTGTGGTCCCACCTGGCCTAGGTGCTCTCTGATGGCCTGCTCCAGCCGGTCGTCTTCCTGCAGGTCGCTTTCAGAAGCTGGAACGGGAAGTCGCTTCATCTGGTTCGTATTGATAACTTCAGGATATTTTGCCAGCATCTTTGCCAAGTAATCAGCCAGCTCTTCATCCTTCTCATTCAGTTTCTCATACTCCATTTGTCGCCTTTCCAAGTCGTTAATCCACGCAGCTTTAGGAAATGGGCGTCCTTTCAATCTTCTGGGAATGTAAGGCAGTCTTGGTAAATCATTTTCTTGATTAAGATGATTTAGTAAGTAGGAGGGATTCTGGTTACCTAAATTGTCAGTTCCCAGAAGACTGACTATGTCTTCAATATTGAGGTCTTCAGGTAAATTTTCGGGAATTGCATTAAGGGGCTGCTTCATGTACCCATTTTTAGAGTTTCCATTACTTTTAAATATGTCACTCTGTCCTAGAGTAGTTTCAGCGATCTCATCAAGGTCTTCTGGGAACTCTGCTTCCTGCTCAGCTTCCAACCTTTCACTCTGAAGCTGCTTTTTTTCCCCAGCTTTCAACATGTCTATCAAATCCTCAGGAGGAACTTGTAAATTCCTTGAGATTTCTATTAACTGAGCTATAGACTGAGGATCAAGTTGCTTATCCAAAAATGTGGTTGCTCTTTTCTCCTCAAGTTCTCCTCCAGTCCTTAATTTCCTATTTCCAGCACTGCCCACCAGCCTCTTCAGGTAATAATTCATTAGCTTTGAAACGTCCTCTGACATTTGATCTTTATTCTCTCTTCTCATTTCATCCTCAGGGAAGCTGAGTTTCCCTGATCTCTTCATTTCATCATCAATCTCCTCTTCATGTTTATCAATTTCTTCTTTGCTGTCTTTTATCTCTTCCTGGGTTTGGCTTTCCACTTTTTCCTCTATGGGATTCCAATCTTCTCCTCCAACCACATCTTCGTAGGCAATGTTATTCACTTTATACACATCATCTTCATCGTCTGCATACAATTTCTGGTCCTCATCCAGCCTCTCTTTCTTGTGATTACTAGGTCCTGCCATCTTCCCCAACTCCTGAAACACTGACTCCAGTGTAGCAAGACTTTGGGGTGTGTATTGCTCTTCCACTATTTCATTAGTACGCTTGAAAGGACTGTCTCTTGAACTGTCTTCATAGAGGCCAATAGGCATTTTGAGATATTTTTGCCACCTCTCAGGCCACTTGTAAGCCTCGTAATCATCTGTTACTCCAGCTGGAAAACTATTATCGGAACTCAGACCATAAGGTTTATTCTGCTTTGGGGCAACTTTTGACTCCTTCTCAGCTTGTCGCAAGGCTTCCAACATAACCTTAACCCACTGAGACTCATCTTCAGTCAAAGAATCCCTCAAATTTTCTGGGAGGTGAACCTGATCTTTGCTTTCTTTCTGTTGCAGGAGGTATGGGACACTTTGATAGGAGTTGTAATCAGGGCTGCTTTCTCCCTTGTTAGTTTGCTTGCGAAGATCTTCTATGTATTCCAAAGCTTTGATCATGTCAGGATTTGGGAACCTTTGTAAGTTTTTCATTACATAGTCTGGGTCCTTCTGAAGCAGCTGATATTGCTGGAAGGAAGCTGCATCAACCCAACAGATTAGGGCAAAGAAAAAGGTGACAGCGCAGGCTGCTCCAAGCTGGAAGGTTTTAGTTTCTGCCATATTTAGTATATTTCCTTGAAATAAAGAAGAAGAAAAAAAGAGATAGTTAATATATGGAGACAAACTTAGCAAACTGAGAGGTTAAAAAAGAGATTGTTATTTTAAACAGGAACTCATTGTGAAGAATAATAGTACTACATGTTTTTATTCTTCATGAAATGTTAATAGAGCTCATATATGAAAGATTTTTTTTAATGGAAATTTATTTTGAGATTTTCTGAACATTTCCTTTGTCTCCTCAGTTTAGTGTAAATGATTGGTTTGCAAAGCTAGAAATGTCTTATCTTTATGCTCAATTTACTTTATGAACATCAGTTTTCCAATGGCAGTGCCAAAGTAAAAAATAAAAATCCTATATAGCTAAAGAAATGCCAATAGAGGATTCCAGTTGTCATTTGAATTATTAAAATGAAGGCTTCAAATGGTAAAGACAGTATGTCCATATATTTAAATGCAGCTCAACATATATTAAAACTGCATACAGTATTATTTTGTGAGATTGTTCCATAGGGCATCTCATTTACTGTCAGGGTAATACCTCTGAATGGTGCTAGACTGCAGTAAAATTAATGTAATGAAGTGGAGAACATGGCATATGAAATGACTTGCAGGTTTATTTCGGTCATTACCGTTAGTGTTATTACTTCCTTTTTTGCTATTTCATAAAAAACAAAACAAAACAAAACAAAACATTATTTGTATTGCAGCTGAATTTTAGTTAAGGGGCTCTATGAGTGATGCATTTCCCCATGGGCAGTAATACCCTATATGAAGGACAAATTATAATTTATCATACAGGTACAATACAATTATTTTACTGATATTTTCCAAGACAGTTTTGGAAATAGGCTCAAGTAAATTGATTCTGAGTGGTGATTTCATTCATTCTTTCACTTCAGCAGAAATTGAATCAGGTCCCAGGACAAGCAGAAGCTTGACTATTGGTATAAATGAGATAAATTCAGTTAAAATCAAAAGAAACCCATGTCTAATCAGTGTGTCCAGTTTAAGCCAGCCAATAATAAACTCTGTTTAAAGGAACATAAGTGGGAAAAATATGTATTAGACTGAATTAACAAAATGACAGCACTGCTGCGTATGAGGCTACAGCTGCACAAGCCCAGTCCTGCAGCGAGCCGAGCACCCTCCACTCTGTGAAGTGAAAAACTGCAGTCACTTATTTCCTAGGAGATGCTTGGGAGCTCATATCCTGGGGCTGTATGACAGATTAGTCTCTTTTCTGATCCATTTACATTAATGAATAAAGTACAATAATGAGAAAGAAACGGTAAAGATAGAAACCACTTTGCTTAATTGACCTGGTTTGGCTCCTTTGTTTTTGGCTTGGTAAAACCATCCTGTCGAGAAGTTGGTGATTCATGACAGGCTGAAAGAGTTACGTATGCTGCTGTTTGCCCACTGCTGTACATAGAAAGTGAGCATCGGTATGCTCATTTCAGCTCAATTGTACATTTTTCCGCTGTTTTTGTTCCTAACGTAATGTGACTTAATAATTAAAAGAGTATTAGTTGAGAGCCGTTTTTTTTTAACCTCAGTATGCCTGAGCAAGCTAACAGCCATAACAGAAAACAATTTCCCCAGACATTTTTGAATACTCAAGTCTGCATACATTTGGGAATTGATTTCAGAAAGCATTACTTCAGAACAGCTGATTAGAAGGTCCCACCCTCTAGGTCTGTGTTTGCCCTAAAACAAAGCCAACGCATCCCTTCATTTTCTATCACAGAAAAGGAACTAGTCCTATATGTAAATGTATATATATCTTGAGGCAGAAAAAAAATAAAAAAAAGAAAAAAAAAACTTTGCTACCTATTGCAGCAAATAGATGGAATTAAGCTTTTTCTAGCAGAGAAACTGGTTATTAATAGTCAGTTTGATAAGAGGAGAAACTCTGTTGTTTTTGAGAAAGGGAGAAGGGAGAGTTGTTCCATAATTATCTGCCAGGCACATCCCACTAACAGAGACCAGGAACTCAGCCTCCTCCACAGCACACAATTATGTATTGCTGTATCCTTTGTAAGAGTCAGCATCATTCAATTAATATCAAAATGCGTGTAGCCCCGCAAAGTTTTGTTTAGTGTTCCATAAGGATGTTGCTCAATGGAATATTTCCTTTGCGGGAATAACAGCTTAGTGGTTCCTCTCTAGACATTTGAAGTACATTTGTCTCTAGATCAATTTTCAATTCTAATTTATTAGTAGATGATTCTCAAAAGCCTTTGTCAAATGGAGCTGGAAATGATTTATTTCAAAAGTTTGAGTCCAGGTCACAAAATCTTGTCATTAAATATACTGCTTTATTCAGGGTGAGGGGAGTCCTCTCCCCGGTCTCCCAGACATAAATTCACATTTTTTGAAAAAACAGAGGACGTTTTAGACTACCTATCTTTAGGATCTATAGTAAAATATTCTCTTTTGTGCCTCTCAAAGGACAATATGCTAAAATGGTTGTTTTTAATCTACATATGTATAATCGTGAAGCTAGCCTGGAAGGGGAGTGCATTTTTTTTTCTCCGCTACTAGAACCTAACAGACAGTAAGATCATTTTTTGGCCAACAAATATACAAGTTTCTATTTATAAAATGAGAGGATTGACTTCACAATTTAACATGCACAAAGGCAATGCAGACTGACAGAAGTTCCCTGGAAAAGAGACAAAACAATAACTCTCCGTACAGGGATGTTTCCATGGTAGCAGTAATTTTCTCCCTCTCTCTTTCTCTCTCTCTCCCAGCAGTCTTTTTTGATGTGGATGTAACGTTTTCAGTGAAAATTTGCTATGAAAACTCATAAGCTTTCCTACAGACAAGTCCTTAAGAGTCTGAGCGGGGATCCAAAAGCAGTTTTCCATGAAAATAAGGAAATACATCATGCACTCTTCATCCCATTTACTTTTGCAATAAATAGTGTGACTGCAGCAAAGTTGCCGTTATAAAAGCCTCTCTAACCCTTTACGCTGCGCAAGGGACTCAAAACAGGAACAAAATCGGAACGGGGTGAGGAGGAGGAGGGGAAAAGCAAACAAACCGCCAGCAGTTCTGAACGAGCATAACGACAGTTTGTATCTGTGGACACACAGGGCTAACCAGACTGCGTTTGCCTCCAAGGTAACCTCGCATCCTGTACTCAGGCACAGCCCAAGTGCCATGCCGAGCCGGCGCGACTCAACGCGGCCATAAGCAGCGGCAGCACGCTCCGCAGCATCAGCCAGCAACGCAACCCCTGCCAAACCAACGAAGGCATCCAGGAAGGCTTCGATAACCCCCACCAGACCGACTAACGCAGCCGGGAACGGCGCCACAGCACCCAACAGCCCGACGACCGGGTCCGCGTCCCCCGAACCACGCGCATCGGCCACCACCCCGCCAACTCCCCTCCGTCCCTCCTGTCCCTGTTTCCTCTCGCTTTTCCCCGGCTCCCACCCCAGCGGTGCCCGAGGAGCGAGGCAGGGGCGCTGCCGGCCCCGGCCGCCCCCCGGCGCCCCCCGCCGCAGCCCCCACCTGGCCGCGCCGCCGCCGCCGCCGCCGCCTTCAGCACCCGGACAGCGCCCGCTTATACCGCCCTGCCGCCTGACGTCACCGCGCCGGGACACGCCCCCCGCGGGGCCCCGCCCACCGCCGAGAAGGGACCCCCCCCCTCCCCCCAACCCCCCCCAATGGTGGGACGGGGGGGGATAAAAACAGGGGGGTGCTGGCATAAAGCGGGGGGAGGGGAAAGAAGGACCATAGAGGGGAAAATAAAAGGAGGAGGAAGAAAACGGAAGAAAAAAGTCCAAAAGTCAAAAAAATATGAAAAAAGGAAAAAGGAAAAGGGGGGATAAAAAATAGGAGGAAAAAAGGGAACTGTAGACTGGGGGCAGGCAGCGCCTTTTGCTTCTCGGCTCCAGAAAGCAGGGGAGGATGCGGCAGTGGGGCAACGTTGGGCACAACCCGCTGCTGAGGCCCCCCCCCGGGTGCAGCGGGGTGAAAGGGGCTGCCAGGGGTCTGTGGTGTCAGAGCGTGTGGGGCAGCCCCGTGCTCGCACCTGGCGCCTGGCCTTCGCATGGCACAGGGTGGCCTTTTAATGGCTGCGTGCTGGGGGAGTCGCTTAATGGCAGCTGGGTGAGACCTTGGGTGGCTGTTGAGTGAGTCGTTGGGTGACCGTTGGGTGAGACGTTGTTGGGCAAGACCTTGGGTGAACCCTTGGGTGAGCCCTTGTCACACAGTGACAGCTCTGCCACAGTGCAAGGACAACTCGGGATGTCCATGCCCTCCCCATCCAGCACCACAGGCCCACGAGCTCCAGACCAGGCAAGGGCTGGGTGTAGTGGAGGAACGGCAGCCTTCAGACAGAGCGACTGAAGCATGTCAGGGAGGCACAAGACACAAGGAACCCCACTGCTGGTGCGGGGGGGACACCTTTGCTCCTCCCTGGGGCAGGCACCGGCACAGGAGGAGTACCCAGGCACCACACCACGGCCCGGCCGTGCCAGCAGCACCCCTTGGGTGTAAGTGTATTCGCGGCACCCACAGTGCCAAAAGGCCAGTACTTGGTCGCATAGATGAGTAGGGTGAGTAAGTACCACTCTGCCATCAGTCAGGAAACATGGAATGTAACACATTGCTTCAGATGCTGCTCTGGGTTTTAGCTCACTCCTGCTTCCCTTCTCTTCCAGAAAGGTTCTTTTACTTTGGCTTTTAAATAAGGACTCCTTTTCCCCCAAAATAAATCTTTCCTGACAATTTTGACCTTTTACAGCACAAGATTTAAAAAAAAAAAAAAAGGATGAATAGGATGAATATACCTTCCAAGGCAATAAATGTTACAAAATTAAATTGTCATAAGAACAACAAGGTAGAAATAATTGCAGCTGTGAGCACAGACAAAAGGACTGGCCATGCTGCATTTTGGGGGGCTGAAATGGAGATCAGGAAGCCTCTCATTTCACCTCATATGGCGTTATTAGTAAACTACAGGACCCATCTTTGTCGGTGCTGAAACTCAGCAGCAGCAGTTTTGTTCAGGACCCAGGCACAACCTGAAACGCCTGCTTTGATAGCTGGGCCCGGAAAGAAATGAGTTAAACCAGAAGTTCTGCTAGGACCCATGGTGGCATCCTTGAAGATGGAGACAGAGGTGCATCAGCCACAGTAGGCAGAGAGCAGGGTCCACGTGAGCCATGCACTACCCTGACCACCTGGGAAGGGTCCTGCTGAGCAGCACGTGTCCCGTCAGCAGGGCTCCAAACGCCCACAAAATGCGTGGTTAGACATAACTACAGCTATAATACCTTAGTCCATTGCGAAAATAGTCATCGTGATCAAAACAAACAAAAAAAAAGAAGAAAAAATGTTCAGATTTTTCAAGAATTTTGTTGTACCTCTGCATGTGCTTCCAACAGACTCTTGTGCAGTCCATGACCAAACACCCAACATTTGTCTAGCAAATTCTTTCACATGAAGTCATCCTACTGCCCCCATCCACCTATCCCTGATCCTCAGCATCAGTGTGTATTTCAGACAACTCAAATTAATTGGCACATCAGCACGATGCTTTCCTCTGTTCCTTAGCCTCTCACTTGAGATTCACAGCGTGTGAAGTCAGGCACTTGGCTTAGTGCTCTGCTGTGGCTATTTTAGGTTCAGTGGATAAAATTTACAGAAGGCTAGCCACAACTGAGCTGTCAATTTTACTCCACATCAAAATGTTTGTTTTGCATGGGCTTTGTGCTAATGATTGTATTCACATGGTCCTGTAAGGAGGCCCTTAATTAATGTGCTCTGTGTGTGTGTGTTGCACTCTTTTCTTTGGAATGAGTCATGAAACAGAAAATTTGATCTGTGCTGTCATTAGAAGTTCCATGGCATTTTATACAAGAGTAGGATCACAACACAGCATCTCTGAAATTTAGGTAATTGCATTAGAACTAGCTCAATATCAACTGCTTAACCATAGGAGGATGGTAATCTTGTTTCTCTGAATGTATTTTGACCATATTGCATCCTCTTGTGTACGCTGGGAACAGAACAGCAATAAATGTGATATTTTCTCTGAATGGTTTCCCCTGTCTCATGCTCTGCCTTACACAGTTATGCATCGTGAGAGGCTAGAAGTGAATCAAACCTGCATCTTGCATGTTAACTTAAGAGTAAGCAAAGCTTCAGGGAGGTGAGGGAACTTCACTGCAGCAAACAGAGGCAAGAGGACTGAGCCCATCGTGGTTTGTCACACCCATCGAGTTCATCATCACTGAAGTCAGTGGAGAAAGAAAAGCCGGACCACTTGGAAAAGCAGCATCAGGAGCATGCCCGGGAGGTAGCCTTTTCTGAGATGGGGCTTGGTGTCGTGCCCGTGGCCAGCCCCAGCACTGTGGGGGTGATGGTGGCAAGGACCTCCAGCTGCCACCACCACCACCCATGGACCATGGGGTCCCGGTGAGACCTGCCTCCTGCCCCAGCTCACACAGGACAAAGCAACCATCTCGATGGTTACGGCCACACAGAAGTAACGCGCAGCAGCAGGCAGCACATTTGTTTGGCTCCTGTGCCTCTGTTGTCTAAAACCCAAAATAGTCTGCAGGCTGTACCCTTCACTTCAGCTCTATCTCTCTCCTCATCTAATTGGTGTCACCAAAAGATCAGTGCTGCTTAAAAATAAAGCGGGGTTGTGTCAATATTGATGGTTCTTTCCCCTTCCTCCGTTTCCAGGGGCAACTAAAAATAATTTACAATTCATTACAGACATGGCATTTCCTACAGAGTAAGTGCCATTGTCACATTTAGAATTCATTCCTCATCTGATTTGAGTATCTGCATTTATTCTGTATGTAATGAGAAGGGGGAGGTTTGCTTTCGTCAGAAAAAAAGTTCACCTGTCACCACAGATATAGATTAATTTAAATGATTTTGATTTTAAAATACTTGACCTCTGCTTTGGCCCAACATTATATTTGTTATTTTGTGCTCATTTCACATTCTTGGGAACTCAAACACATTTGCATGCAAATATTTTTGGCCTCCCTAAATTTAGTACACAATAAATGGCTCAAATTCCATTACCAAAGCTGTAAGGGACAGGGAAAACGTAACATTGTAAGGAAATCAGGGACTTTGTGGTTTGCACACGCAGTTCTTTAACAGCATGGATGCCAAGGCAGGGGTCCGTGGTGGCTGCAGGCCGCTGGGTGTTACTCCACACTGCAGTAAGGTTTTGTAGGCCCACAGGGAGCCTGACCAACACGGTTCCCTGCAGTGGTACTGCACGCTCCATAGGGATGCTTCAAAAACAGATTTTGCTAAGGACAACAAGAAAATAGACTTTGACTTTCACCCCAAAGTTAACATGTTCAGGATTTCATACTGCCTGCACTTAAAAAAATAAATGAACAAAAAGAGGAGCACGGAGGCAGCGCTGGTCCCACAGCTCTGCTCTGCTGGCACAGCTTGGTCCATGGAAAGCCGTGCCCAAGGCACATCCACGGCACAGCTCCAGGCACAGCCAGTGCCCCGTGCCTCCTGCTGGGCCTCGTTCAGCACAGTGCTGGGTCCTACCCTGCTCCTGGGCAGTCTGGAGCCCGTCGCCATGACCCAGCCTCTGATGTCCTGCCAGACCTGGCCCTGGGTCCCAAAATGCAGCCCGCAAAGTTGGGGGAGCTGGGGTCAGCCATTGCCTCCGACAGGAGAGGAGGCAAGAAGCCACGGCTGGCAGGAGGGTGTAAAAGCAGCAGATGAATCAAGAGAGAACGAATTTACTGTTGTACTTGTTCCAGTGCAGCCTCCACTTTGATCACCATGAACAAGAATAGCAAAACACCAACAGATTAAGGAATATATGTCTTCTCCCATAACCACCAAAGTATTTTTATCTGCAGGCCTCCCCCATGTACATACACGCATATTTCCTCCCGTGGAGTTTCAAAGATCTTCACCAGCCTGTGACATCTGCTTACCAACATTTGGTGTAAAAATATCAATATCTGCTTTGCATAGCTGTGACGGGTGTTACGTTTACCAGGCAGTAAAGATCAAGAGTCTCCGGGGAGCTGGCTGGATCAAACTGTCATGATTTCAGCACTGCTGTGCGTCAGACAGCAGAATTTAAAGTCAAAACACATATAGTTTAGGGAGGAAGACAATGAGAAGCTCTGAGTCATACCCTGCTGAGGGTGAAGAGAACAGATTAATAGACAGCAATCATGAATGAAACTGAACGGCTCATTTCAGTCATGCGGCTCCTTCTTAAACACAAAATAGGATTTATTTTTAGTCATTAAGGATGAAAAGAGGATTTCTTTGCACCTTCCCAAGGAGCACTGAGAAAGGAGTTTTAATTAGTGTGGCCAGGCTCTCTGTCCCTTGCCGCTCGCAGAACAGAAGCAGCGGGGCGCAGGGAAGTGGCACGCTGGTGAGGCATCGCCCGCGGGGCCCTGCACAGCCCGTCCTCCCAGCAGCACAACACGGCCGTGCTCCATCCCAGCCACGTGCCCTTCACCAAAACTGACTCAGAAAAAAACAAGGGTGACCACTTATAGCCAGGTCGCCTCTTTTCAAGGAACTGCACCGCACCCTGCTGCTGGCTCGGCGGGGAAGGGCACAAAGCACTTTACTGTCTTTCTTTTATTTTCTCTTTCCTGTGCTACGTACTACTTTGTCTTTCCCTTTGCATCATTTTCCCATAATACTCTCCCTCCTAAGCCCTTCCCTCTGCTGTAGTCACTCATCAGACACCAGCCCTGGATGAGAGCCAGGGCTCTGTGCAGGTCTTGCTCCCTTTCCCCATCCCCAAGCAGAGCCTGGCGACTGCAGGAGCACCAGGCACTGGCTCTCACTCCAAAAGGAAAAGTAAATGGAAAGAAGGAGCTGTGCTTCTGTTTTGCCCCATCAGTAGGGGTGTGGGCGAGACAGGAGAAGCTGGTCAGAACTCTTGGTTTATAGATAAGCTGTGGATTTAATTCATACTTTTCTAGACGAGGCATAACCCTCACAGGCAAAGCTAGCCTGGCAAAAGAGAATGGGAGCAGAGAGCAGGCCGAGGCCGGCATATTTAGGTGGCAGAAGGAACAAACGGCAGCCTGCAGGCCCCAAGGCTGCAGCACCTCACTGCCAGGGGCACCCCAGGGCCCAGGGGACAAACCAGACCCAGCTCATGGGGGTTTCTGTGAGGAGAATGTGGTGTTTCTGCAGTATGTGTCCTCCAGAAGTGACCTGCAGCGACGCTTTCACGAGAGCACAAAGGTTTTATGTGGGAGTGAATGATGCTACCACAAGAGAAGTATGTTCACACGTTTATGTGATGCTTCATTTTAAATAAATGGATAGAAGTGATTTCACTGTTGGACATAGGATTAGTTACATTATTTAGTCGCTTGTTAAATTATTCCTGTGATTCTGCTCTGCAGAAACTTCATGATTTTGGGGCTAAGCCATTTCTATCCCTTAATTAGAATCATAGAATCATTAGGGTTGGAAAAAGCCCTTCAAGATCATCTGGTCCAACCATCTCCCTACCACCAATATCACCTACTAAACCATGTCCCTAAGCACCAAGTCCAAAATTACATCAAAGCCTCAATAATTTTCATATTTATTACTCACAAACACAGAAAAGTTCAGTGATTTTGGATCCCCCTCTCTTTGGCAGCAAAACCTCTGCTTTGTTACCTGCTCACTTGCCTGACAATGCAGGATAGGGGTTAGAGTAGCAAAATTGACACCTATTAATTAACACTCCTTTTCTTATTCATTTGTTGAGGCTCCAGCCATTCTCGAAGCATGAAATCACACGCCTGCACACTTAATAGGGGTAAATGCTCTTCCCAAGCCATTAGGACAACGGGTGCTTTAGCTACACAGCATGCGAGGATCTATCTGCCAAGGCTACAGGGGCAATAAGCCATGCTCTGCTTCCTTGTCATAAAAAGTTATCACCATTTCCTCTTGCATTGTCTTTGCTAGCATCATTACCTTCACCGGTGCCATTACAGCATTTTTTGTGGTCATAGGCTTGCCCTTCATTGCCTAGTATATAACTTCATAGGTTCCAGCCCTATTGCTACAGTAATTTATATAGAGCTGGGTCAAAACCAAATTTAGCATTTGGTCACGAATGTGATAAAAATAGAAAAAAAAAATGAGACTGACTGCAAAGCACAGCACAGAGCCAGCGGTGTAGAATTTCTCCCCAAATAAAACTTTTACCAAGAAGAGGGCAAACAGATCTGGAACCACCAAATTAGCTCCTGTGGACAAGGCGGAAACGTCTCACGTTGTGTCCATTTATTTACAGTTTAAAGGTTAATTCAAAATAAGCCTGAATCATCAGAAGGAGAGCACAAATTCATATTGTCCCATGTGGTTATAGCTAGTAACATTTGCCACATCAGCATTAAAGTTGAGGGCTTGCTTTTTTAGGGTTGAACCATACTGACGTTGCCTTTCAGGCTATACAGCCTGGGAGAGCTGGCCAGCTTCACGGCAGCTTCCCTGGGACAGTGACAGGAGGATCAAGCAAGGCCTGAACTTCAGTGCAAAAAGCAGAAGAGGTACAGGGTTAAGCATTTCCCCCAGCCTTGCAACAGTCATGCCTGACCAGGCTAGGGGTGAAACTTCAGCATGGCAAATTTGTCACCTTGTGGTTCCCTGACCCATGAGGATTTAATGCCACCACCCAGGTGTGCAGGAAGCATGTTCTGAACGGCAAGAGGCACAGAAACAAAGCACCGCTGTCGCCTCCTGTACATGCATGTGGGCTCCTGTGCTCCCCCAGCATGGAACGGGTGGGAGCCAGAGGGTGCATAGAGCTGGGCACAACGCATCCCACAATGCCTCAGAAACAACTACTTAAAACTATATATATATATATATATATATATATATATATATATATATATATATATCTCACAACCAGGAACATACAGCATCCATCTCTCGAAGTAAACCAGAAACATTTTTCTCTGAGACTCTGTCTCCCCATATTAACATCTGGAAAGTGCTTTTATGACTGCTTGGTCCTGAACGGCTCTCGTGGGGCAGGGAAAAAGTCCTAGGCGGGTTGCTCCCTTCTCCAGCAAATACAAAAAAGTAAGCAGTGCCCTCATTCCCCCAAAGAGGCTGAAAACTAAATGACACCTAGCAACACCTCTGCAAGCTGCAAAAAACGTTTGTCTTGGACCTCCGCGTGGTTTTAGATAGCAGCCTTGCTTCCCTCTCTCAGCTATCAGAGCCTTGACTGGCAAGTAAAACCCATATAATTAGGAGGAAATGCCACAATTTTCCACTAAGGCAAAAACTCCCTGTGTGCTACACAAGGCTGGTAAGTGGCAGAGAAGCAGCGTGCCCTTCCCAGCACCAGGCTGCCGCTGAGATAGCATGACTGGACGGGAAAGCTACTCTGGCCTGGGCGAGAGTCCCATGGGGAGCCCCAGGGAGGGCAGGAAGATGATGCAGGTTTTCCTTGCAAGGCCTTAAAGAGGGGCAGTGGGTGGAGGGACTGCCGTGCTTCCCCAACATTGGTGTCTCAGAGCTTGTTATAATTCAGGTAGGAAAAGGATACCACAGCAAATCAGTTCAGGAAGGGACAAACGCCCCCTGAGAAAGCAGCCTGTCCACTGTCTTGTCTGAAGATCAGTGCAAATGGCTTTTGATTATGAGCGACTTGCTGGGCGCTCCTAGTTTAAGCATAAGATAGCCCTGTGTGATGTAAGATATTTTTTCTTGCCTCAGAACAGAAGAGTTGCATAAAAGAATGGGTACACATGGAAGATGGACAGCATAGATCCTGTACTAGCAGAGATAAAACACACAGCCTATTTTATGAAATATTAAACATAAGCTATTTTTCCAATTGAATGAAATGTACTCAAAACAAACCGTTTGTATCCAGGGATCCCTGCAGGCGACAGAAGGCTTGTCATGAAAATAGCTGTTTCAGTGCTGGGCTAATAATTCAGATCCAGTAGGGTTCATATCTGAAATTAAACAGACACGTTATTGCATCTCACCCCAAATCTGCAGCATCCTTACTCCGGAAATTTGGTGCCAGATATATTTAAAAGCCAACCATAAACTCCATAGATGCTGTTTACTCCTGTTTCTTCAGCCAGAATCTGCCGGCATGGCTTTGGCTGCAGGAAATGCACTTTTCCAGCAGGGTGGGACTGATTTTTTGGCTCCCATTTGCACGAGCTCCAGCTGAGACTGCTTTACACTGAAAAAGCCCCCACATTCACACATGGCTTTTCAACCGAGTGGGGCAAACTGACTTTTGCTGCCACATGCATCAAATGAGCATAGCAATAACTAAGGTAATGTTATTTTGCCTTTGCCTGCTGCTAGCAGCATTGATGGTGGCAATAGCTTCCCCAGCACTATCCTCATTCCACATCTCACAGCTTTCAAACCAAGCAGACTTCCCAGATGTGGGGACACTGTGCAGGGACAGAGCCAGAGCTGCTCACAAGAGTCAGGCCCTCTCCCTTTCTGCAGTTAATGCTGCAATTCCTCTACCTCTTCTAATTTCACCACCCTTGGAAATTGCCTAGTTTGCCCATTCCTAAAACCAACCCAGTTTTCAGTGATCTTCTCTTCTGTGCAATGCAATGTGGTGCGGAAGGGTCTGGGTCAGCACATGATATGTTTTCCACCAGACCTGTAGCTCTTAACGTGATTGTGGTGCAGTCCTGCTGCTGCAGTGCCATCACCTGGGGTCCTCCCACCAGCAGGAGCTGCTCACAAATGTGAGCTGCCCCCCTCCCCCCCCAAGGACTCGGTGGTCATCTTCCAAAACATGGCAGGCATCCTGTCATCTATCTACCACATTTGGCATGATGCTGGATCCCATGGAAGTGGCCTGGTTTGCCCCAAATAAATTGTTTGTAATTCAAGGCAAAAGCAATTCATTGCAGCTGTTTAAAATCAGGTCGCAAAGCACCACAATGAATTACTGTCAGCCTTACCTAGAGCATGGCTTGCGTATGCTCCTGCGTAGATATGTAGTCAACAGGGATTTGTTTGGCTGCCTGTGGTTTTCCACTAGTGAATCTCAAAGCTGAATCAAAAGGCCAGATACTGCATCTGGCACTGGAGATCTTGCGGGATGAACTAAATGGATTATTGTCCATGCAGGGAGGCTTTCATCGTCTGTTGCAGATGTAATATTGATGAGGTACTCAATTTTACATAACTGTTTCAGGATATTTTACATTCAACAACAACCACCAGACAAAATGACAACCCTTCTGGGTTGGTGTCACTTGCTTGTAATCAGGAAGTCATCGCCACAGATGTCTGTGGAAGTAGTATCTCCTTCAGCTTCTCCTGATGGGCTGTTTCATGTTGCAGTGGAAGTACATCATGCTCCGTGCAGCATTACACTCCTGCTAGGCTCCTCTCTCAGACCAGGGCTGCAGAAGCTGTCCCAGCTCACCGACTCTTTGTATAAGCCTCCACTGGGTGTTTTTACCCAGGCACATGAAAGTGCTTTTCTCATTCCCCCAGACTCTGCTCTGGAGGAGGCAGCAGCAGTTGGTGGGTACAGATTCAGCCCCGTGCAGCAGCAGTTCTCCGTGAGCAATTTTGGAAGGATTTCCTTTCTCACTGCTAAGCATTGTGAAGGGCATCAAATCCTGCTATATTGTTATTATTGTTAGTAGTAGTAATAGCAGTAGTAGTGGCCGTAGTAGAACAGAGGTATTTTTTTTTTTTTTTACAAGACAGGAAGAAATGGGAAGGAAGAACTGTAACACGAGGAGACGGAGTAGAAACCAGGAAGAGAACAAAACATTTCAGTTCTCAGCAATGCAGCTGCAGTACCTGAGCCCGGGCAGCTGAGAAGACAGATGCTCCTCTGGAGACCACGTCCAGAGCCTCTGAACTGGAAAAAGCAGATGGGCCGGCGGCTGAGGCAGGAATCATGAGTCTCACTTCCAGGGTCTGTGCCAAAGAGGTGGGACCAAGGGGTAATTAGGCTGATGAACAGTGATATTAAATGTATGAAATGAGGCTTACAATAGAAGAGAAATCTTAGGAAAAATCAGTCAAAGTGAGAAGCATAACAGAGCAAATCCCAGCACAACTAACCTGTAGGGAAGCAGAAGTACAGAACCTGCTCCTAAGATTAAATTTGGGCACACAGCTGCAGTTGTGTTCCCTGATTTTTATCCATCAAGCACGTATCTGAATCATAGCTATTTATTTGCTTTAAAAAAGCAGTATAACAAGAGAATTGAAAGTACATGCTTCGGTTATATTAAGACCAAACTCATTCGGAATATGCACAAAATTAAATACATGCCTAAGAGTTTTGAGAAGCAGTCAGTGTTTGGTGAACGAGAACCTTTAGCCGTAATTTTTAATTATTATTGAAAATTCTTAATTCTAAGTTTATGTTGTTATTTTTCACAGCTGCTTAGACAGCCATGGCTAAAAGACTGCATTGATAGTCAGCAGCATCGAGACAGCATTAACTTGGAAACCGAAAAGAACTGCAGAGGCTTTTCTGTGCCAGTGCTATCAGACAAAACAAAACAAAACCCTTTTATAATTATTAAAACCAAGTTCAATCACTGCTCTTAACAAGAATGACTCTTTAAGGGAAAAAATCCTAAAGAAAAACAAACAAACCAGACAATGACTTTCAGGCACTCAATTTGTAAAGCAAGCATGCAAATTTGATTGACACAAAGATCATCATCTATGACGGTACCTACAATCCACTGATAAATACAGTATCTTCCCATGGCAATATTGCTTATTATCTGAAGACTGCTGTGACCTACCGAGTATCTGTTGCATTCATAGTTTGCATTGTGCTGATGTAACTCTTAAATTCATAAAGCAATATGAATTTTAATAATGCTGAGCAAATCTTGCCTGACATATCAGCTGCACTAGCCTGAAAAGATTGAACATTGAATAAACACAGTATATGCCCACATCTACAGAAAAATACACACACCTCAAGGGGGTTATTTTATCAGTATTTTTTTATTATTATTATTTTTTTTTAAGACAGAAAATGAAAGCAAATTCAGCTATGTAATTTTCTAAATCCCTGAATCCTCAGATACTGAAAATAAAAGTTCTGGGATGACACTGTCACAACAAGGTCACAAAGAATTTCAAGTGTGGCAAACTATTTCTCTCCAAAACTTACTTCCAAGCATCGTATGAATGCAGAACTGTCTTGTATTCCTACACACTCCTTTCTGCCTTACATAGAGTCTATAGACAGCCCTTATAGACCTGGAACAGCTGGGTTATAAAACAAATTCCAACTTTTAAATAGCATCCTGGAAAGAATCAGAAGTCTTTGTTTTGCTTGGTATAAGTATGTCCACTCCATTGTATAGATTGAGCTGGTAGACATGAATGTGACCAAGAACATGTGTAGTACATGCATGGGAGTAGAAGGGAGAGTAAAATTAACATTTCACAGACCACCTTAATGATGACATTTCCTAACATCTGTTTTCTCTGCAGTCTTAGCTCTCCTTCATCATGTTTTTGTAGTATTCTCTACGGTGTCTAACAGAATGGAACCCTGATTGGGACCAGAAGAATCTGCTGTGAATTATTTATATTCCAGTATTGCTGTTTGCACAAGGATTAAGCCATTATAATAGTCTGAGGGAACATACATCATCTTTTAGTCTCATTTTCTTCTGGTCTGACTGAATTCAGATTAATGAATGGAACCCATACACCTAAGTAGGAATCTGTCCCTCAGTTTCTTTCATCCTGATTTACGGCACTTAACAGCACCCTGCTACATTATGGCTAAGCCTTTCTTTAAAACTGTCTGGAATATTTTAAGGACGTTTGCTCATGACTCAAGAAAAGGAAAAATAAATAAGAAAAAAAAAAAGGAACAACTTTCAGCAGAATCAAAGATGTTGCAACTGATGGAATCAGTTAACATTCATGACCTCATAGAACTGCCTTGCATTATTCCTTTTGTAAAACCTAGATCAAAGGTGCACAACACAGAGGGAGAGTGAGAAACAGCTAACTTGGGAGACTGGAGAATGAAACAGAAGTTTCCAAAACTTAAGTGCTCACTTTTGTACTGACGTATTGGCAGCAGAGCATTAGTCAGACAGCCAGAGAGGTCTCATTTAATATAAGTATATTAGCATGCAGTGCCTGACTACATTTAGAAAGCTAAGCAAGGCAGAATCATTCTCTACAGCGAGTCAGACTGATGCATTCTCCACAGAATCATGCCTTACAGAAAAATAATCATGAAATATTAATCATTTCCTATTTAGAGCTACAACTGTCACAAATGATGCTGCCTTCCCCTGCACAACGCCTTGCTGAAGATGCAGATAAACAACACAACGAAAGCTGATTGCTTCTTGGGCATAGAGAGAGCCTCACTTCGTGTGGCCGTACCACTGCTGCCAGCAGGACCAGGGACACCTCCTGGAGCCCACCAGTGCCTGTGCCATGTCCCTCACCAAGCACCGTGCCAAGGCTGGCCACACCTTACCGCGCCGATGGGTCCGTGTTTGCCATCAAGGAGATGCTGCCGGAAAGTACTCACAAGGCGTTGAAGACAAACAGTGTGCTGCCCTACAGGTTAGGCAGCACTCCTGTTCCTTGCCAGCGATAAACAAACACCGACGAGAACAAAGAGGAGAGCATGGGAAATGTGTTTTCGTGAGGGTTTGTGTGGGCAACATGCGTGCATGGATCACTGGATGCTCCACGTGCATTTGGGAGCTATTCAGTCAGGGATCAGACTCAACGCCCTGTGGCTTGCAAGGCCTGTCATTCAGCTGAAATAGCAAATAATGAGAAATAATTTCCCTCAATCGCTTGTAGGCAATCCAGAGCATGAAACCCATTTGCATAAAACAGTCATTCTCATTTCACACACGCAGATCTCCAGCAGTCAAAACCTCACAGTAGATCATTCAGGGACTGAGGGAAAGAAACTAAATCAGTTGTTTGCTACAAATAACCCAGCCGGTTGTGTCTGACATGGCACTGCCTCATGACTGGGAGCTGTCGGTGCTCCAGGCTGTGACCTATAGCCAGGATCCCAGGACATGAACACCTTGAAATACTAGCTAGAACAAATAGCAATTGCTCTTTAGTTAACTAAGACCAAAAAAAAAAAAAAAAGTTCTTCTCCATCAACACTCACTCATCTCCTGGCCAAGGGTCTCAAACTTTGAACAAACTAAGTAGTGATTATAACCTTTTTGCCTGTATACTACATCTGTGAATTTAAGGTCCAACAGAGAGTCTTGAACACCTACGACCATCCTTTTCCTGTTATTTCCGTCCCGCATTCAGATGCTGGCAGTGAGCTTGAAGAAACAGAAGTCAAAGGAAAAAGAAAAAGGGGCCGTCCTGGCAGGCCTCCAGTATGTGTAATTTAGTTTTGTTTTGTTATGCATCTATTTAAAATTGACTGCAAACTGTTTTTCATCTAATCATCCTTGTGTTAGGAGTTGCTTTTGTTTGGTCTCTGCTAACACTTGACAGTCCACAAGAGGAAGACCCTAGACAGAAAGCAGGTTCTCCTCCATAACACAAAATACAGCAATATGTTTACCCAGTCACTGAAAATAAAACAGCTGAAGAAGATTTCCAGACGCAACAACCATTTTTCTATTTCTGAAGTGAAGTGATGGCGAGGCTCAAGGCTGTGAGCGCACAGCAGCGGCATGTCAGGAGGTCGCCCTGCTGGCTGCAGAGCCTGCCTGGGCACCCAGGGACATCTCTAGCCCGGTGGAGAAGACAGCACCCTGTCACTGTGGCACTGTATCTGGAGGCACATCTGTCCTAAGTCGTGGGTTTTCTCTTTCTAGCGTTTGTTGTCTTTTGTTTGGGCATAGGGCTCATTCCTAGCAAGAGCCCTGCGTTCAGCATGAGGGACAATGAACACTCGAGTCCAAGCAGCAAGCGGGAGAGCAGGGCTGCCACGCGGATCAGCAACCAAGAACATGTCTTCCCCAGTCTGCTGTGTATTTCCTGCAGGAACTTCTGTGGGTCACTAGGCTGCTCTGAGCCTGGTTCCCTTCTCTGCACAAGAGTTAAGTTTCCCTGCCCATCACAGGGTTAAGCATTGAAAACCGGGAGGTCTGTTTACTATCAAAAAACGGCATAAAATTTTCATTAGGTTCTGAGGGGGTGGGAGGGAAAACAGCTCACAGGGTGGAAGACTGCTGAAAATAAAGCATAAAAATTGAGAAATGCGGCAGAATAGCCCCTCTATACCGTGCCTGAAGACAGTTAAGTTTTCTGTGGTTTTGTACAGAAGTTATCTGCAAAAATTGCTGTGTTCTGCTGCATCATGGCATTAAGGCTAATTCTAGCTCTGAAACATGACAAATTCAAAATACAGCTGTTTCGATTTTAATTAAATAATCTCATATCACAGGTTTTTACATTTAAAAGCTATCCCTTTAAGCTAAAATGTTGGGAACAAAAAGGCCAGGTTCAGCTATTCAGAACAGTGAATCTTTTTCTCCTGATGCGCCCTACAGTTAAAAAGCATCAAAACTGTAACAAATATTAAGAAATCTGTCACTGGCTGTCATCCGGTTTGAAAGAGCAAACTCCCCAGGGCTCGCTGTTGACAGCACTGAAAGGAACAGCTCCACCTGCACTCACATGTTAGTGCATCCCCGCGAACGCTTCAGTGGGCAGCCCTTCCACTCCAGACGTGGTCGACAGGCTACCTTCTGCACTAATTAAAGGAGGTTAAAATGAGATCAGCCTCTCCTTTCTGCCTGCCTCACATTTTGTGTTTGTGAGTGTGCTCAAGCCCAGCAAGGGATAGCTAAATACTACCCAACAACAAGTAAAAAATAATAATAATAAATCTAGCATTTCTTGAGTGGTTGCCTTTTAGTTCACCATACTCATGACTAGAATTTGATGTGCTGGGTTTTTATTGACAATTCATTTGGCTGAAGGCAGGTGCAGCCGTGTGTTTGCCAAGGAGCAGATCCAGCATGGGGCTAACACAGCTCTGTGGATGCTGGACCGGAGCTGACTCAGGTCCTGGGGCCTACAGGGATGGATCAGACATCTCATGCACTTATATTCCCTCACACATCAGTGGGTTACGTGAGCTTTCTCTCTCCCCCAGCCCTGCTGCACAGTGTGGGAGAGGAGAGGACAGCAGGCGACAAACAGCTGTGGCTCCACACAGGCCCCAGGCCCACAGGCCCCAAAGCCGCATCCCAGCCCCTTCACCTCGAACCCTACCTGCCTCCCAGGGCGCACCTTTCACTGCAATGTTTCGGCAAAGGACTTTGCAACCTCTCAGAAGTGCAGACTGTCCCACAGAGACAAAACCTACACAGCTCCTTGGAAATGGAGGCCTTCAGCTACCCACAAAATCTGAATCAGAAAGCTATAAAAAAAAATCCTAGCTATTTCCCCAGTAGCAACAAGACTCATCCATACATATTACTTTGCCATGGCCCTAGTGACCACAAAAATCCTCTTAGGTCTGTTTCCCTTCAAAGCATATTATTAAGTCCCAGGGTCTCAACTTTATGAAAATTCCCCCTACGACGACACGTCAGAGGACACGCAAGCTGAGACTCTAGCCGAGGAAGAGCTTGTGGTCTGAGCACCTGTTGCCTCCCAGCGTGCCCATCAGCATGGAGCAGTGCCACTGACCAACTTCCAGCCCCAGTGAGCAAGCAGAGAGAAAGCAGCGGAGGGGCAGGTGCTGTCCTCCCTCACCATGGCTCACCAGAGAGTCTGGGGCATCAGCCTTTCCCTCCCCGATCCCCAGGAACCGTATCTTACTTCTTGTCTCTCCTTTGCAACACAAAGTGCATTGCTGGACTTTTTTGCACATGGACATTTATTTTACATTTTCCCAGGTTGTTCTCCGGGCAGAAATGAAACTGCATGCACAAGCAGAGGATTGCTTGCTAATAACCAAGCCACCACAACTCGCATGATTGACTCATGCGAGGAATGGTACAAGGCTGGGCTAATGAAACATGCTGTCCTCAGTGCGTGACACAGCAGCCAGCACGAAGGGAAGATAAATGGATATTTCCTCTTGATAGGCTCTGATAGAAATTGTATTTCAGACAAGCTGAATCCATCCATTCTAGTGAAATGCCAAAACATCCCAATTTGCAAGCTATATCTCCTAACAATAGCTAAAAGAAAACAGCTCAGAGATCAGAGGCAAAAGTTTCTTTTTGCTGTTGGTGAGTTAAGAAACCACGTTCAAAACAGCAGTAAACAATCTGCCTAACAACTCAGAGCTATCTGCATTAGTTTGTGCCTCTGTTACGGTGCTAATCTCCCTCGGGATCCTGCGATGGCATGGAGATTCATAGGAAAAGCAGTAGTGCAAAACACCACGTGGCCTGCAGTCAGCTTGTTTACCGCACTGGCTGCTCTCTGGAGCTGAAAGTCTTAAATGCATCAGGCAAACACATCTGTGAAACAAGATCTCCAGCAGTTTCTGTATTTGTCTGATAGGACCGTACATAATCATGCTGAACAAGGACAGATTAAGGAACACGGGGACTGCATTCAGATATGCAACAGGAAAGGTTGCATTCACAGCAATTTGTCATCTGGATTGATCCTACCTCTCTGTGAAGGTCACAGTTAACCCGCCAGCCAACAAGAGAAACGTGCAATCTGAACACTACCAAATACACATTATTTCTAGCTAAGATAATTTTCTCTATTAATGGCAGCAAATACACAAAGGTACTTGGGATGATGATGTGCAAAGTCCATTGGCCACGTGTATGTGCAATATGTATGCAGCAGCTGTTCGCAGCAGCCAGCAGTCCCAATCTACTCTGGAGCCACCATAATTGGGGGCCAATATTTACAGAAATTAATTGCTACTGCTGCAAAACTACAAGGGGGAGAGAGGTGAAACTCAGTGTTTCTTGCTTCAGGGCAATTCTCAACTTTATTACTAACTAATTTCACAAAGAGAGGCCATTTCAATTTAAAATCCTCCATCTATGCCTTAACCTCTGTTCCCATGTGAGTTTTTTCCACAGCTGCAGTTGAAAACCCTGTTTTTCTTTCACTGTTATTAAGCAGCATACTGAACACCAGAAATTCATCTTAGTGGAAATAGTGCAATACAAATAATGCAATACAAGTCACTGCTAAAATCAGAGGCTTGGATTCCTCTCACCCAACACTCACCGCAGGCCACAGTGCTGGTCTTTGTAGAATGCTTTCAAAGGGGGGCAAGCAAGGGCAGTGCAGCCCACCCAGAGATGTGTTTAAAAGAGGTGCAATGAATCACCCACCAGGACTGCTCCTCTCGCTCTGACTGTTGTTGTCTAGACTCCACACCTCATTTTTAACACAGCTTAAGGTGAATGAGATGAATACTGCACCGAGTGATTATATTTGAAAAAGATATCTACTTAAGTGCTGGAACAAATTAACAACACCAGATAGAAAATTACTGCACTGTAGTGTCTGCAGAAAGGTGGCATCAGATAGAACGAAACGCAACCACCACACCCACACATCCCTGCTTATCAATTCTTGCTGGATTCCAGGCACCCTTCAAAGAAGAAAATTGAAATTTTGCAGCCCATCAGCCTCAGTGAGTAGTTCCATTTTTAATTAAAAGGAGTGTTTTCAAATTGAAATAGCCTTCAGAATCTCCCTATTGCACTGGAAGGAAATGAGAGGTGAGGAACTTCCCTAACTACCGTTGCTACCAATCTCTGCTTCGAGGCTCCCTGTGCAGGAGCAATGTCAATACACATTATCAGTCTTTCCATCAACCAGAAGTTTTAGAAATATTTGAGTTCATATGAAAAATATTGACAGTACTGTTTAACACCATCAACTCAAATTATTTTAATAACTTTTTGCTTCACCTTTACTGTAACTATATGATCCTACCTTTGCAATAATTGCACGTCATACTACGGGGTGGATGACTTTTCATTAAGTGATCTCTTTCAGTAACTAATGGCAACTTAAAGACAGTCCTTCATTTAACATTAATGATGAATAAATCAATAACAGCTAGTAGGTAAAAATATCGGAGTAGTTTCTTCATATTCAATTATTGTCCACAAAGATGCCTCAAGAGGGCTTCTGTACAAATATTGTGCAGCCCAGGAAAGGGTTAATCTCTCACACAAGTCGCTAAGCAACTGGATTCTGCTCTTATGGCATGTTTTGCCAGCCAGAGCTGTGCCAACGATGCAACCTCTCTGCATCTTACCCAGAGAGTTGTCTGAAAACTTGTCTGCAGCAACAGCAGCCCTCCAGGCTGCTCACAAGCTTAGGTTTAGCTCCTCAAAGCCTTTAGTTTTCAAATTGCTTTGATACTTCTAACTTCCTGTTCCCAAGCATACATTGTATTAATGTATTGTAATAGGAGTTACATGATGAAAAAGAGGACTAACTGAAGCGTAGCTTAAAAAAACAAAACAAAACAAAACAACAACAACAAAAAAAAAACACAGGAAGAAGCCCCAGTATTCAGCAACATTCAGTGTCCCACTACTAAGTCACTTCAGTAAGGTGTCTCAAATACAACCAATAAAAACAAACTTAGAAGAGTGCAGAAATTCAAAAGCCAGGTTCAGACTTCTGGGCTGGTCCCTTCTCATTCCCCGAGGGGAAGGGGAACCTTAAGGGGGCGCAGACAGCTCCAGGCAGCAGCACTGGAAAGCCAGCCCACCTACACCAGGACTGCATCAGCCACCAGCACTGGTGGCTGGCAGCACATGAACCAATCTCAGCTATTTTGGATTATCTGACGGTACATATTTCATAAACGTCTGAACTGGGAGAGAACGATCCATCCTATAATGAGCAAATCCAAACAACATGAGCTCTGGGGAAATTCATCTCCAAACAGTTCCTTTGAAAGTTAAGTTTCAGAGACTTGCCTCTGCAAAGACTTAGAAACCTTTAAACTCGTGCAGGAAAACCAAGATCGTTTCAGACAGAACACATGTAAATCAGGCATATACATCAGTCCTTGCTCAGCGTCAGTCACTTAGTGTCAGCCAACCTCCATGAAACAACAAAAACAAAATCTTTGTGTTGCCAGCGTTTTCCAGCTAAAACTACTAATCAGATTTTATGGAGCCAGGTTTTGCTTGTTTTCCCCTAATTTCTTAGCTGTCTCACATAATGGGCCTACTTACAGTATTAAATACTCTGGTCTGTATGTTTATTATGGGGGGATGTGTCAACTTACCGAGCTCCTGGCTGCTGTTACTGTTGGCCACAGCTGTGCAGGAGGTCAGACATGAGCACCAGCAGCACAGGACTGTGAAGCCACCAGCTCTACATTGGGTCCTTCTTGCTGAGGAGTCCAGATAGGGCAAGGCTGCTTTCTGCCATGACACCAGTCACTGCAACGCAGGACTAGATCCTGAGTAGCCCAAGTTTTAGGCCAGGAAATGTGTCCCCTGGGGTCAAACTGACCCCACTTGGAGCATTGACTGAATTCACCATGCAAGAGCTGTGGGATGAGCGGGCTCAAAGCAGCCTCTGGGTCAGTCGTTTATTGCAAGTCCTCATGGCTTCGTCTCTTTCCTCACAATTTCTTTTTATTCCTTTTTTTTGTTTTGTCCACTCGGATAACAGAACTGGCCACACTAACCTGGAGCAGTGATCTCTGGTCACTCCGAACATTCACTGGATCTCAACAAAGTCAAAAGAAACTTTGAAAAGAAAGCCTAGCAGTTGAGTTGGTGAATGCCGCCAAGGACATGGGGTGCTCCAACAACTCTCACGACTAGGACCACTTTCACTTGGAAGCAAGAAGGATGTCTGCATAAAAGCAGGTCTGTCTATAATGTTTGCCATCATGCGGTTGCTCTAAGCAAACTGGGAGCTCTCCTGGGGAACGACTGGCATAATACAAGGGTTGAGTGAAGGAATATTACATCGCCACATAAGGATGGCATTAGACAACCAAATCACAGGAAAACAAATGAAAATATACAACTTTTGGGGGTTGGCTATCCTAAAGTTATTGAAAAATGAATGACGCCTCTAGCTTCACTTTGGTCTGGCAATGCTTATTCTGGTATCTGCTCCCTGGCTGAAGGGCTTTAACCAAGTGAGCCATTTTGGTCAGAATAGTGGGATTTACTCGGTCAAATTACTTTTCATCTCAAGAGAGAAAAATCTAGATTTCTTACAAGGGGATGACTTTAATACTGAAAAAGGTTAAGTCCCTCCTTCCACACCTAAAGTTAGATAAAACACCTCGTACCCAGGAATCCACTCAGACTTTTTCACACAGTTGTGAACAACAGACACGGACAATGACTCAGTGACGGGCTGCAGGAAATGACTCACGGATCAGCATCTCTCATTACTGAGCCGGAGTGTCCTACTCCGAGCCAGTTCCTCCCAACGCCCAAGTGATTGGATTATACTTCTGCTGCATTCCCTGAAAGGAGCTAATGAAATAAAGCTGGAGGGGAGAGCTCTGAACTCCATCCTTGGAGAGGCAGGGCTCCCTGCGGCGTGCCAAGGCTACAGTTTCTCTCCATTATCAGAAGGGTAAATACCCTGTATCAGTCATATTCCCAGATCATGCAACCCACTTTCTTTCTGAGAAATGAAAGAAATAGACCTGGAATGGGTCTCTGATGGTCAAATTGTCCTCCTCCCTCCTACACAACACTATTCGAAATCATTAATTAATGCAATCTGAATTATTTCTTTGGGACCTGGAAAAGTATGCAGACATCCTGAGAAACACAGGAAATCTCATATAACCTTCTACTGCTTAAGGGATGTAGGTCACTCCCTACTTCTCCCCAGGCATGTTGTAATACAGAGAGATAAGAATTTGGGGCACCATCATTTCCTCTTACAACCATTAAAGACATCATAAGCCAAGGCTATAATTTCTTTTGGAAAAAAAAAAAAAAAGGCAAAACTGACAAGAGCATGCAGTTACTCAGGAACAGTAAGCTAATCTTTGTGTCCAGTTAATCCACCTGTATTCTTTCTAGCCTCATTATCCATGCTCCACAATCATTCTCTTGTTGTGGTATCCAGATTAGATCTGCTTTAGCTCACATTGCCGTAGACTCCAATAAAGCCTGTCTCCGCTGGGGAAGATGGCTCAGAATATATCAAGATCTTCTTGCACAGTTGCTTCCAGCCATCTCCCACTGAAGCCCTCTCCCAGGAGAGACTGGGATAACCTGTCACCTGCCACGTTAGCTTAATTTAAAAGATGCCTACTGAAGATAAAGAAAACTAGTAACTTTAAGTGATGACTGAATTAAAAAAAAAAAAGTCATTTTTTTCTGCAGCTCTAAATTCTCCTAACCTTGTAATTTTCTAGTATGCTTATAAATCCACATATAGCTGCGTTTGATATTTATGTATAGCCAGAGTCAGACTCCATTTAGCCAGGGAAATGCCACTACATGGAAGAAAGCCATCTGTTCTAAAAACAGTCAAGTTGACCTTGCTTTCCAGGCGGTTCGGATCTAAAGGAGAGACACGTCCTTGCCTCTCCTTGGAGACATAGTGCCATACTCTCAAAATGCAGAACAGCTTCATGGGCACATGCAGAGATCCTGTAATAAAGCACGGAGAAACGGGGCTTGAAGCATGCAAAGATCAGGCTGCCAAAGCAGGGGGTGCTCAAGAAAAGCTAATTTTAGTCTTGTTAGATAAATGCTCGAGGCATGCTCTATATTCAAGAGAGAGATTCCTGGTACAAGGCTCAGAGCAGGACCCGGGCCCACACCACCACCCCCTGGAACAGCCTCCCCTGGCCGCAGACACCAGCCCTGCCTCTGCCAGCACCACGTACACGAGCCCCTGGCACCCCAGCCCGTGCTCTGCAACAGGGCGTCCCCACCTTCACGAGCACAGAGATGGGACTTGAGCCACCACGGGTTCTGAGGATGGCCTGTAGCCTCTTTTGGGAAACAGATGAGGTGGTGACTGCACCAAAGTCAGAATTGCTCAAAATTTTGCCTTTGGTACCTTGCCTGTGAGGCTGGTTTATGGCTGATGTGTCGGAGCAGCCTAATGTCCTGGCTGACACGTGGCATACAGCTCCTGCAGATCTTGTGGTGTCAGACCGGGGATGGGAGCTGGAGGATAAACTCACCCCTGACCTTAGGAGAAAGCACACCTATCCTCAGGCATGGGAGAACAAGCGTCTCTTCTAAGATCTAAACTTGTTTAATTTAACTTTAGAAACTACTCTTTTCTTATGAAAGAAAGAATAGAAATGTCACACTCTGATCTTTGAGTACTCCATCAATAATTAATAATGACAAATATAACATCATAGGCTACAGCATTGCAAGAACTCCCTGTTGGCTCGCTTTGTAAGGCATTGACTGCAGCCTCAGAGAGCCAGGAGGTTCAAGGAGTCTCAACAAACCCCCCTGAGCAAAAATCAAGAGGCCAAAAGCGAGGGAAGAAATCTGATTATTTGACTGGTTGTGCTTTTTCCTGCTGCACCACGCTTTGATCGGTAAGGAGGACTACAGCAGGCGGACTCACGCTGCGATGATGGAGCAGGAGCAGCACCAGGGTGGCGAGGAGCCAGCACCGCCCTCAGCATTACCGGCAGGACCGCACGCAGGTGGCGACGGTGCCGTCAGCCTCACATGTCTGCTTAAACCCTGAGCAATTTGTGGCTGCTGCTGACCTAGACTGGTGAGAGCCCATCGCTTAATCACAGATGGCTTTGGTCTCTCCTGTTAATCTTTCTCCAGTTATTATTTTTCTAGACAAACTCAAACCTTTTTTTTTTTTTTTTTCTGGGTACAGAGAGCAAGGGATTGAACGGCTGGCTGAATCGCTTGTTTTTAAAAGAAACCATACTTGCTTTACAAGTAGGAGAGAAAAATGGGGCTGCAGAATATGGAAAATTTTCAAGCTTGGTTTTAAACCTGCCCGTTCTTCCTGCAGAGAAGGCTGCAGCCTCAGAAATGCCAGAGCAAAGGCCTTCAGGTGCTGTCCCCGCACGGAGAGGCCTCCAGGAGAAGATCAGAGGCTCCCAGGAGCTCAGGGTTGCAAGCAGCCTTAGGCTTTGGTGCCTCGGAAGATTTCTTGCTGCTAATGGCTGCTCAGTTTGTAATATACCTCACACGGGCAATTTCTCTGGGTGGCATTTAATAACCTCTTCAGACTTTATTGCTTTCTTGCTTCTATATCTTTACCAAGCTACTCTTATTTCTTAACATGCTATTTGACTACACAGCGCATCTGATTTCTCAGGGAACAATAACTCTTCAGTAGGACCCTTTTTTATGAGCAAATCAAAAGCATGTTTTGTACAATCAACTGCCTCACGACATTTGACTTGAGGCCTCAGAAAGTGTTCTTTTTAGATTTCAACTGATTTTTTTTTTTCCTTTTCATTCTGTTTTATTCACATGCTTCATGAGTTCCTGTTTGATTTCTTCTATTTTCAGTATTCCCCAGCATTTCAATGCCAACTTTGCTCTGAAAGATGACTCTCATTATTATCGTATGCTGTACAAAACATGTTCCATCAGCAAGCAACAAGATTTGATTTGCTGATATGTTTTCCCCTGCAAGCGTAAATAAGCACCCTACTCAAGTTGGGCTCTATCCCACATCCCAGGCTCACTGCCTTGTGATGCTAAGAATTCACATCTCACAATATCTTCAGTTATTCATAAAGCTAGATATAATGACATTATTAGAATCACAGCCTTCACTATTTAAGTTTTTCCAGAACTTAGAATGAGTAGAAACTTGAAAATAGGAATTTCAGAGGCTCATAAGGCAGAAGTCAAGCAAGAAGAACTCCAGCAGGGATGTGCCACAGGGCCAAAGATAAAAATGAACCATCCCTGGGCATCCTTTGTCTCAGGCTATGGTTCTACGGGACAGAGAGACTTGGTTCAAGATCTCTGATTGCTTGGGACAGGGGTATACAGAACCTCTTGCTCCCAATATCTGGGAATCGAGCTCTACTGCTGCCAAAATAAATGCAAACCCCCCTTCCTTCTGATCACACCTTCCAGAGGTTTGCATAGAAAGCACTATGCACTACAGCATGGTCATGATCCGAAAAGCTAGGTACAGCCCAATCACTTTCAATTTCTTCAGTGCCTGCTCTGCTGTGAAGTCTCAAGTCCTCCCTCCCATCTGCCTGGCAGACACCAGGTCACCCTTCTGAAAGGCACCATCCTGCTCTCCCACTTTGGTCCATTTCTGCCGATACGCGACAGCCTCTCCAATAGCTCGTCTCCTGTGTTGTGTGACGATCCAGAGACACCCACTGCCTCTGATGGACTTACAGACAGCACACAAACCTTAACAATCCCAAGCTCATCACGTGGACACAACAGCTACCCTGGTACCAGCACCTCCTATTTGTCAGGCTCACTGCTGTTCCTCTTGCTAAAGAACCAGTGCAGCCCTCTGAACGCCTCAGCAGGGCCCTCCTGCTCTCTCCACCAATGCAGATCCCTACGTCAGGGCTCCGCAGCTTCCTTGGGATGTTTATTCTCAACCAGGTTTGCAGACGAGCCTTGCCACTGCTCCTCCATCATTTATCTCTTCTGCTGCCTTTCAGAAGAGTTAAAGCTGAGCTTCCTATTTACCGAGCTTTCAACCTATGCCAAGGAAACCCCTCACTATGCCCTGTAAGAGTTCACATAACTCTGCTGGGCCGTCACTGTGCCCCCTAAATACATATCCCAGAAGCTGCCCTCCCCTCCTGCCATGGGGAAGCACATGCCTGCTCGGGAGCTGGGCCTGCTCTCCGGAGAGGGCCTGGGCTGGTCGGCGTGTCTGCAGAATGAGATGCGGGTTCTGGAAACCAGCTCGTTACAGAGCTGGCACAGCCCCAGCTGTTGCATTTCTAGGACAATTCTCTCGCGCAGTGATACTATCTGGTTTCATCTAGCAACATTTTTTTTTTCATCTATCAACAGTGCGGCCCATTGAATAAGCGCGTTTCACTGTGGTAAGAAGCTTTCTGGTTTGGAGCTGACGTGGGTATGGAGAAGTAGATATGACCAGTTATACTTTTCTACTAATCAATTCAAGAAAGTAAATGCACGATGAATTGGCTAGTGTTGAAAAAAAGAAAAATATTTCTTTTTTAGTATTTTAAAAAGTATTTAAAAGTTTGCTGTTCCATTGGCTGTAGCTAACAAACCTCTGCCTACACATCAATATCCTAAATCCATGAAAACAATGCCTGAAGGCAGAAAGGTTTTTCAGACTCAAAATTGTTTTATAGTGTGTTGGTTTTATTTTTTTTCCCCCCCCCATTCTTCCTATGTCAGCCAGAGCAACAAATTTCTACTCACATCCTTACGGGTGATTGAAGTAAACATCTGCAAGCAGCCCCACTCCCATAACTGCCCCAGCAGTCCAGCTGTGTAAGTGAATTAATCTAACGCTCTGCCAAAGACAAGTGGCATGTTTCTGGTTTTAGGACAGCTTCAACTGCGCTTAGGTGATGGGATTGCTTTGGGAATGAAATTGCCCATCTAATTCTGCCTGTGGGTAAAAGGCAGCAGCTCTTGCCTAGGACACTTTAACAACTGAGAAGAGCTGAAGAGTGAATAGTTCACTGTGTAGGAATTTATCCAGTCTGGACCTTGGCTGAAATAACAGTCCTGCTCATCCAAAGCAGAATCCAAGGAACTCTCTGATCATTTCTTGGAGGTCTTTTCCAACCTTAATGATTCTGTGATGCTATGATTGCATTTTGGCAACTGGAGTTTAAAGCTCATCACAACAATGATGCGTGCAACACAACTAACCTGGGTGCTGAATCAGCATTAACTCAAAATGGTGGAGTGTCACCTCCTGAACCACCCCCAGAAGAAAGCTGTTTCTGAGCAGCAGAAGCATTGCTGAACAAACCTGGACAGCTCTGCTTCCTTTGGGAATGCATGGAGGATGGTGTTAGGCTATGAGATACAGCAGAACTTCAGCCTTTCAGTAAAATACATGTCTTGCCTGTCAAGGGCATCTGCTTCCACAAGAACTCTCCTCTAGAAAACACAGATATGGTCAAAGAGGTTGCAGCAAGCGAGACGTAGTTGGTGATTAGAGCTATATTACACAAGCTTTGCATGAAACTGTTAAATCATGTATGCGCTTGACTGACACCAATAACTGTCCAAGTGCTATTTACAGGGGTACCAATAAATCAATGAGATCACTGTCCTCCTCCCTCACTCCCCGCTACCTGGATTCTGGCAGATCCAGGTAAGTCAACTGAGCTTCATAATGAAAACAGAAATTTAATTATTCACAAGCATTCCCCCTGAGCTTTCTCTGGGCTTTTTGTGAATGATTAACAGAGCAGCTGCTCCAGACAGCACTCTCAATCCCTGCTTGCTGGCCTGTTAAAAGCAGTGACTCATCAGCACATGACGTCAAACCCTCCACTCCTCTGAAATGGCAGGAAGGAGGTTTCATTAAAAAGATAAAAAAAGGTATCAACATAACAGCCTGAACTTCCTCCCAAACACACACTGGCCAGGGGTCAGCTCAGCTGCCTTGCCTGAAGAGATACACTGTGCTTACACAGACTGCTCCTGCCAGCGGTAAACTTTCCTATTAAATACAGCCTGCTCATAAAGCATACTTCCTCCTGCAGGCTGGTTCGTTAGGTACCGACTCCAAACAGAACACAACAGCGTTATGCCTTTTGGTAAGACCTGGTTATGTGCTTCACAGGAGTGTTGTTCCCAGCAGCGCCCAGCAGGGAGGCGCACACCGCATCGCGGCTCTCCCCACCTTCCTGCAGGGTCTCCCCCGTACCTTCCCGAGGTGCCTACACGACGCGATGTTCCCGTTCAGCACTTCTGGAAGCTGCCCAGGTAACACTTCCCAGCAGTACCTGATAAGGGTGCCCAAACAGATGTGCTGGGAAACATCAATAAGCGCTGCAAAATTTACTTACCTGTGCCTTCGGTAAGGTTGCACTGAACTATGCACACAAAAAAACCTGTACGTGAATGTAGGCATTGTTCCCTGTCTTTGTGAAGAAATCTGGGCCTAGTGCCATGAAAGAAGCCAAGTAAGTAATCTAGAACGGGGCTGTTTCTCTGCAGTTATACAATTCAGATTTTGACTCCAGACAGCAAGTCCCTCCATCGCAATGACAACAGCCTTTTACTCCGAAAATCTGCAAAGCGATGGAGAGGGGAGCAAGCACGGTCATTTGAGCGATAACTCTTCTGGGGGATTAACTGTGAACATCTGTGGTATTTTATCTCCTCTGCCAGCCCTGCGCCCCGAAAATGAGCCCAGGCCCCGAGGCAGCACATCTCAGACAGGGACTGCGGGGCAGCGCGAGGCGATGCAGCCGGTATCTTTAGCTCTGCTCCCGACTGCCTGCAGGGCAGCATCGCTCACAGCCAGCACCGGCCTGCTGCCAGGAGCAGAAACACTGGTGCTCGCTCCATCTCCTCCCAAAAGGTACTCGGTTAGGAGGTAAAGCACACACAAGGCTGACGTGGTGCCAGGGCTGGGAAATGCTGCTCTGGCGCAACGGCGCTCCCACCATGCTCCTTACCTGGCTCCGTGCTCAGGCTCCCCTGTGCACATTTCGGTTCAGGAAAGAGCCAGGCCGAGTGGCGCAATTACTCAGCAATGAGAAATGGGGAAGTCTGTACAGAAATGTGGGTATCCCTCAAACACAACTTTCTAAAATAATTTCATTCAGCACAGAAACAAACCCAGAAGTGGGGAGAGAGGAAAATATTGAAAACGTGCAGGCAGAACTGAGCAGCACCTGGCTTCTGGGCCCCGCTGTTCTGCTTCATCCCTTTCATTCCCTCTTTCTAAAGTTAACCCAGAAATGTGTTGAGAAAGGAAAAAATGGGAGATGACGGGGAGCTGGGAAAGTCAGATGGCAGGAAAAGGAAAGAAAGAAGAGGTTGGAGAAAACAGGTTTGTAAAGAAGTGGTAATGAAAGTGTGTGGGGAGCATCCTGTGCAGAAATAGCATGAAGAGCCCTTCCCACGCAGCGAAACACTAACAATTTAGAGTAAACGTGGTTTAAGTCAATACATTTTTTTGAGGCTGAGTCCTACACAGACCATGGACACATCATATTAAACCTCACACCTGAGCTGCATGCCCAGCACGTTGGACTAATGTCCCGTCAGGGCCAGCCCCGCTGTGACAGGGCTGGAGCCCATCACCAACACCCTGGCCTTGCCTCTGAGCCCACCAACCTGGCCGAGGAGCCAGGCGTGGCGGTGCATCGCCCCTTTGGTAATGAATTGGGCAATATGCAGGTACGGCAATAGGTGCTTAAGTTGCAGCTCCACAAAGCTTTTGTTCCCCTGCCAGCTGTGCACAAAACCAGCTTTAGCAGTACCTGAATACACCCTGACTTTTAAAAACTGCCAGGTCCGTCACTAACACAACACTCACTTGAGCAAAACCAGGGAAGACTGTCCATGCTTTGCTCACCACGCCTCACTTCGCTGTTTGTCTTGGTTTCCAAACATATCCAGTTTCATACTTTAACCTTCCTCTCCCTGCAGAAGCCCTGCCTGTAAGAAGTGAGCTGGTCTGCTGCTTTCCAACCGGGAAACAACGCGCAGAAACCTCCTGCCTGCAGCCATCACCTGCTAGAATGCAAACTGTATTTTTATTTTATTTTATTTTAAAGAATGACCCCAGAGTTGATTGAAGGGAATTCTCTTTTTCTACATCCCCCAAGAAATTGCTGCTTCCACAGTGCTGAGCCAGCAGCACAGGTGGATTCATTTACACTTCAGAAATGCAGGTAGTCCCATTAAGGCAGGACGAGCTGTCCTATGTGCCGGTTAACACAGGAGACACCAAAGTGCTCTGTTGGATCCAGGCCTCATTCATAATTGTCACGAACAGTTACAGAATGTGAAAAATAAGAGAAAAAGGACAGCATTGCCATTTCTGGTTTTCATGAATGTGGTTTCCATTTGAATTTTCTGACCAGCTACCAATAAGCCACAACTGAATGCAGTTCACACATTGGAATTGAGGATAAAAACACCTGCACCCCATCCCGAAGGCAGAACTACCCACATATGTCATTGTCCCCTCAATGTTACCTGGAAGCTGCAGACAGCAAAACCAAGAATCCTTTAAAAGCCTACTGCATGGAGAAATGCAATACAGGGATTCCTCTGTCTGTACACAATACAACAAGGAGCACTGGGCTTGTGTCGCAGGAAGGGAAGCTGGAGCAGGCATTGGGAAGAGTTCCCACTGATAGAGCATTCAACGTCCAGGCAGACTGTCCAAGAACATTTTGGGATGTCCACCACAGGCAGGTTGGGAAGTTAAAGAAATACCTCTCAGATACAATTTAAGTCCAGCTGATCCTGCCTGAGGCTGAAGGATGAACAAGATGATCTCTTGAGGTCCTACTCTTGCCACTTTTATGCCAGATTTAAACATGAATGTTAGAGTACACATTCCTACATAACATTTTTGACACACTGTTTTCATGAGTGTTTCAGACAAAACTGTCATATTAAATGTTGGGGCTTTCCCAATCAGGATGTCAGAATGAATCAACATTTCATTATTGCATTTAAAAATAGTTTCTAGTATTTCATTGCCCTCTGCAATACCTTTTTTTTTTTTTTTTTTCCAACAAAACATTCTTGTCATGCCCAAGATAACACTTTGTGTTAATTCTTGCCAAACAAGAACTGATTACCCAAGCCAGTTTCTCTCTGAGAACAAGGACCACCTTGTCACTGACAATAGACACCAGAAAAAATCCTTTCACTCCAAACGCAGCTGTCAGCTTACAGCCCAGCCAGTCCCTTCTTTGTTCTTTTCCCCAGAATATTCCTTTCTTGCCACTTTGTCAGATTGTTCTTTCAGTACAGCTATCCAGCATAATGCTCACCTAGGAGCACATCCCGAGCCCACTGAGAAATAAAAAGAACAAACTATTTCACCTGAAACTTCTTTAAAGATGTTCCTCTCTGATTTGTTATTATCGGCTCCACTCAGCTAAGGCTGGCTTCTCACTGTCAGCTTCCAGAAGGACCCTGAAGCGTGATCTCCACAACGCAGCGAGGCTTACAAGGCTGCTGACATTTATCCACACGAGATTCTGGTCCAGAGAGCAGCTGAAATCCGCAGCAAGCCATAATGGATTTGTCACTCTATGTGCCTAGGGATTCCAAATCCTGCATTGTTTTTCACAACTAGGTCTCACAGTCAGACACAAAATTCACCTTTGCAGGAAGAAAAACGTCAGCACCCAGAAGACCTTATCATGCTTCTGCTCTCCATTAGTACGCTGGGTAATGATACGCACTGGTTTTGGAGCAAGAAGCTCTGGAAGAGAGAATTCTCAGCAGAATTTCAAAAGGAGATGACAGAACGGCAAAGTAAACTTTAAGGTACCTTTTGTATGTTTCCCACCCTACAGATTTCCCCATGGGGGATATGTCCACAGAAGTGTTCCCTCCCTCACGTACCTGGGCTGTCCTTTAAAATGAACAACTACGACCAAAGGCAAATACCCTCAGCTAGTCTAAACTGCTGAGTACTGCCTGGCAGACTGGAGCATTCCAGACCAGTCACAGGTTTGCTCTCATCATGTCCTTTCCACAAAAGCTGGACATATACCGTAGCATACTGGGAAAGAAGCATGCAAATAAGATGATATTTATTTCTAGATGGTCTAGAGGTTAGCTTCAAACTATTTTATATCACTCTTTGTATTAGAACATTTGGTTACAAGAGCTGTTAAATGAGTAAAAAGATGAGGTTAAGTGGATCACCCAATGGAACTTGAAATAACTGTAAGTTATGGTAATGTATACTGCTGGTCTTCTTTAGGGTTTGCTGAACAACAATTTCAAGAATAACTTCTTCCTTTCCCTTAACCTGGGTCTCATTAGTCATGTTCCAAGGCAACAGGTTTCCATGACAGCAAATATTAAGTCTCCTGCAGCACAGCCCTTTGTTCCTGCTATAAATGCTAAGCTTTCACTACTCCGCTTCAACCTACACCTGCTATCTTCATGAAAAAAAACTTCTTGAAGAAACCTAATAGATATTTTAATCAACAACTGTATTTTATTTCCACTATGACCTTGCAAAGGAACATGCCCTCTATTGAATTCTGTAAGAATGTCGTCAAATCCTCCCGGAGGATGCTTTTACCTGGTCTGAGCTCACAAGTTCTTGGCAGCTATTTAAAACAAAAACATTTTATGTAAGATAATGATGCAGAGTCCATGCTCATAACGTTAATGAGCAATAATCCCACCGTAGGGATTAACTGCACAACTGAGACCTCTGGTTATAGACATTTTATTCAGGGTGAGAGCAACATCCCCCTCACGCAGAAGCTGTGCTAACAAAAGTATTTCTACCACATTTTCAGTGGAGTAGAACATTGTTAACAAGCACAGGTAGGAGTTTTCTCTCTTTATGACCTGCATTGAGTCTTGTTATTTTGAGGGGACTGTTGATTTAATGTCTCTGTATATCTTTGAAAGCCTCGCTCACACTGTTAAACTCCTCTAATCTTTCCTTATAAACCAATCTCCCCTGACCCCTGACGCACCATTACTGCATGCCGTATTACTCAAATGCAGGCACAGCGCTAAGCAGAGGATAAAAACGACAAACAAACGTGTTATCTATTGGAAAGAATGTAAAGCAAATGAAAAAAAAAAGTAAATCATCCTTTCTTAAGTACAGCATTATTCTGCCAACAAAAATGCAGACACAGAACTCTATCTAAACTTTACAGGAAGTTTCCCACACGGCTTTCTGAAAACATAGCTTTTCTTTTTGTAGGAGGTGCAAGGGGGAGATTATTGAAGATTCACTTTCAATGGCTTTTTGTTAAACAAAGGCTAATCAGAGGTAACCTAAATGCCAGTTGTCCTCGAGTTATTTGCACTAGTTGATGCCTTTCAGTCAGCCACAGCAATTAGAAATGCATAACGAAAAAAGAAACAGAAATGGTAGGAGTTCCCGAATCCTATGAGATCCTGCCACTCTTGCTTCTCTCTCATGATAATTTATCACACTTTTAAATATTCTTTTGACATTATTACACTTATTTTTATCCCAGTCTAATGTGTGTGTGTGTCTCTGTCTTTAATTGCCAGGATATGTTCAAAGATGTCACAACTCATGAGTTGCAATTAGTTCTACAACAGAGAACCAGTCCTGTCACAACTGGTAAGCAGTAAGATCACAGTAAGAATCCTCCAGGCAGGGATCTTAATAAGAAAATCAAAAAGCTTTTTGTGAAATGCAGTTGGCAAAAGCAAGGAGGGGAATCTAGGCTAGCAACATGACCATGATTAATGGTAATTTTAGTAAATGCAATTTGCAAACTAGGACATATGTGCTTGAAGCTTGTCAGCAAGGTGAGAGTTTAGACAGCTGCAAAAATGTTAGTGAACCTGGGAAAACTGTTAAGGAACCTGTTTTTTTAAATAATTATATTAGATAAACTCAAAGCTCTTCAATGAGCATTTCCTAGGATAGTCAGATAGATTAGAAAGAGAAACTTCAGTAGCAGATGAAATGGGCAATGCTTCAAAGAGATTTGTGAGTGTATACATTAACGGTCTGCTTTAAGAAAAATCAAAGAACTAAGATATCAAGAGAGACATAAATCTTCTGATGAATGATACTCCAGAGTGCACTCATCTGCATACAGTCTTGTTGATGGCAATGGACCTCCACAAAGATGGAAACACAGATGTTTTGACACAGTGACCTACAGGCAACCTGACAATAACTGGGCTTCATTTGAGCTTTTTCTCTTTGAAGAAGCATCATACTAAGTTAGAGCTGGGTCGAGCTGAATACCATTGTAACACCACTTACCTAAGTGTTCCCTTTTCTCACTGAAGGTTGTAGAAAACATGAATACAACTTTTATGTTTCTAGACCAATCTGCTCTTAAGTACATTATATAGACAGACACTTCCAAAAAGTCACATCAAGTAATCTCATCTGCTTACTTTATGTAACCCATCTACAGGCAAAAGAAACAGGAATCTGTAGATGTTTCTTAGAGTGATTAACACATACCCTCTACCCAACAAAGGCAATTGGCATAACAAGCAATGGCCATCTCCACTAAGGTAAGGAAACCATACTATTTCCTTCACAGTTCTCAAGATGACTCAGGGTACATCAGCTTGGCAATGCTATTTATTTCAGATACCATATTGATATGGCTGTCATAAGTACCCATAATCTATTTTTCCCCATAAGGTATTTTTCATCATGTGAAATGAGAGATGAAGAAATCCTACAGCTCTTCTTAAAATGACCAAAAACACAGGCTTAAGATATTCATACCAAGAAATCTTCTTTTTGGAACTCCTATTTTGATATACTCCACAACTCGAGAAACGTAAGTTACAACAGCCAGAATCACAGCATGGCTCAAAAAAAAAAAAGAGTAAAAATAAACAACTATCAGTGATTTTCTTGAAAAGAAGTCACTTATGAAAGTAAAGAGGTAGACTTGGAAAGAGCCTCTTTGCACATTCTGAAGTGGCTTCTTAATCAATTAAACACTCTAAATAACTTCATTTCAAACCAGGAGAAAATAACATACAACTCCTACAATTTCATTAATCTACTACTAAATTGAATGTCTTCAGAGCTATTAAAAGCCCTTCAGCAATTTCCCTATTTTTTCAATGCTGAAAGTATGCCTTTGACATCAATACAGAGAAAACAGATGGATAAAGTAATTATAAAAAGAGCAGCATGACGCTACAAACCAGCTTGCCACAGTTTTACTAACAGAGTAGATGACACAGGCAGAAAAGTGGGTTGACAATTAGCAAAGTTATCATGTTGTGTCAAAGTGCTTCCACCCACCAAAAAGAGAAAAAACCTCCCTCAGGAACATACAGACAGACTGGGAAGGAAGGAGCAATGAAAAATTAGAATAATCATGCAGGACATTTAAAGATTAGAAAAATCCCTGAAAGAAAATACTCCTTGTACATCCCAGAAATCAAAGAAAATAAATGTTGAAGGGAAATGCAAATCAATGCTCGGATCATTCTGGCATATTTGTCTGATAACTTACCTAAGTTTTGTATAAGGTAATTTCATGACTTGACAGAGACAATATCTAGCTACAAGTAACGGGATAAAGAGAATTTCTCTCAGCTTTGAAGTCTGTTAAAGAAAATAATCTATCTGAGGAAGCCAGTTCAATCAGCTTATTGAGTTCAAATTACACTAACAGAAAGATAGGCGAGCTAACACACCCGATTCCCCACATATACAAGTACAATGTTTTATAACTCCAATGTCTTGTAACACGTAATAGGATGTACAGCCCAACCAATTCTTCCCCTCTCTATTTTACCCTTTTTCCATTTGTGGAGCTTGTGAAGTTATAAAAAGTTAATTAAATTGTCCAGCCTTCAGAAAAATAGACCATTTCAACTATTAGAAAGCTAGCCTACCTCATCCTAATAGATATGTGAATTGGGGAATGGAAAATCCTCCTAAGAAAGATGGTCATCGGAGAATACAGAGTCAAAAGATACACAAGATCTTCACCCTAAAATCCCAAAGACTATTTCCTCCTCTTCAGGATATCTCCTGCTCTTGAGCTGTATGTTTCCAAAGGCTGTATAGCTTTTCTCCAGGTCCAGGAGATCTAGGAAGACAGAGACAGGCCATCCACATGCAGAAGCAAAAAGGATTTGTGAAACCTGGGAGAAGTCTGCCTCAAGTCAGAACAGTCTTCTAGATGAAATGGAAGTGTAGCCTGTGCTCTAATAGCAGTTGGAGAACTGTCTTACTAGCAGAGTAGAGCAGAAAAGAGAAGGAAGACACTACAACTGAAAGTGGCTGGGCCAAGGAAAACTACATTTCTTCTTCAGGAGAGTGGTTAATCTTTTCAAAACAAGCTTATTAAATCAGGGCCCACAACAATTTGGCTTTTAGAAAAAAAATTATTATTAGAGCAGAAAAATCATTACATTCAAAATAATGGACATTTGTACAAAAGTAGAGTCATATGGTCAGCAGTGGACCAAAACCAGTAAATATACCTCTTCCATGTACTGCCAGATTAACATTTTATGATGACAAAACCCATAGCTAAAAGACATGATACAAAACAACTGTTCAGTCCAGCAAGGAGAAGAGAAACTAGAACAAGGGTAAAAACAATTCTCAGAAACTCACATGCAGAGTAATCCAAACACAGAATTGTTAAACCCTGTGCTACATCAGCTGACCTTCATCTTGATCATTATACAAACAAACCCCTTTAAGTTATAGTTTTTTGGTATTTCTCTGAGGATCTGGCACATTGGGAAGCAATTTCAGCAAGTGCATTTTACAGGTGTATATAGCAGTTCTCTTTCCAGGTAGTTTTAACATTAAAATGCAGGCTTGTTCATGTACTCTTCCACTGTCTGGAGAAAAAAGAAAAACAATTGATACATTATGAAGCAGCAGAGTAATATAGAATCTTTGAACCAAACCCTCTTGTCCTGTTATTTTTATATATATATATATATTTGTATTTTTGCATGGAATTAGATCAGATTAATGTAGAAATAATTCTACTTTAAAAACCTTAACAGACTTTTAGAATCTGATCTTCATATAACAACATACCACAGCTGTAGCTAAATTCACCACGTCTAGCTGACCTTTGTACGAAGCTGGCCTGGTTTCACATGCTAACACCAGCCCAGTTTGAAAAACTGGGCAACTCCATAGCGTGTCCCTAACTAGATCTACCATCATGCTGTTTCCTTCAATATTAGGATGGATCCTTCAGTACCCAGGAAATTGAAGTCAATCTATCACATTCAACTGCTTTTGCCACTGCTGGCTTAACGCTATGAGTTACAGAAGAAATTCCCTGAGGGGTTTTGAATAAAGGTTACATATCTGTGCCTCGTAGAAAAACCGCACAGGTGTTTAAGAATAAAAATGGGAGTTTTCTAGCACATACTCTTTCCAATTTTAAATGTTCATTGTAGGTCATTGTTTCCAATGTATTAATGAAACAACAGATTTTTCTATATTTATGTATACATAAAATGTAATCTTAGATTATGTACATATATTTAATATCTTAGATATATCTTAACCTGTTTCTTAATATAGCATCCAAGAAACTATAGCATTTAAACTGCAAGAAAGCAAAGGCAGCATATAAAGAGCTTGCAGATGATTTTGCAAGATGCAAGAGGATTGAATTGAAAGCTTATGTAACTGCTCCTTTAATTGTGTTGTTGCACTTATTAAAACTGAACTTAAACCACACTTGGATAGTTAAGTACCGGAAGTGCTAAGCTATATTTTAAGCTCCTGTCAAACAAGGAAGATGCAGGAAGATGAGGTGTTTGCCTTTAGTCTTCCTCGGCCTTACCTCCTGCAACATGTCAGAGTCTTCTATGGCTTTCACCGCAGACCTCTTTGAAGTGTCTTGTACTTCTCCACCAATTATAAACTCGTCAAGAATAAAATAAGCTTTTTCAAAATTAAAGATAATATCCAGCTCACACACCTGGCAGGAAAAAAAAATCCCACTTTAAATCACTTTACAGCATTATGAACGGTATTGGGCTAGAAGTTTTTTCAAATGATCAAATGTATACGCACTCTCATGGCAGGTAGCCAGGTGAAGAAGAATACTGCATTTTAGGCAATATTGCAGCTTCTGCACATATTCTCTTCACGTTTATAGCCTAGACTTATAGCAAAGATATTCTACTTACTATATTTTATAAAATACACTACCCGCGTTCTGGGTTTCAGACAACAAAGCTGACTTCCAAGCCTACTAACGTTATAGTAGGTCTTATACAACCTATGTAATATGGGTTACATATATTCACACACAGTTTCAGAGAGCAAGACAAATTCCCTGTCCTAGTGACCTTACAGTCACTAACTGCTTTTTTGTTTTGCGACAGTACAAACGTGAGTCATGGCACAGTGATTTAGACACGAGATGAATTAAAGTAGTGAGAAAAAAAAAAATCATGTGCCACCCACTAGATCAGACTAATTTGAACCTTTCTCGGGTCTTTTCTTTGGAAAAGAAAAAAAACAACACTTTTCCTCATCTTTATGTGCTCTCAATTGTTATACAATATTATGAAAATCTATTTGCTGTTTTTATAGCTGAAGATGTCAAGAGGGAGAATTAAAATACTGTTACCCAGTGTTGTCATTTTTAAAAAATATTTCTCAAGCTTTTCCCTTAAATCCTATACCCAGAGAAAATATCAATGTTAATTTTATTTAGAAGTAAGAATATAAACTTGATCTTATGATATTTTCAGAATTATTTTATAAAATATTCTAATAATGAATTTCCCTTTGGACTGACAGAGACTAAGGGCCAATTAGTGTAGATGGAAACACAAAGCAAAACAGCAACAGGTATCTGTTTATCAGCCAACCAGCAATGCAGTTCGTGGTAGAGAGTGAAACCTACGTTTCCAAAGTATCTGTCCAGAAGTTCTACGTATCGATGAACGACCTCTAGTGTCAGGAGCTCATTATCCTGGTCTTCTATTGCACAACAGAAATACAAACTAGCATACCTAGGAAAATAAAGGCAAAAACAGGAGAGTGAACAGCTGGACACTAAGAGCAAAGGCTCTTAAAAGTTACACAAGTGATATTTAATGTCTATCTTGTCTCTAAAATAATCTTCTTTCATTCTCATGGTGTCCTAGAAAGCACTGAATAAGATCCGGTAATTTAAACAAATTATTAATTTAGTTAGAAAAGCAAACTCTAGCCCTTGGCAAAGCGGCTCCAACACTAGTCTCAACAAAACAAACAGTAAGACAGCTGTACTTTAAACATTTCCCTCGCCTGCTGCAGTTACTGCTCTTTCTTAACAAAATAAAAATAAAGGAAAAAATAAAGGTGGAAAGTGTTACATCTCAGTAAGCCTGCTGGCTACTGAATGACTGATGCCGTTTTGCATGGGCCAGAAAACATGAAACTACTTCTCCCAGTCAATCTTCACAACTTACTTGCACCAAAACTTTGTTTAAATTGTTCCAAGATGGGAGTAACAATCTACCTCAGCTCTCTGGTGCCATGGCCAGAGCCCCAGCTTATCACAGCATGTGATCAGACGTTTACATCCACCACTTCACAGCAAGAAAGGCAATTTTTGCTTAACTGAAGATGTCACTTATTTGTATAATGTGCTATATCTTAAACCTACTTCTGCTTACTACAAGTCTCTTCACAAGAATTAGAAGTTAGTTATCGCTAAGCCTTGTGCAAATTACTTGTTTGGAAAAGGAAACAGGAATTAACACTTTTCAGAGCAACAAGTATTTCAAAGACAAAAAGCGTTAAAATGTTGAAAGTGCCTCAGAACCCTTCTTGCAGCCTTTCTCAGAGTCTGATGAAGCCCACACTTCTCAGTAGACCATCCTGAAGAATCAGGAGCCTAAGCCTTCTCTAACAGAATTTCAGCCACAAATACTTACTACATTACTCCATTTTGTTTTCATTTGATAGATTGTACAAATACTTTTTTACTCCATAATTTACCCTGCCAATTTATCCAGGGTCATTGTGCTGTTAGATTCATGATGGCAGGTTGCCAATATCTTAGTGTAAAAACAAACCCAAGTGCTAAAGTGAGCCTTTATTTTTCCACTTGTAGCATGTTATTTATATGATTAGTAATTACATGTTCTCATAAAATTACTCACACCTTTTGTAAACAAGCTTGAGGTCTTTCCAGTCAACAAAACTACTTGTTTTTTGATGGCGAGCCAAAATAATCTGAACAATTTCTCGAACGATCTTTTTCTTCTCTTTGTCAGGTAGTGTCGTATACCATTTCTGAAGTCTTAATTTCCCCTGTCGACTGAACAGCAGTATAAAGTGTATCTAGAGTAAACAAAGCAACAAGGTTAGCTCTGGGCACAGCCAGCTCTGCCCCGGGCAGTGGCAGGAAGGCACTTCTGTGCCTGCCACAGGACAGCTCAGACCTCAGCACAGGTACCTCTGACCCCAACGGGAGGTCTGGGGGAGGCTGAGCATGGAAGCTGGGATGCTTCCCCTCCTGCTGCCTTCCCTAGCAGACGTCCCCTCCCTGCATGTCCCCTTCATATCCTCTCCCACCCGCACTTCCTTACCTCGGGCAACCGGTGGCTTTGCTTTCTATTCTGCTGCTTCCCTGGGGAACTGGAAGAGCATCACCCCTTTGCGGTGGTGAGAAGAGGGCCCCAGTCCCTCCTCCAGCAAGACTGGAGATGTTAGCAAAGGGACTAAAGGTACACAATACAGAGGGGATGGGAAAGTCACAGATGCACAGTGTGGGGCACAAGATGGGAAAATGAATACCAAGCTAGTGATCACCATCACCAACAGCTCTGGCATTGCACTCTTTGCAGTTACACACTAAGCAGTATGTCCCTAGAAGAGGCTATAAGGAGCAGAAGAAAGAAGCCAACTACTTTGGAAAGGGAGCTCAACTACTTTTAGTAAAGAATTTATGAAACGCAGACGAGCGTGACAACAAAGGACAGACCTCAGTGACCTAGGACATTACATTAAAGAAGCACTAGATGTACTGTTCCAAAATTTCAATTTCAAAACCAGTCATAATTTTACATGTTTTGTCCCGTGATTTTTTTCATGCTTAGAATTAGCAGTGTTACTGAAATACAGAAGCGCTACCTTTTAAATGCCAGCGGGCCTTTGGGCGAGAAGTGTCAGTGCCCATTTATACAAGTACTTTTATAAGCAGATGAAAGTAACTGGCTATACCAAGCCTTTAACGGTCTAGTAAGTCATCTACCCGCAGCACAGAAATGGCTTTAAGAATGCAGGAGATCTATTTGAGGATGACATTCATCTCAATGAGATGTCCTCTGCTACATGAAAAAACCTGAAGGGGCGAGAGACGCTTTCAATGGCTGAAGACACCGTGACCTGCTCTGCTTTTTGACAGGCATCCCCATGGCTTCTCTCAACAGCACCAAGGCTCGGAGGCCAAGTTCTCCCAGGAAGGATTTCCATCTGCAGCCGCAGCCACCTGCATGACCGTGCAGAGACAAGGCTTCCCCTGGTGCTGGCAGGACTAGGGAGCAGCATAGAAGCCTCCTTGTCCTCACTTACTTGTGATCCTTGCAAGCTCCCAGCAGAAGAGAGACCGGGGCTGGCAGGTCCCTCACCACGACCACATTTCCATTAGTCGACCAAACTCTTCCCTATAACTTCTCAATCTACACCCTCGTCCCTTCTCCCTCGTTTTCTATTCCAGCTGGTTGTTGTGCCTATAATTCCTCCATCACTCCATCTCCCCAATAAAGACTGAAGTTAAGGTTCACGATTACTATCAAGTCCCAGCAGAGAAGTGCGCTTGAGAGGTTTCTACTTTAAAAAAGAAAAAAATAACAACTGGATTTTACAGAAAACGCTAATATTCATAATTCAGAAGCATTCTTTAGTTATTAGGTCACAGAGTTGTTGAGTAACCTGGAGATAAGAGTTCTGACTATATTGGGAAAGACTTCAAATAGGGGATCATTTTAAGGAAGGGTGGATTGTTTTATTCATATCTGCCTGTGGCAGAATCAGCTGCTGCAAATATGGCTCTCACTATCATTAGGCTAATGTGTTTGATAGAACTACAAGGATTTTGTAGCTGCCTTGTGTTGAGCACTGTAATACCCTCCAGATGAGTTTGCTAAATAAAAATAATTATGCTGCTGGCAGTACACATGGCCTAATTACAGTGGAGATCAAAGCACCATGTTCTTGCCTTTCTTTGTCCATATTACCAGCTGGTTTTTGACATGGTAATATTCCAGCTGTCAGGGTTACCTCCTCGAGGTAGATGAAGGGACAGTCCATACACTTTGTCCACTGAGACAAGCTGGATGAACAAAACACTCTTTTGCTTGCTGCACAGCACCATTAACTCCAGAGCCTTTGTGAAGAGGAGTGCATTTTGAAAAGCAGCGCAGAGGTTCTGAAGATAAAAGCAGCAGGTCCACAGGTGTCCATTTAAAAGCAATCAGGCACAGCTAGCAGCTATTTGATAAACAAATTTCTAAAAATGCATTGAATCAGATAGGAGAGGATGATCAGATTTGATTGAAAATGCAGGGAATTAGCCAATGAATCCCTAGCAAAAGCTGAGAGCATGTCGGCATAACAAGATCATGCTGTTTGAGACAAGTTTCTTACACCCTCAGGAAGATATCTTGGCTTGCAGTGCTTTGATAGGCAAAGATAAAGAAAGGGTAGTCACGTTTAGGTTCAGCTGTTGGACCTTATGGACCTTAAACCTGAGTATCTGTAAGCAATAAATATATCTCCAGGAGAGCAACCCTATGGCTTTAAAAGGGTATATATCAATAAACGAGGGAATTCTGTGAATATTATTGCCATTTTCTACTGATTAGCATACTTCAGCATGCCATGTTTCACCCATAGGAAAGTGAGCTGCTCTCCATTTAGAATTGCTTTGAAAACTCCACTATTTTTTGTAAAGATGCAGCTGATGTTTTACCAACACTTTCATGAGTGAAGTTAACATACTTTGCAATTACAAGGTATCTATGGACACAGGATTCGTATACTAGCTTCAAAAATCCTATCTTGTGGGTCTTCCATACATACTCAAACATACTTCCATACATACTCATGCAAAATAGAGCTGCATACCCCTTAAATCGATTTTACTATTATGGAAATACTTACAGCTGGAAAACAGATAAGAGCCTCTGCTGTAGTCCATCTCCAGTTTTACAGTTGGCAGCAAACTAGTATGCTCTCAAGTTGCAGATACTTAGGGGAAAAAAAATATTTTTTCTCCCTCTTTTGACTCTTCTGCCCCTCCCACCCCCTTTTTTTTTTTACCTTCTAAACTCCATTCAAACTGGAGAACTCTCTAGGAGATAAACAAAATTACATTCTCATGAGGCTAAATGGCTTAATTCCTCTAAGTGTAAACATCAAATTGCTACGTTGCTATTGCCATTTCATTCAGTTCAGCTTTGCTCTGCCCAGCCACCTTGACACGATACAACACATTTTTCACTCTCATAGCTCTGCTGATTACAGCTCACTGGAAAGATGTTGATGCATCAACAAACCTGGAAACGTTGAAATACTGCATAAACACCAATGTAACAGCTCATCTGTTCCTTGCTCCTCGACTGTGGAAACATACTTCCTTTTCTATAGTGCCACTAACAAGATGTTGATTAAGGAATTCAGGGTTGGCTTTCAGCAGCCAAGCTAGAAATAGAGGCAGATTATCCTGCAATTCGTCTGATTTTTAAAAGTTCTAATTCCAGAGTAAAGCAAAGAGAAACGACTTGCTTTGAATCAAACACCTCTGAAGCAGAGTGCTTGGTTTCCTTCTGGACATCTCCAGGGTGTGCTGGCTATGACTAACAACCACCAGACCCACAAGTGACGCTGGAGAGGATTTTTAGGTCCAAGCTAGACTGGGTCGGGATGAGAAGTGCAGTTCCTATCACAGCATCAGCTGTCCTCGCATGTGGAGTCTGTAGGAGACAGGCTTCAGTCTGAGAGTTGAGTGTAATTTTATTATCTTGTTTTACTGAATCAGACCCAGCCACCTACTGCATGGTGCCAAATCATCTCCATAAATGCCTGTAAGTAGCTGAAAGACTGCATTTTGTATTTATAGGCTGTTATTTTCTAGTTGAAGAAACAGATTTCTTGGAAATCAAGAATTCAAACCACTTTTCTAAACCTGAACTCTGTCCCCTTCTCTGAACTAGCTGTAGCTACTCTATATAACAGGTCAGAAAATTACAGGCCTTCTGCTTTATGGAGATCTACAGAACTAGCCAGGATGACAAACTGTACCCTTAGTTCCAGGGCTACTGGAAAATCAAATGGTAGGCTTCTGACACAGAATAATTTCACAGTAAATAGAAGAGACATCAAAAATGCCAAACACAGAAGGCTTACATCCTAAGCCAGCTAAACACTTCACACCCAGCTCACTGGTTGCAAACTTGGATCCCTGGTAGCTTTTACGGAGGTTTTAACATGCACTGCAGTGTTTAGTGAGGCTGTCTACAGGACTCCAGACTACACTGCATTACATACAGAACAAACCATCGGTAAGGATATCAAATGAAGAAGACTGCACGGGAAGACAAAACAGGTTTTCCTGACTCCCAGCATCACTTTTCCATGTTGCTGTCCAACACCATAAGCATTTAAAAGTTGCCACGTTTCTTCCTGCAAGGTGAACTCAAAGGGTCAATGCTGAGAGGATCTAATTCACCCCACTGTGAGAAGAAACCACCCTAGCTATGTTCTCTGCCTCCCTAAGTCCACCTGTAGAGCATTTTCCAACTGTTTTCAAAGCTGTTCTGTAGCACCTGGAGCACTTGGGAGAACTGCAAGTCACCTCTGGGGAGGGAAGGCAGGAAAGGAGAGGAGAGAGCTGAGAGGAGAGGGCTGCTGGAAGGCCACGAGATGAAGCCAGGCTTCTCTCTCATGGGTGCTCGGTTTTGGCAAGGATTTGCTCAGGGAGGTAGCTCTGCCTCTCAAGCAGCGAGGTTTTTAGATTGTGCTTCAGCTGTCACCTTTCCAAATTCAGTTAAGAGCTCTCCCTAATCAAAGTCACCTCTATCAAACAGAAAGGCTCCTGAACAAGTAACTAATAATTGCGAATTAGGAATTACTATCCTAAAATACACAGCTTGGCAGTAACTAATAATTGCGAATTAGGAATTACTATCCTAAAATACACAGCTTGGCAGAACTCAGAAACTCTTGAGTTCTATTTAAAAATTCTAAGTTTAAGCCTGCTGTTGCCAGCTGAGGCAATATGACATGCTAATCAAGAAAAAGTCATGGACCACATAAAAAGGGTAATGGGATGAAAAAAGCCCCACCTTTGGCTGCTGACATGACAACCACTGCTGACAGAAGCCTTGGGAAAGCCAGACTGACTGGCTCTACCTGGTTGAGAGAAAGCAGCTTTTCATCATAAAGTTCTCTTAACTTATTCTGACTCCCTTGAAGTCTGCTTGATCCTCTCATATTGCTTTAGTCTGAGTTCATATTCTGCTTGTCTTTTATGATTTGCCATTCCTACCTCTGATATGAAAAAACATCTTCCTCAACATAGATGGCTGTCCAGAATTCTTTTACATCTGCTTATTTTTACAACACACCTCAAAATGAACAAAACCTGTCATTAAAATGTTTCTTTTAAAAAAAAAAAAGAATGAATAACCGTGAAAAACACACAGCTACTGTGAGCACATACGTGGTTTGGAAAGCCAGGCTATTAGGGTAAAGCGAGAAAGACATACTGTATGGACGGCTACTCACCTAACGCATTAATGTCCTAGACACACCAGGGAAAGGCAGAAGAGTAACACACTCAAGTATAAGTATGTTGGTATTCTTCAGCTGCACGAAGTCACCATCTGGCTATTGACCTTTAATACATACATACTGGGGGCTAAGGGATTTTTAGAGCAAGGATGTAAAACCCTGGGACCAGGCTACCTTATTAAAAATGTTAATTTCCTCATTTGTTTACTGTTACTCAAAGTTTTACTCTCAGCATCACAGAAGCTGACAGGTTTATTGACTGCTGCAGAATCCTAGCTTTAAGATTTAAAGCGCAGTCTCTCTGATGTAAGCAAGTAAGGAAAAAAAATAAGTGAAAAACCAGCAACACAAGAATGCCGAAGTAGCGTATTGTTGTCCAACTGGCACAGAGCTCCTTCCAGCTTAATCTCCATTAGGAACATTTCTGAACAATTTCCCCTAAACAATGCATCCAAAGTCCGTGCAATAAAACCTGTGCCAGATCATTACAGGCACATGTGACTATAGTTACACATTGATTTTATTCTCTTCACGATGCAGAACTCATCCTTATTTTATTACTGAAGTAAGAGTTTAAATTGACCGGCACACTAGCGTTTGAAGGATCCGTACTCCATGTAGTATTGATCCAGCCAACAACTTTCCTGATAGCCTTACTTGAGTTAAGCAAGCCCATAATTGAAATGGTATAGCTGAGCTGAACTTCCGAGCCAAAAACACTTCTGACCCTACCTAAGGCTGGGAAAACAGCGCTCAGAGCAGCTGTGCATCCCTCGTCCTGCCGCAGGAGCTGACACATCACTGCCTGCGCTCGCCCCCACTGCAGACTCCCTCCCACTCCTGCTTATGGCTGCATGTGCAGTCCTCATGACCTTGGCTCCTTTCTCACAAGCCAGCAGCATTCCTTCCATAACCTCCTCCCCGCAACACGGGCAGCCTCCTGCCTCCTCCTTGCAGCTGCTAGTGTCCCACCAGCAGTAAGGCTGGGTTCCTAGCACCACTCCAGAGAGGAGAGGTAGCACAAGACCTAAAAACCTCCAGGATGTAGATGCAGAAGATAATTATTCTCACTTTTCTTAACTTGTAACTTTTTTTTTGTTTTTATTCCTGCAAGAGGAATTACTCTTTTCCAGGCAATAAGCAAGAACGAATCAATGCAAGAAGCGTGCAAAAAACCTGCCTCAGACTCTGCAATTTGAGAGCTCAGAACGGTGGCCACACCACAACCACTGGAGCTGGTGCTCGCACCTCCAGCCTTGGCACCTGCGGGGATGTTGGCTGGCTGACCCCGCAGAGAGCAGCACCATTTGAAAACATTTAGAACAATTATTAACTGTGTAATCACATCTCTTCTGCCAGGGTCTCAGACCTATCTTCATTTGTTTATACATTGCTGGGGTTAGCAAATCTCGGTTAGGCAGTTCTAAGGAGGAGGAGATGAGGCAGGAGGCTGAACAAACTGCCAGGAGCACTGCCCCTAATGAACTGACTCACCAGAAAGCAGGGGAAGTGCCAAGGCTATCTGAGGTTTTTGTGTGTATGTTAAAACCCTTTTATTACAAGAAGCTGAACTGCCTGTGATTCGCCTTAGCCTCAGACTATTTTACAGTCACAAGCCATTTTCCCAGTCTGGTCCCAGAAGGGTCTGTGAAGAAACAGAGCTAAAAGCTAGTCCACTGGACTCTGGCAAAAGGTGCAGTCACTTTTACTCTCGTTTCCACTTTGCCTTATCAGTTATTTGCAGAACCCTGCTGTGTGTGGTACTGCAGTGTCCTTCCCTTGCCTCTGACCTCTCAGGAGCAAAGGTACAAGGCTTTGCCCTGGGGCAGGGGACACAACAAGGTAGACAGCATTCCCCTGGCGCCTCGCATTCCCCTGGCTCCTCAGCCAGTGGAGGGACCGCGCTGCAGGCTGGGGACACCAGTGCCCCATAGGGTGCGGACACCACAGGTCTTGCAGCAGCCTCACACCGACTCCACCAGTTCCTGTACATCACATCAACAGAGCCACTCACTGGGAAAATGAACTCTGGAGGGACTGAAGACAGACATGAGTTTGGATCATTTGTTGAGTGACTTGAAAAAGCATCCAAGTCATTTTCAGGAAACACTGAAGCACTTCATTTAGGCATTTTCAATGGAGACATTCTCAATTTTCCATTTTAAAAATGGCACTTTTTATTAGGGTCAAAAAAAAGACATGGATTTAGTAACCTAAACATGAAAAATGAAAGAAACAACTACCGTTTACGGAAAGAAGAGCCAGAGCACAGGATCTCACCAAATGCTTTATGGTGGTCCCAAATTTTGCCTCCAAAATGAAAAAAATTGTTCGAGTGCAAGTTTCTGGATGAAAAATTAATTCTGCTATTCATCCAGGTCTTGTTCTGAGACTTGGAGGAAAGGACATGCCTGAGGTCCCATCCCACCACTGCCCTCAGCTCATGCGCTCACTATTCACAGGATCCGAAGCGACGACAGGACAGCTCTGAAGAGACCGATCTGCTAAAGCCTTATTTCACAGCTGAAATACACTCAGATGCAGGCAATTAACAAGTTAAGATTCAAAAATAACAGGTTGCATTTCAACAGTCACATCCCCTCATGTTCACTGTCCACCTGTGGCATGCTCTCCTCTGTTACCTGAACAGGGGCTAAGGCAGGCAGGATACACAAACCTCAGAAGCATGTTGGAAAGCAAGGGATTGAATCTGAGTCTCCAGGCTCAGACCCCGCTACAGGACTAGCTTTCCTCTGTTCAGGTCATTTGCTATACTGGCCTTTATACTCCCTCCTGGTGTAGCAGGAGCTGGTATCTGGTAAGTGGCTTCGTTCTTGGGAAATGCCAAATGGAGAAAGAGGTATCAAGTAGAACATGACTTATTTGAGGAACGTGACTTATGTTTCTGAGCCTGGTGGTTGAGAGGTCTGAGCACTTCGTTTTGTTGTAGGTCATTCAGACATTCCCATGACTTTTCTAGATCTGCGAGCAGACAACCAGACACTCTCTGAACGCTTCGTGGGCTGTGAGACAAAGGCACAACATGGTAAACGTCTGCATTTTCATCAAATCAAAATTACTCCATTTCTTATTTCCTTGTGCTTTATGTCTATCACTCACCTCAGGGGACTAAGCAGAGGGTGATGATCATGCAGGAATCCCTGCACTGGCTGACTAGCCATCTGGAGCTGCAAGCCTCTGAGCAAAACTACCTGCAAGCAGTAAGGCAACCACAGACATTTACTGGCTGCTGAAGAGGGCTTTTAACGCTATCTTTTCTTCTCAGGCCTGAAAAGAAGATAGCAGACAGACATCTTACACAAATTCAGCAAGTTAGAGAAAAGAGACTGGTGCATAGAGCACCTGGGGTTACGTCTGTGATATTGAGAACCATGAATCCAGGAGATATTAGGCCAGGAAGACGTGTCTGGCCAGAAAGGCACATCATGCTTGCCTTCAAACACAAACGTTAATTTTAGTTTCTGTTCCTCCTCCACTGCATGCTACGTTCCTACTCACAAATGAAAAACCATTTGTATACGATGGGATCTTATACCTCTCTAAACTACAGCGTCTGCAAAAATGCCAAGGCCCAGGGCTCAAGAAAGCACACACCCAGAGCAGCCAAGCGAATGCAGATGACAGCCTGGAGGAATAGGACAGCAGGGAAATGGATGGGAAGGAATGGCAATTAGTAGCTGTGCATAGGTAACAAAAAGGATTATTTTTACAGCAGCAGTACTGGTTTAATTTAGGCATCACTGGGAAGACTACAACTGGCTCACATAAATGCCTGCTGCATATGCCAAATGCCAAAGCATAAATCCTGTCGGTACTGCAGCAGAAGCAGCTCTACCTGCCCTCCTTGACCCACTGGTTTCTTCAGTGCCTCCATCATTCTGTCCCTTTGCTGCTTTTGCATACAACTGATGACTTCAGAAGGTCTACACGACGGTTTATAAAGCATAGGATTTTGTATCGAAAGATACAGAAAAACTGCAAAGAGGCAAACATTTTGACATGCTCCACACGCTGAGCATATTGCCCAGAGACTGTTAAGTGTGAATCACAATCACTGCACAGCCAAGAAGTCCAGGCAGTCTCTAGTAATGATAGTGAGTATTCAAGAGAGAACATCCAAAGCCGGAGGAGGATCACGTCAGCAGCCAGAGACTGCAGGCTTCCTGAAAAGAACCCTAAAAAACATTTTTCCTAGCAAATCCCACAAAATGGTATTCACAAGTCCAGCTGAATGATACGGTGGTAACTGAACACCAAAGGGTGCATTCCCCCGAGTACCACTCTGATCTGAGCAGTTTCCAGGAGGGCAGACTGTAAGAAGCAGGGCATGCATAAAATCATTCTGCTGGTACTCCTCAGTCTCCAGGAATCACAGAGTTAAGGATTTAGGGACAGAAACCGGATCCAGACAACACACCTGTGGACTCATCTTCTGTGAACTGCCTGACTAATAAGACACCCACGGAACCCTTGGCAGTGGAGTAAAAATCTTTCACCTGTGCTGTATGAGAAAATATTCTCTTTAGTTTTCTTTACTTTTAGTGCCTAAAAACGTCAGAGGTTGTACTCTGACACTTCTGGTTAGGAAGCATTCTTACAGTATTCATAATTTCATGCATTTGCGTAATTTCCCCTGTAGTCATCTTTCCAAGCTGAAACATCTCAGGATCTTCTCAAAGCAATGCCATTCCATTACTACTATCAGATCCCAAACAAACAGTACGCTACACGACAAACATTGAAATATCACATGTACTCCCCCCTCACCTCCCCCACCACGTATAACGCTACTTCAACCAGCTGGATTCATTTACTTGTGATTTTCTCTCCTTCTCTCACCTATTCGTATCTGCTGCCCTTCCTGTCTTTCCTAGTTAAATTCCTAAAGGCAAAGTTCATCTCCGCTAGGCCAATACGCTGCTGTATCAAAGTGGAAAAAGGCAGGCAAGGTTTAGAGCACGTTCTTCTTCAAACTGTAGATAGTAAGTTCTGCAAAACACTGAAAACATCTTTTACAGATCCGTGTTTATTTTAGCAATTACGGGCACCGAGACTGTTGGGAAAGTCAATATTCGGAAGAGCTGAGAGTTCATTTACAAACACCAGGCAGGTGTCAGCACCTGCAGTCACCTCAACTAACATTTCCACCCAAGCTCCTCGATCAGCGATGGGTATCAAATGTCTGGCTAAATGGAAACACTGCTTGCCAGCTCCTTTTCTATTCAGGCCAAGTATGTTTGTAGAGCCCCCCGTTCTCAGGGGAATTCTTTTGATCTTTCTCCAGGGCTTCAGATCACGTCTACAGGAACTGATTTTTCTCACTGTACTGACGAACAGCGCAGGCAGGAGGGAGGCAGGGCCTTTTACTATGTAGGCAACAACTCTGCACTCAAAGCTATGCAAGCAGAACCATGTACTCTCATCGAGATTATACTGGTAACGGTGAGGTGGCAGTAGGATCAAGGTGTTGCAACACTTACGGACACGAAAGACTACAGCAACATGTGTCCTTGGGGAAAAAAATATTTTTCTCCTCTCTGTTCAGTCCCTGCTCTTTCACTTTCTTATCCATTGAGAACGCAGTCCTTCAGGAAATGTTTCTTCACTGCAACAATACACATCAGGGAGGAGAATTTAGTCTTTTTTTCTAAAAAGTCTTTGTTTGACCTGTCACAAGGTAGCAGCTGAGCAGTAAACCGGTCATTCTCAGCAGGATGCGAAGGAAACTTTGCTAAACAGATACTTTCCTGAAACTTGCCTGGAGATTTGCAACAGAGCAAACAATTGAAACCACCCTCCTGCTGAGAGGTGGTACCATTACCTTCCATTCAAATCTCAGACCATGTGATAGTGGTGGCTAGCACAACTACCTCATACCAAACAGGAGGAACCGATCTAATGAGTTTAAATGACCTGCTGGAAGTTCTTCAGTTGTGAGCCTGAATAAGGCTTATTCATGGTTTGTAACCCAATAACCCTTAATTCTTGACCGGTAAACCCAGTGCAACCACCCTTCACAGAGGCTGGATGACAGACAGAGGAATTTTAAGTGAAAGAGTACCCTGACAAAAGCACCCTTTCATCAGCACTGGTTCTACAATAGGAGAACAGGGTAAGGCTGACAGCACTAGTTGATGTTATAATGCCAGCAAGCATTATTACAGCAATGCCTCAGAAAAGGAAAAACAAGGAACACACACGTTTTAAAAAATTATAATTGATACAGCAGACAATACTGCTAATAAGCAGTGCTACTGTAAGCACTGCTCCCTTGGGACCACTGTGAGTGCTTTAGGAACTGGCATTTGTGAAGTGCACCAGGGCAGAGTGCTGAGCTCAGCTTCCCCGAAATCACCTCCCATATTTACTGACCTTCAAGGGCAAAATAGGAACTCCAGTTATTTACATAAGCTTTACATGAGGGAAATTAATATGTGGGGCTGTCTCAGGGTGTAACCAGAAAGGTTGAATATATGTATGAGGACTTAAGGCGTGGAGACTGCATCGCCATCTGTAAATTCATTACTGCACATATTCTATATGCTAATGTAATGACAGGGTACATTTTTCTAAATACACTAGACAACAAATATGAGGTGTGTTCTGACCAAACCACTGAAAAGAAACAGCTCAGCTCCACCTTTGAGGACACAGCCAAACATCAAAATTCAACCTCCAATGAAAGCAGAGACTCCTGTGCAATTGCACTGCTGGTAACTGATATTACAGATGCACACAATAGGCAAACTGGGCAAGACAGAAGCTTGGGGCATGCTTGCAGAACCTGCCCTAAGCCTGAATTATCAAACAGCGAGATGCTTTCTCAATTACAAGATATCACTGACCATCTTACTGCTTGAGAGCCCACAGTCCTCCTTGGGGAAAATCTAGCCATTATTCCACGGATGTCGGTCATCGCATTTAACAAAAGAGAATAACCACGGCAACCTTTTCTGATCCCAGCAAACAACCACCAGACTCTGCAAGCACACGGATGAAGAACTGAAGGGCTTCCCTCGCAGGATCCCTTTAACCTGGAGGGCTGCTGCCCCTATGCAGCCCTGGTACAAGCTCAAACAAGCAGCTGCTGCCACCTCTACCCAGCCAAGGGTCCAGGTTGCGCAGGTAGTCCAGCTGTCAACACGCACCGTAGGAACAGACCAGACCCATACAGTCCCTATCACACAGATATGTTACTCCTATCGCCCACTCATCATTTCGCCATGAACTGCACCCTACTTGAGTGGTTAGTTTTTTTTAGCTTAGACTCTACCAAACCGCACACATGAGCATCCGTCACTTTCTTTCTGAACCTGACGAAACAACTTCAGCCAACCCTGGCAGGAAGGCAGAACTATTACTGACTAAGCTCCTACAGCTCTCGGGAGACGAGGCAGCCGAGCAGAGGCCCCTGGGCTGAAGGCAAGGCTCCGCACGAGCCCTCTGCTCACCAGACACTGGGGAACACGCATGGGGAAAGAGCTCTTCCCCGTGCTCCTGACAGAAGAAAACCTACTGCCCGAAATTGCAATGCTCAGACACCGGCCAGCCAGAAGACTAGGACCCATGTGAAAGCAAACTCGATACTCCTCCAGGCACGGCGCTGACTTGAACCTGAGCTCCTCGGGTTACAGGAAGCCTTAATCAACTCTCTCCAGAGCAGCCTTGTTTTCCTGGTTGGCTACCGAAGTCTGTCAGCACGACTGAAGTTCACCCCAAGGGTCAGATAGGAGGAAATAAAAAGAACCCAACGTTCATTTCCTCCAAAAGGCGCAGACCTTGCCCGAGCTCCCTTGGGAACAGGGCTCCCACCCGTTGGAACAGCTGGGACAGCCCTCCGTGCATTTTACCTCTGCTGAAACGCAGCTCGGGCCATTCATTCCAGCAGAGGGATTTCTCAGGGAAGAAAAGTTTCTTTTCTCCGTGACCGAGAACGCAGGAGAGGGTCGCGCTGCCTTTTGCTCCCTGCCCCGTCCCCCTCACCTCACCGCACCACACCCCCGCCGACCTCCCCCCGAGCTCCGCCGTCTGCCCCGGGGGCCCGGCGGCCAGGTCAACCCGGAGCCGGGTGCCCGGGGGCCCTCCCGTCGAGGCGAGGGGCGCCCCCCCCCCCGGGGCACCGCCGCCATCTCGGGGCAGCGCGGGGCCCACTTACCATGGTGCGGCGGCGGCCGCAGGCTGGGAGCCGGCCCGGCCCGGCTGGCTGCCGGCTGCCTCCCGCCCGCCAGGTGAGGCCCCGGCCGCATCGCGCCTTCCCACAATGCCCCGAACGGAAACTCCCCGGCGCCTCCTCCCCGCACCTGCCGCCGCCCCGCGGAGGGAGCCCGGCGCCCGAGCCCCGAGGGCCGCCGGGGCAGGGCCGGGCCGGGCCGCTCCCCGCGTCCCGCCCGGGGTGGCCGCGCCGCTGCCCGCAGGCGGCCCCACGTCTGGGAAGCCGGAGGCCCGGCCCGCCCAGGGCTGACCCCGGGTGCTGCGGGAGCCTCTCGGCGCAGCCCGAGCGGGGTTCGGGAGCAGTGCGCCCCCCGTCCCAGCCGCACGGCCCGAGCAGCCGGCACCCACGCCTTGCGGCGCACCGGCAGAGCCGCTGGCACCACTGTTCTGCGGCCATCCCCACCGGAGCGAGACCCGGATAGCTTAAATACCGTAAACGGCCGGGCTTTGCTAACCTGTTCTTTTTGGCTGAGCTGGATGCGGGAGCGAGACGTGAGTGGCTCTGCCAGCCGATCAGCGAATCCCCGTAACCTCTGGCAGGGATTTGCTGGGGAGTAGCTGGTGCCAAAAGAACACGCAGCTTCCACAGACTCAGCATCTGAGTCGGACGCTCTAAATCCAGGCCTGAGGCTTCGCAAGCTCTTACCACAAAGCTGATCCAGACGCAAACTACCAAAAAAACATAAAATGGGAAGAGTTAGAAACATAAAATGGGAAGAGTTAGAAACATAAAATGGGAAGAGTTAGAAACATAAAATGGGAAGAGTTAGGATGTTCAACTCCCACAGTGGTAGTCCCAAGGAGAGATGCTCCCCCCGTGCACCATATGCATCTCACCACATGTGATGGGTCTGGAGTCAGGACATGCCCGGCTCCTGCACGCAGCACTGGATGCATCTGAGTCACCGGCAAGGAAGGGAAATGTGAAGGAGCTCAGGCACTCCAGGGGACACTGCGGTGTCAGTGGCTGTCACTGGGGGGAATCTCTTTCCAAGCCTCTGGCTTCAGCAAAGAAGGGATATCCCTTGGACAAAAGCAATAGCATGCACACATCAGAGACAGCCACTGCGGTGAAATCCACTCACAGTTAGAAACGCTGGCAAGAACAGAGACAAGGGATGGCATCCTACCCACCCCATTGAAGGGCCAGAATTTTTCCTAGTTTTCTCCTTGCAAAAACTGAAGAATTCATGCTTTCTAAAGGAAAAGGAGAGAAGAACTAAGCTTTATAGCCAGCAGAAATTGAGGGATGTCAAAAAAAAAAAAAAACACAACCTGATTCTACAAGAAAGAAAACATCATCACTGAGGCATTCTAGGCCTACGCCTACATGCGTATCTATGCCTAGATCACCCATGCAGCTGCATCCTCTTCACTGTAAAGAATACATGTCAGTACAGATGTACATGCAGGGATATGATCCTTATGCTCATTTAAAGGCGTGGAGGCATTTTGCACAGTTTCCTCAGCATGCATGACCTCTGCCCTCCATAAACTATGATTTGGTCTACACACATTCACAGAAACCTCCACTTCTGTTCGCTCAGTTCTCGTTTCTGTTTTCTAACCCCACAGCATGATGAGCGCTGTGCTGTACTGCTGCTGGCTGATGACCCCTCTGGTTTCATTTCTGGATTGCACAACACGATAAGCACAAGTCCCAGCTCCCTGCAGACCCCGCTGATGCTTCATTTGCTTGTTTGCCTCTGGCCTCTGTCACTTCCTGAGAACACGCCCTGGGCCTATAAAGCAGCACTATCTACAGACTGCATGAAAATGCTCGCCTTTTACAGCACTGCTGTGGTGCAGCACACACTATGCCATGCTGGCCACACTGATTTTGCCAGGACACCATCACTAAGTCTGCCAAATACACACTTACTGCTATCAGCATCTGACAAAGCAGACCAAAACCTGTTCCTAGATTCTCTGAAAGGTAGCTGGAATGAGTAAATAGGCTACAAAAGCTGCCATGCTGAACGACAGGCATGCTGCCTTCCCCAGGAGGTCCGCATTTGGTTTCCCAAGCGCAGAATCATGCTCCTGTCCCATTCAACCCCCAGCCCCACCTGCTGTGGCCTATACAGAACAACAGAGCTGGCTCTGCGGGCAAAACCCAGATGTTCCTCACTATTGCCAAATGGGGAATGTCCTCAGGCACCACTGTGGAACTCAGAAAGCCCCATCTCTGAAAGCCAGCTGGTATGCCAGGTACGTGCAGTTGGACTGGATTTGCCTAACATGCAAGAATGCGGACACCACAGTGCAGTTGTACTGGAGTTGCACGTATCAACATTTTCATCTCCAAAATTAATTAGAAAGTAAAGGCTGAACACATCATCCCAACTCGCTCCCCACGTCCCAGAAAAAAAGTTTCAGGAAAGCAACTCCCTTCAGCAGCCTACATCCTTCTCAGCTACGTAACTTACTCCAGTAATGGACAATACTTTTTTTTTCCCTGCCTAATCCTTTCCCAATAATCTTACTTTTCCATGCAAAGACCTAACCTAAGTAGACCCATGAACTCAGGAGAACCAGTCTGCTGCTTTTGTGTTTTCGCAAATACATCAGAAAACAAGCAGCAGCAGCAAACACACCATGCTTACAGTGCACGTTAAAGGCAGAGGCCAACTTCAACACATTATGGCCAATCTTGCAGCTTAGCAGAGGGATGAATTTTGCTGCCCTACAGAAACAGGACTGCAGATATAGGATCACGCCTAAATTAGATGCTTTCCAGAGCAGAAAGCCAGGCTGTACTTAATGACTGACTAACTAGAAGTGATAGAGTTGGAATTCTCCCCCTCCCTTGCTTCCCCACCACCGGGCACAGTGTGCCTGGGTAACTTTGTGATGAAGATAGCTCAGACTTCCCAAGTAGCGACTGCTGATGGTTATCAGTGTTGCACAGCAATGGGAGTGGGGGAGGCAGCTGTGGCACAGGGTTATGCCAGCTGCACTGGTGGGGGTGTCCTTAAGCCAGAAAAATGCCATGCCATAGACTCCTTTGGGTTCTTTCCTTAGGTCCAGTTAATTCACCTGAGCACAAAAGCTCGCAAAGCAACGGAGTTATTCCTCTAACTCAAAATAGGCTGCAAGAAGACTTTGTGGCCCTTCTCTTTTTGCTTCCGTCACTGCCTGGAGGAAAATTCCTTTCCTGAGGGCCCTTTGACAAGGCTTTAAATGAAGGCAAGATTATTTTTTTTTTTTTTTTACTGCTGCTGGATGCTGCATTCTCTTAGTTTATATTCCACTCTTCCAGCAGCTTATCATGTTCAGAAGCAGACAATTTTCACATCAAGTGTTAGAGTGACTTCAATAAGCCTTGTGTGCATTGAGCTGCTGATAAAGCCTTTTCTAGATCCTAGGTGTAAGCTTTGGTGAGTTTCGACATTATTTATTTGAAAAGAAGTCACTGCTTAAAAAAGTCAGATGCTCTGGACTGATGAAGTCCTAAGCCTGCAACATACTTTATATAAGGAAGAAAACAAAGTTCTCATTTCTAAACAACTGCCAAATTTCCTTCTGAAAAAAAAACAAAACCACACGCCCTTTTATTGCAGAGAGAAGCGTCTTTACTGACAAGTACCACAACAAACAAAGCAGAACACTCACCATTTACCCTGACTCTAGCCAGCATACTCCTCGGTTTCATTTTTCAGCACCTAAACTGATCTTCTGTCAGGCACACAGAGCCACAGACTATTCCAGGTGAGCAGCCCTTTGTGAAACAAGGAGTTCGGGCTGCTGAACTTGGTGACTTAATGGGAGACCTGCTGTGAAGGTTTTTTCCACTTGACAGGAGATCCATAGGTAAAAGAAAAAAAAAATTAAAAGCCCAATCTAAATTCAGCTGCAGGAGGTAGCTTTTAATTGCATTTTGGATCAATAAAGCAGCAATCTAACACTTCCTTGTGTTACTAGGCAGGGGTTTGTACTTTTCCAGACAATTTTCCCCCTGCTTTTTCATATGTACTCTTTTGCTCGTAAGATCTGGATTCTCCACAGTTTAAGTGCAGAAAAAGTATTCATATCCTTAGAGAACACACAGAATGATTTATCTGTGCCACAGATTTTGGTACCTTACCAGCAGCAACAGCACGTTCAGCAAATAGTCCCAACATTTAAGCAGTTTAAGGTACTAGAAAAGTTTTAAAAATAGCAGTCTCAAATTGTTACAACCTGCACTGAAGCGATAGGTGTACTCAAGGACTTAAAGGGTGTTAAGTAGCATTTTATTCCTTTTCCCAGCTGTATAATGCTAAGAGCAGGCCACAAGGTAAATAAGCATTAATGAAGCTCCATCCAGAAACCTCCTGTCAAGAGAAAATGTGTTATTGTAGCCCTCTTGTGTTCAGCTGCATCATCAGCTGTTGGATCCAGTCTCCTTCCTTACGCCCCTTAACTCAACAGCCAGAGTACCTTTACATGCTTTAACCACACTGCCATTCAGTTCTTTGCCCCCTACACCTCTCTTCAGTTTTTTTCACATTTTTCCTCTTCCCATCCCCAAACGTACAATTCAGGTATACTCAGGCCATGCTCTGCAACAGTAGAGTGCTCAGTTGGTATGCTCCACAGCAAAACAAGAGAATTACTGTTTAGTAGTAGTAGGAGGAGGGTTAAAACATCCCTCACTGCCTATAAGCATGCTTATATTCCCAGCACTTATTATATTTATAAATGGGCCACAATGAACACAATTTACAGCCTTTTTCCCCTTATTAGATTATGCCTAAGAGAACAAGTTTTAAATTGAACACCACACAAGTACCATTCAGACATCTGCAACATTTCTCTATCCCTACAGAAAACACCCTGACACTCTCCAAGCCCAGTAAGTACTATTGACCATACTATGGGTCCCAGACCTTCCCTATCGATCACCACGATTAAAAGGTCTGGTGTCCACCACTTTGGTGGGACCCCGCACAGTCAGGGTTGCGAGAGGTAATGTTTTTTACAGTATGCTTGTCCAAACTGCAAGGGCTGTAGCAAACAGAAGAGCAAGGATGGCAACATTGCCGTGGTTACTGAATGGGATGGAGCCTTGTAGCTGAGGATGAGATAACAGGTCGGTTCCTAAAGACTCACCTTCCACGTCTGCTGCCTCAGTCTTCCTTAACAGCCACTGCAAGGCCAGCTCACTCTTACAGACCAGAAGGCTCAGGCAAGCAGTTTGGTCGTGCTTCAAGAGCTCTTATCACCCGTCTCAAGGAGCCAAACTCCAACACAGACATGCTGCTGCAGAGGAAACCTGGAGAAGGAGCCACAAACTAAGAGAGAAAGAAGGAGAAATGTAATGAGAACAGAGAACAGGCAAAGGACAGTGACTAGAACAGAAAAAAAGCTATGGCTTAGCAGCAGCTACATCAAGGAACGTGGGCAAGCAGCGCCCACTCCTGATCAGCAACACAGAGGATGCACTTCAGTTCGTGAACATTTGTAAGAGTTTTGACAGACACACGCACATAGACCTTAGGAGTAGCTAAAACCATACAGAAAAGAGGCTTCAGAAAAGAAAGATCAGGATAGATGCGTGAGGCTCATGGAGTCTTCTTTACTTGAAAGACAGCCATAGAGTAGCAACGTTAAGAGCAAGTTTAACCCTGGTCTGTCTTCCCCCAGAAACAAGTAAAGGGGAGAAAAGCATGCCCCTCCAAAACATTTGTTCAGTTTCCTAAGAAACAGTGTAATATAAAGCATTTCAGAGGAAGAATGGAAACACCTCATATAAAAACACAGATGGAAAATCCTACAGTAAACCTGTATTTCTATATTAATTCATCTTAGTTTTGGACTTTGGCATTTGGAAAAATGCTAAAAGATACCTAAGCCTCTTGGCATCTCACAGAAAGCATGATTCTTAGCATACCAGTGCCTTTCTAGACAAAATTAACAGGACATACTTAATAATTCAGTTATAACAGCTAGATGTAAGATAACCCATACAATCCGTGTGACAAAAAGCAACTCAGGAATGAATATTCCAAATGTTCTGCAGACAAGCCAGCCAATCCACTCGCATTGGTTTAGTCACATTAAGAATATATCAAAGAATCTGGTTTGTCTCCTCTATGCAGGGGCAGATTATATAGAAAAATCAGTAAGAGACCCTGGGTATACAAGCACATTAGAGATCAATCAGTTATGGCAACTCTGAGCTGCCCATATACTGGGGGGAAAAAGGCTCATGATATGGAAGCAGAAAGCAAAGTTTCTAATGACCTCATGTTTCAGTTCATTATTTAATAAAATATTTTATATTTAAATGAGAAAAAATAATTTGTATAGACTTAGTTTATTACTGATATCATTTTAAAACTTTCTTCCGTTGCATGAACGATAAAAACAGTAACACTATCTTGAAATCTGTTCAACTATTAGCTTTTGCATATTTATAGTTTAGTAGCCTGCACAGATACCTAGAGACCATACCCTTACTTTCTCCAAAGGGGCAAAAACTGCAGGATCATTTGGTTGCAGCTGCTTAAGAGTTCATTGAGAAGGCTCGCTGTTCTGGATACATCATACAACTGCCTTTCCCCTTAAACCCACAAGGAGCAGATAAAGCTTCGAAAGGTCAAGTTTCAACCCACTGAAAGATATTTAGTTGATGACAATAAAAAAAAAAAAAAAGCTAAGCTGGCAGAAGTTCATTATTTCCTCAAGAGTTTGATCGTGGTGCTTCAGTTAGCCAAGTCATTCAGAACTAAGGACTTAAGTCTACTCAGACAAACACACCTTAGAGAGCTTTCCTTCTAAAGTATGCAGTAGTAAATCTGATAACCATTAAAAAAAAAATCTTTCCTGAATCCAGCTTGTTCTAAATCTGTCCATTGCATAAAGTCAACACACCACAAACCTCATTGCTAAGGACTTGCCACACAGCTTATCGGAAGCTTGTATTGTTGTAAACTGCATAAGCAACGTGCAAAGTGGTCAGCTACACATTCTCATTTATGAAAACAATGCATTTATTTCAGCATTTTCACCACAAGGACCCCTTTTGCAGTTCTCAAACGTTTTCAATACTCAATCCAGAGTTCAGACAGCTTATTTACAACACACTGTATGATGGTCTGCAGAGACCTCTGAACAAGCTTTCCCGACTACAGATCATGAAGAGCTTGATTGTTTCCGGTCAAGTTTTTGTTGCAACTAGAGAACAGGGCATCCTGCTTTGGGAAACGTGAGAAGTTGAAGCTGATCAAAATAAGATGTCTCATTAAAAAAAATACGGTATTATACTGCATAAGCTACTGAACTACCTTTCAGCAGTGGAAAGAGTTTGTGAAACCCTTTCAGATTCCTTCTGTAGTTTCTAAATACCCCAGGGAGCATTGAGCTATGTTACATTTTAACAGGGCAGCATTCAGGTATTCCGAGTGTTACAAAGCCACCAGTGCTGCATCCCAGCCTGCGAAGGCTGTGAGCAACTGTGAAGTATATATTCCCTGCTTGTCCTCATCCTTCCTCCATGAGGAAGTATCACAAAACAAGAGCAACCACCTCCTGTGGCTGCAGTTTGTCTCCTCTGTGTATATCTTGTTGTAGACTCCACTCATCCCATCCAACAGAGACTGGAATTTCCATAATACCTCAGACAGACCCAAGGCATCTCAGGGAAGGGGGGTTGATCCTCTGATACTCTATGTTGCAAGAAGCTTGGCATACCTCTGAAGAAGAACTAGATGAACCAGAGGAGAGGTCTGTATGAGCTGGCAAGCAGGACACAGGATACGGAGCACAGCTGTACATCCCTAGTTAGGACCATGCAGCAGTTGTTTGTCTCAGCTCACGTTTCATCACAGGCCTTTAAGCCCAGTGCTGTGGCTCATTCAGCTCCAACACAACACATCTGACAAGCCATCCCTCCAACCTAGGATTTGGACACGGGCTGTCTAAAGGAGGAGCCAGAGCACAGAACGGGAGTTCATTCATAGAATTTAAGAAAAGATGGATCATCCAAATAGACTAATTGAGTATCAAGAAATATTTTATTGTACATGTAATCAAAGTTTTAAAAAACAGACAAGAAGGAGCAAGGGACAGATTTATCTAGCATCGCTTAATTATGCAGGGTACAGAAATACAACTAGTAAAGACGTAGCACATACTAGTACCCTTTGCTCCCCTTCCCTGCCCCAATGAAAGAGGTTATACAAGCAAGATTAGTAATGTTTCAAATCAAGCCTTCTCAGTAATTGCACACTTAAGCTGACATAGCTGAAATATGTTCAGTTTCATGAGAGTATGTGCCTTTGAGATAGTTGCTCATAAACAAAAACACTATCTCTTTAGTGGTTTGTAAGCATTACTCATTCAACACCAGGAGTATACTTACATGACTAATGACTTAGCAACCGTAATTGTCTTGCTATAATCTGAACCGACACTATCTATAAGTATATCAATTATAGAAAATAGATTCCTTAGGTTTAACAATATGCAGTAGAGAATATATTTTCTAGTGTCAAAACCTTAATGTAAAATAAGTGGTTCTCAAGAAGCAGAGGAAGTATTCACAAGGAGGGGGGGAGCTGCATGCTGATCAGGGGCACATGGACTAATCAGAACTAAAAAAGCTGAAGTTCAGGAGTATCAGCTGCAAACGAATTACACCTCAGTATCATTGGTGTAAGAGTTTCAGAATGCCTGGTTTGGCAAAAAATGCTGTTCATCCCACATCGACATTAATCTCACCGCTTAAGACACAACCCTAGATCCTCCTTACAGCACAGCAGTATCTTACATGGCTCTAGCTATGGAACTCCAGTTCTGCCTTATGTGCTGTGAGGAGGAAGACTTCTGTTCTCTTCCAAAACCACATAGGAAGAAGTCTGAAGGCAAATGCAGAGCATTATCAGGGCTTGTTCACCCCCTTCAAACACTCAGTTTCTTTCTTGATTTACAAGGCTGAAAGCCTTCAGAGCAGAAAGCTGTGATTTTTTTCCAGTACAAGCTGATTTTCTCTCAATAACTTAGAAATAAACCTTCACACACAAAAAAAGTAGCTATACAGCATGTATCAAAGGATGAATTAAATCAGTCTGACAAGTGCTAAATCCTGAACTGAAGGCAAGACAAGTTTTGGGATTCCCACAAAAGAGGGATTTGATTATTTTTCACTGGCCCAACATGGCTAGCAGGTCAAAAGACTCCTAGCAAAACTTCTGGAGAAGGACCATGGAAAAGTAGACAATGTCAGCTCCAAAATAACAGTAACTAACATATTCTGGATTCTAATGCCCTTTTGGAGAGTATCAGCTTTTTGGCTTCAAATGGAAGTGAATAATGGTTTATTAAATATACCACGATCTTCATATATTTTAGCCTACAGCATGGTCCAATGCAGATTATTAGTGTCAAGTTAGACAACTAGGACTTGAATTCACTAACACTCATAGCACCACTTGATCATTGCTGCATTAAAGACAGTCTAACCCTTTAATCCTCTGCCAGAAAGAACCTATTACCTTTGACAGTTGCAAAACAGCACCTAACTCTGGGCCAGCTGACCTACCCACAGTTTTTGTCCTCACACATATGCACCTGTTTTCAGAGGAATCTAAATAGCTCCAAGCTTAAGCTCTGACATATTACCTTAGCTTTCAAAGCTCTCTTTACAGGATTCAAATGCAGGATACTCATATGAACGATAGACCAATTTATTGCCAGTCTCATTAATTATTTCCAGTATGTGCCAACTGCAGTTGTAAAAGCCTCCCAGCTCTTCTTCATACTTCTCAGCTTTGAAATAGGAAAGGATCAATATAAGACTCAAGATTAACAGACCTAGGTGCTGCAGGGGGAAAAAAAAAAAAACAGATGTTCTGTACCTTGGTAATTATTGCTTCAGAAACTCTCAGTATTTATCAGTTTTTAAGCAACAAGGCAGTATTTAAATTTATGCTGCATTTTAGCAGAGACAGGCTCCCTACCATTAAACAAACATCAGCCTTTCCACAGGAAAAAAGTCTCTAAGTTTTAGCTGGCCATTTTTTCTTAGCCATACCATTTAACAAGGCAGATTTGCTTAGCTTCCCATTCTAACAGCATTACAGAGTCGTCAGAGCATATGGCTCACACCTACAGCCTGTCTTTAAAGTAGAGTAGCGGGGCTGCATATTTTAGTAAGACCTACAGAAGTTTGTTAGCTATGCTAAAACTCTACTTAAGAGCCTTGAAGTGTTTGAAGACTCACCAACTACCTGAACAGTTGTCCCACAAAAGTGACTTCACTAGTGACTGAATTTGAAGACAAACACTACAAGAAAGCCAATAAAGGAAATCTTGTATGATTAAAGGTTCTCTTACTATCTCATCTGAAAGAAGCTACCTGCCACTTTGAAGTATTTCCTCCTTCCATAGGAATAACCAACATACCTTTTGGAGGCAGTTTAGACGGTGACTGCTCAAAAGTATTTCTACAGAACTGCTTTTTGGAAGAGAGAATAAGTTACTTTACTACTTGCACAAATCGAATGTACTATGCTCATTTTACTCTGATAATGTTTACGCTACACAGTATCTGTACAAGATATATCAGCAGAGATAGCACATTGTTAACACTACATGTAAACCGAGAAACAACAGGTCCTTTCATCAAGGCGTCATATTGCAGGTAAGCCATTTTACGTTAGTCCGAGAGGCTGCACTTCCGCACCAAGGAAAGTCCTGGTGAGCCCAACAGAAAAGGTTTGCTCTACAAAGGTGACTGTCCATCCTGGAACAGCATCAGGAGAAGAATCAAGCAACCAGTGTTTGCGGTAATATTCTTAAGAAGGATTCCATTCATTCGGTGCATATTGCTGTACATAAGGTGCATAAACCTGTCAGGTATTAGATCAACGTGAAGAGAAGCCAGTTGCAAGGCTGCAACCAACTACTGGCGTCATGTCCCAGATCTGGAAGAAAGTATTGTGGAGAATTATATAGTAACAATATAAGATCTAAGAGGTATTTCTGTAAGAGGCATAGAAGTAAACAAAAATCTCCCTGTACATTAAGTAACAAAACCTTTTTAAACTAGACTTGATTACAACAAGTAGGTATACCAGCCTTACAAACCAACAGCCAAACCTAGGGCTCAGGAGTTCTCAGCAGTTCTCACAGGGCTGGTCTATAAAGCACTATGCAGTTTGTTATAAACGTGCTTAGAGAACAACAGGAACAGCCCAGAACAGTCTCAGTTCTGGCACGCATGGAGGATGTATGGCTTAAACTCAGCAAGATTGGAAGTAAGACTGATTTCCATGTCATTGCCTCATAACCAGGGCTTTTAGTGGCAAATGCTCCAAGAAGCTCAGACACTGCACGTTTCATCATGTCCACATCTTTAAGGCCACTAGCAGAATCTGCCAGTACTGATGCCTGCTTTGTTTGTCCTGAAGACACCAACAGTAACCGTTTCTGACAGCTAGACTCCATGCTGTGGACTTACAGGTCATTTCCTCACTCAGCTGCAGGAAAGTACAATCTGGAACAAATATGATTCTTGCTGCCCACAACAGTCAGATTTATAGCAACAGTTGTCAGAAAAAAAAGTATACACAAACACCAGTTCTGTATTAAATATCTCTGATAAACAGAGAAAAGAGGTACATGAATACCTTCACAATCCGATCGCTTCCACAGGTGACCATTAGCCCTCTGGAGATGTCCATGGACATGTGTGAAATGTTGTGTTTTCCTTCATGAAAGGTTGCCAAGGAAGTACGGCTGCAAGAGACCAGGTCAAATGAAGGCCAGCCATTAGTTGAAGCTTGATGGCACCATTATAGCAGCGTAGAATGAACTTGCAAGAAAATTAAGCTGCTCAAATACTAATAAATCAGTCCTGAGAACTGCAGTGCCATAATAAAGGGGACAGAATTAAACCAGCAAATCATGCTAAGGCATTACTTGTGTAGTTATACAGGTGTGACAATTCCTGGTCCTCCCCTGCATGTTAAAAATGTTACAACAGAAGTGGGACATAGTATAAGTAAATAATCGTATTTCTTGTTACAAAGTCAAGTTCAGCTACATTTTTATCTGCTGGCTACAGTGAGTCAAGTGGGCACAGCACTTCCCTTTCAAAAACAAAAGCAAACAACAACAAAACCACAAAAAAACACAAAACAAACAAAAAACACCCCACATATCTGATTACTCTGGTCCTTTAGCACTCCACATTTCCAAGGTGACAAAACACTGAGCAGTGAAGTGCTGTTGGTATAAAGATAAAAAGGGTGCTCCTTCATAGCCAAGAAGAGTTTAATAAGACAGCAAATTAAGTCTAACCCAATTTGCTTGCATGGGAAAAAAAATAACGTTGGGCTGTTGATAAACACTGCTATAGGAACAAGTCACAATAAGGATACATAAATTAACATATATACAGCTGGGTAGCTGTGATGCATTGCCAGCCACCTGTTTTAAGTGCAATCAATAGCCTTTACCTAAACAAAAATCTTGAGATGAATTTATCACAGCCCTAGATCTGGGTTCATGGAGAAGAAGAAAAACTAGATAAAAGAGTTGTAAACCTGCATCTGATCCAAATTCACTTGCAGAGCCAGTTGAGGTATTTCCATCATTATACTGCTTTGAGTGCCCAAAGCAGAGGTGGCCTCTTAATAGAGTCAGCTTGGCACATTTGCACAGCATTAAGTGTCTATGTGGAGTAAGCACAGTTGTTTCTGCATCCCAGCAGCATTACTTTATTTATTACTCCTTAATACTCACTCTTCATCCTTGATTGACTCAAAACAGGAATCACAGACACGGACCTGGAACTCAAATCCCATGATTGGGTAACTTGACCGTTTGGTACTGCACTTGCCACACACTGCTTGCCCACATTTTCTGCAGTGATGCTTCAGGGAAGAGAAAAAAAATCAATAAGCCACAAAAATCACTACATTGTACCACTTGACTATTTTACCAAGTGTTTGTTGAACAACAGCAACATGTAAGGAAGTCTCCTGTTGCTTCAAGCGAAGATCAAGGATTCTGGAGTTCTGAACAGTCTTGCCACTGATGGGTTTACTTCTGTATCCTTCCTGCTCATTCCCTTCTCCTTTCACAAGCTCCTTCTTGGAGCAGGGGAAAAAAGGGTTGGACAACCAACCAAGGAAAGGAGTCCAAGAGAGCCAAAAACACAGCCTTCATGCCTGTCTAGTCCATCTAAATAGAAATCTATTTGGAAAGCTTTCACGCTGTAACCCGGTAAGAGAAGGGCCACCACTGGTTCACTGAACTGCAGTTTGCTCAGTTACAGTGCATTGTGAAACTTCCTAGCGCTGCCTAGAAGCTGTGACCTCTCTATAAACTCTTGCTTCAAAGCAGCAAAAATACCAACAGTATAGAAGATCTAACAACATTAGCAGTTTTCTGTTTGCTTTTTGCTTAAGTGATGAAATACAGCTATGCACTCAAACCAGGAAGCTCACCTGTCTCAAGCCTAATGTCTTTGTGTCCCACATTTGCTTTATATTCCAGAAGAAAGGTTGTTCACACTTCTGACAGGAATCACTTTCTAGCCATTGAGGAGCCTACAAAACAGCAAGAGATGCAAGTAATTAGATTTTTTCCCCCCTCATAAGCCAGCCAAGAAAGTTTGTTTCAAGAACCCAGAGCAGAGTTTTACTTGGAAAAGGGCCCTGTCTCAGCTCTGGATATTAAAAAAGGGATAGATTGCCTAGGGTACAGTACGTAGGAAGTTTAATACAAAAACAAACAAAAAAAACCACAACACCACCAAAACTACAGTGACTTGTTACCAAGAACTACAAACCTCCTATCCTTTTAAAGCCTACGGCAGTATGTGATGTTACTGCCTTAATAAGAAAACTAATTAAAACGTCTAAGGTATTAAACTTGCTGCAAGCGTTCAAAGATTGCAGCTCTGGCTTCCTAGATGATTTCTAAGGGCTAATGTAATACAAGGTGTAGAAGCTACAAGGCAGTCATGCCCCTCTAAGGAGGGGTCCAGAAGTAAATTCTGGAAGTAATGATCTTTTCTGTTTCCCTAAGATTACAATTTAAATAATTAAATCATCCACATTTTCCATCCTGTCCACAGCTTCATTAAGCATCCCTTCTCCCAGCCACATATTTTTCTTGCCATAAATGGACTATGCCAAATGAAAATAGTTAAAACTTTCACACATTTCAACACACTTGGATACTTTAAGTGAGCATCCTTTTAAGGGACAGAAAGAGTCAATAATTTTTTAGTACATAGGCTTGAATTAGAACGTGTATTTGTGCAACTACGCATCTGATGGGGGACTCTCCCTAAAACCTGACACAAGAAAACTGGAACAACAAAGGAGTGTTTCTCCTGATTTCACTTACATCCATTGTTGACAGTACTAAAACAGTAGCATTGTCAGTTGTACCATCTCACCAGGAACACTTATTAATGCCAGATGACCAGTTCATAGACCTTCAGCCTTGATTCCACACCCTTCCTTCCCCCAAGCTAGTGGAATAAATTGTAAAGGGTGATAGCAAAGTCCAGCATGGGAGGTAGGGATGATGGAGGAGAACAGAGGAAATAAATTGACTCTCCAGCCAGTGAGATGTTCCATATTGCTTCTTTCCGTTACTTACAACAGCTGTTTCCACTTAATAGCATTTTTGAGAAGACAGCGATTTGACTTGCTGGCTCTCCCTAACAGAAGGGCAGGAGGCTCTCTTCCTATTCTTCTTTCCTTTTTTTTTTTTAGGCATTAAACAGGAAATAAAACCCACCACAACACTACCAGCACTATTACTAACATACAGCTAAAGTTGTCCAAGATCAATAGATCAATAGTACATCTGTCAGTGGAGTTATTGTTCCTTCTAATCAAAAAATCTATTTTATAATCTTACGTGCCTTAGTGCATATTTGAAGATACCCCTAACATGACTCATTAGATAGTCCTTCAAAGACAGCATGTTCAGTTATGTTTTTCCAAGTTCTGAGACACCACAGCTGCACTAACTGCATTAGTTTAATTGCATTAAAACCATCTACTAATTCTTTCATGCAGATCCAGAAGAGAGAGAAATGGACACATCTTGTTTTCCCAATTGTACTATAAGCCAGTGGCTTGCAGACACGAAGATTCCTGAAGTCACTAATTCTGGAAGTCTTAAGGAGAGAGAGATCTTCATGCTAAAAACAACAGGAGCATCACATACAGCATTCAGCATGTTCAAGGTGACACTTCAATATAGGTCAAAAAAGTTTTTCATCTAAATAGGTGTATTTAAGGCAAAGCATTTAAGGGAAGGTTGAATTTTAAATACAGCTTTACGGGGGCAACCAACATTAACCCTTATAATTATGGTTTAACCAAACATAGTGCTAACACACATCTTTTTAGCTCCTGTGGAGGATAGGAATTGATGCAGAGAGAACATGCATGGCAGGCTCAGTTGGTGTGTTTTGGGGTCTTTAAAAAAAAAGCTGTCTGAGGACTGAATCTCTACATTTTGAAATGCATCTTAAAAACAGCATCACTTCTTAATGTGCTTTGACATGAGTTGCGAATTTATTTCAAGACTTTTGAAGCACTGTCCTTTCATTTCTTTACTGCAAAGGCTTGCCTACATCAGAGTGTTCCAGCGGCAAGGGCTGTAGCCATTCCAGACTGAACATATCGTCTCACTGAGATAAGCAGCTAAGTAGTGCCGAGCCTGTCCTGCACCTCTCATGTCCCCAGGATCTACCTACTACAATGCAGTACGGACAGCCAACAGAACAGAGCAGATTTTAGAGGTATCATTCAGCCTTAACGTTTCAGGCAACGTGAAGAAAAACAGACCAAGTAAAGCCATGTCAGCCTCCAAAGAGGAAAAACAAAAATCTGTCTTTGACCTAGAACATGATCTTACCTCTTCCCTGCTGATATCCATGTTCCAAACAGCAATTCCTCCATCAGCTGAACAAGATACTAGCTGCCGTGTCAGCTGGATGTAGCAGATAGCCTGCACCTTGTCACTGCAAACAAAGCATATGCTATTTACCCACAGTCATTTAAACAAAGCTTAGTTTCCCAGAAAACCCTGATTTATCCTTGTAAAGCTACCTAGAATGCTAAAACTGATTTCTGAAACTGATTTCCAAACATTTTGTTAAGTCTACATAAAGCTACAAAGATGAGTGAAGGGATGCTGCCACGTAAGCCCTACCCTTGCGCCAGAATGTTGACTAGAACTTGTCAAATTCTAAGGCTTGACCAGAATACCAGAGGTACAGCTCCATGTTAACATTTGCTGGTGAAAAGCACTGGCAGTGAGCTGAGTGTAATCTGGCTCAGAGTGTGAATGCAAATACCCTTCTCTGTTGGCAAGGAGAGCCACTTATCAGAACAGAGACAACTGGAAAAATAAAAAGAAATATTTATCTCAAGATACATATAGAAAGCAGATGGAGTTTCCACTTTTGCTAATAAATCACAGTAAGTCTGTAGCTGCAAATGAAAGCATGCTTTCACCAGTAAGTTTAATTCTAAACAAAGAGTCATGGCAAAGTGAAAGTCAACTCTAAGAAACTAAACAAAGGATCTCAACAACATTAAACTGCTTTGCAACATCTAAGTTGAATTAGAAAAGCCATTCTGCTCCTCAGAAGAACTTACTTTCCCATTCAGTATGAAGTTTGATGCTAAGTGTGATGTTTGAAGAGAAACTAACAGTGTTTTAAGTCTTCAGCAGGACACATGATACAGCAGTAACAGCAGTATAAAGTCCTCCAGTTGCTGACGTCAGTTACTCTTTTGTAACCGACATTCTATTTTTAGGTCTTTAGCCATAAAACTAAATCCTCAAGATTAAACAAGAGTTCTAGAACTATGGCTATGAGTCTTGATCAAAGGTGGATGGAGGCATCTACGAATCAGACAAGAGGAGAATGTACTATACAAATACATCTTTGAACATAAACAAGATCTCTACCACCACTGCATTTCTAAGGAGAATATAGCTTCAGTGGTGAACTGCCTGTCAGACTGAATTAAGGCCCTAGATTTATGAGAGGCAGCCAGGTACTGTTGTCTCTCTAAAAATACAAAATTGATTAAATACAGACAACTAACTACATAATCCACAGAACAGCAGAGATGTGACATGCTTTTCTGAAGTCCAGTGACCCACCTCAGTAATTTAGCCAATTAGTTTATCACCTCACAGGTCCTCACAAGCAACTCAGTGAAGTGTTTACACAATACAGAAGCATGCAACTTTTACATAAAAGTTCAAGTAAGATGATTTAGGTCTTTTACCCATCTCTTTCTATAATCTACCTTTATGTTATGTTCTCATTATCCAACAAACACAACCAAAAAAGCTTTATCAGTAATGCTTTCCAATCACTAATTACCCTTCTTCCCCCTCAGAAGTCTTCAGTTCTGAAAAAAGCTTTCATTTTTCTTCATTATTCACAAAGATTCAAACATCTCGCCATGCTATTTGGTCTTCCTAGGACTCTGTGTTCATTACAGAATATGCAGGAAAGACAAGACACCACTACATACTGATGGCCCTGGAGCAGCAACGTTCGCCCCTTCCTTCCACCAATATCCCACATGATAATGCTGTGATCAGAGGCACCCGAGAAGAGCAGTCGTTGAACAGGATCCCACCACAGGGAAGTAATGCTTCCTAGGAAAGAACATTCTACAGTTAGGTCTAAGGGGGTCACTCCCCAGGCTATTAAAGGGAAACCTGACATACTTCCTTACTACAGTAACAAATGCTAGCCCTGCTACAGAGGCAAAAAGCACTGATAACAGAACAAAAACGCCCCCGCGAAGAAAGAAAGAAAGCATAATTCAGAAAGTTTGATTTAGCAGTTTTCTGTTCCTTGTATTTCTGTGCTTGGTTTTAAGAGCTGGCAGGCTGCTATGTGACCTTTGGAAGGTAAAAAGCATTAAAGCTTGCCAAGCAGAGACTAGCATACACAATACAGTAAGTTCCTCAGTCAGTGGTTACTGGACAGAGCACAGTATTCCCAGGTAAACCAAGCCCCTTACACAACTATTTTTAACATTAAAATAGTTGGAAAAAGAAGCAAAGTGACTTTCGCTGGGAGTCTGTTAGCAAATTTGGATACTACATACTAAATTACGAGATGAGATTTCAGAAGGCCCGACCTGGCTGTGCCACTCAATAGTCAAAGAATTTAGCCATCATACAGTAGGAGTCTTAAACTAAATCCCATATGCATGGTAACATATACGGGAGACAGAAGAAGTAACTTTGTCACTCATGCCACCTATAGTTTTGTGGTTGCAGGAACATTTTTTCCCCTTACAGATATCCTTCCCTCTAAAAAAATCCTTCCGTTGCTCAATTGTCATCAAGAGCCTTGTTATTCTGAAAGCAAGATGAGTGGTAATTACAGCCCAAATCAATCCCTTCCAGCTCTCTCCAGCAAGAGAGTCGACTTGCCTCCTTTAGGACTATATTGTTTTCAGACTGACCCATTTGGGAACAGTTGTCTCAGAGAACAGCGGCCATCTGCTCCATAAAAAGCAGTTTAAATATTATTTCAGCATTACACAGAGCAGGCTATTAAGTGTGGAGAATTCTAGAAGATGACTGTCGAGCGACAAGCTCTAAAGCCATTTAAACTGCAGAGTAAATAGTGCTTGCTTATGAAGTCACAGTTAAGGCTAGAACTAGAAAAGAAAACAAGCTGAAGTCAGGTTTTTAGTCTAGCACACACAGCCACACTCAGAACTAGCTACTGCTTAGATTTAGAGTTACCAGGCCTTGGGAATATCATGCAGATACTTGGGAGGGAAAAAGGCTACACAATCTGTTTTGCTTCAAGGAAAAAAAAAAGCCAAAGCTGTCTGCTATGCAGACAGTGCTGCTGAAGTAGGCGCTTGGAAGCTCGCTGCAACTCAGCAGATAAAATATGTACTGTATGTAATGCCACGTCCAGAAATGCTGCTTTCAGACTACCAATACCATCTATCAAGGCTTTGCATTTAAATACAGACTGTTGCAAAACGTAGAGGTAAAGCAGGGCCAGGATAATTATTTTGCACTTAACCGAAGCAATCTGGAATTCTGCTTGAAAGCAGATGATGCATTTATCATTGGAAAATTTCAATTTGCCTTTCCTATTCAAAGCGAGCTTTGTCATTTTACAGTCATCTGCAAAGCAGGAGCCTACCCAGCTTACAAAGTCTACTCTATGCTTACAGCTGTTAGAAAAGGCAGCCTTTTCCAATGGAACAGAGTTTCATGACCCAGTAACTCAGCCCTACCCAGATGCAAACTAGTCAGCTGAATTGAAAGTTGTTAGTACTACATGAGAAGAGTTAAGTCTTATTTCTCTCAGCATATTATTAAATTATACATTCTTCTGTAATTTGCATTCTTCCTTACTCATTACTGAAGACAGTAGCTCTAACATGTTACAGACTACTTGGTTCTTCATCTGATATAAGGGCTTCAGCTATGATACGCAGCATGAGACATTTGTTATCAAATAGACATTTGATTCTAGAAGGCTCTCTAGATTTCTTGCGTATAGCTTAGCTTCTGCTAAACACAGAAAAAACATGAACTAGGGTCTCGTAATAGACTGATCAAAACAGGAGAGTCCTCGTTGGGAAGAATTAAGTGGCTTTTTAGAATCTAGATCTGGGCTTGCTCAAGCTGTTTTAATACTAGAAGATCTCCGGGGGAGTGGGGAGGGAGGAAGGGAAGAGAAAGCAACACATTCTGGTCCTTTCTTTTCAGTGTTAAGGAAACTAAAGTTTTTAAAGGTGGCCATCTAGTGGATGACTTGTGCTTAACTGAATGCCTGTGTCTACCTTTATTTCTCATCTACAATAAAAATACTTGTCAGTGTATATAGGACTGAGATTTCCATACAGGAGGGATGCATCTGTTCTTTAAGAAATAGTACTTGTAGCTTTGAAAAGCTTTTGTAACTACTATGTCGCACTAGTTGCTTATTCAGTACCTAGCCTTAAGATGTGGATGTCCCATTCTGATATACATGGAGGTATTATAACCCGGGTCAAGTGGAATTAAGAGAGTTACTTTACCTTCATGGCCTTTGAGTGTTGTGATAATCGAGCACGTGTTCTGCTCAAGCTTCAGGAGAGTGATCTGTCCAGAATAATCACCAACAAATGCATAACGAGTTTCATAGTCATATCTGATCATCAGTCAAGAGAACATTCATTTGTTCTTAAAAATGTTTTAAGGGATTGAAACAGAGTATAGATGTCAGCTGCAAAGCCGCAATAAATCAGAAAAGAACATGTTAGTATGCCAAATATTTATATAACTATGTCTAACCCGGATGGACACTGTAATAGTTCAGTCCTTTTTATTCCTCTCTTCTCCTCACCCTTCCCTACATATGGAATTAAGATAGTATGGAAAACAAGAGACAAAAGCCACTGGAGAAGCCATGAGATAACCCATTCCCTAGTTTAAGGCACACTAAGTAGATTTAGATCATTTCTGGCAGATACTCACAGAACACAAGATCTTCTACAAGAGATGCCAGAACTCCTTAGGCTACTTGCAATGCAGACCTACCATCAGTAACACCTCACTGGACATTGAGTGCTGTTCAGACTTAGACCAAATACCTGCTCCTATAAACTCTGTTTCCTAGCATGTTATAATGGTTGGTAACCCCAGGACAGGAAAACTAAACTCAAGGATGTCGACCCTCCATGGCTAGTTTACCTTACAAGTAGAAGTATACTCCCACTGTTCTAGTAAATGAAATGGTCTCTCCTTTTCATTAATGTTCTCTCCTCTCCACTTTCAGGTTTCCTGATGGAGGTCCTTGAGCACACTATCAAAGACTGTCAAAGTATTTGGAGATATCACGTATTTCAGAAAGAGTTCTTCCACGGAACACTGTCATAAAAGCCACAATGCATCCTAACACAGGATCTATTAAGATGTCACCTTTCACAAAAGCAATATACACCACAATGGTTTTCTGATATTCCGTTCTTGTTACTATGTGACTACTGTCTCCAAAAACTAAAGGATAGCAAGCTGGATGAAACCAGATCATTTGCTACTTCTAGATGACTTATGTTATTCAGGAAGTAAGCAAGAACTAAGAAAAAAAACACATAACTGACACCACATATCCCAAGAGTTGAGTATTAACTCACCTGTCTTTCTGGAGCCACACAAAAACCACAAGCAGCTGCTAGCAATGTAGCCTATTCTCCACAACAGGAAAGACTAATTTTAAAAAGTCAGTGTGCCAAAAATCCCACCATAAGTGAAAAAGCAGACATTTTGCCATCTATGACATTCTGAAATCTCTTAAGCATTCAGAATCTTGAGATAAACAATTCACTTTCAACAAATCCATTAAGTCCCTGAACACGTGATCCTTTCTTCATCTTGAAAGTTCATGCTAGCATTATGCCTGCTAATCCAGCAAAGACAACGTACTCTACTGTGTTTTTCAGAAGCTTACACACAGAATCACAGGATCGTTAACAAATAAGTCCTCAGGAACCTCCTGACAAGAGACACCAAGCATCTGGTACCCACACACCAGAAAGCTAGTTCTTCCAAACACAACTCAAAGGCACAACCAATTACAATGTATTTTCAAATGCCATGGTCTTCAGTGGGAATTTACTTTGACCTTGATTCTTTTCTCCATTTTCATAATAAACTGTTCTAGCTAACACTATTGTAAATACTAGAATACCCGTGGCATTCAGTGACTCTCAGAAGTTCTGAGAGTCTGAGTTCTCTCAGACTGTTCTGTGAGTTAGTCTCATAACACACACGCCAGTATTAACCCGGTTCTGTGCTACACTCAGCACGGTGAGCTGTGTGTGTAATGTTTGCAGGACACAAAACCCCTTAACTCTAGAACAAGGACAGCAGCAATGGGCAACAGTACCACAACACAACCCTGTCACCTCTTCAGTCAAGAAGGCAGGGTCTGCACAGATGAGACCTCAGAATGCTGGAGAGGCTGCTGGCAACCAAGCAGTTAGCTTTCCTCCTAGGTCCTCAGCACTCCACAAGCATATAGTAATTCTAGAGAGGTCTTTCTTTCTTAAAGAGATGTAGTTGATCTTTCAGACTTTGAACCCCACCAGTTCTACAATGTTATTGCCATTAATCCTCATACACCAAGCCAGCACCTCCAATCATCTTAGGGTCACATCTAAACTGCTACTTAGCAACTGATAAAAAAAAACAGTATTAGGATTTAAGGGATTTCATGTTCAGAAGCTTTGACATATGAACTACAGTTTTAGCTACTGGGTTCGTCTTTTACACAGGGTAAAGAATGCCCTGAAATACTCACAGCTGAAGAGACAATAGGAGTTCTTAAGCCACAAATGCTGCAGTTAAAAGCAATTTGCAGGAAAGCAAAGCACACAGACAAATTAGTGCTAGTAATGAATTAAGTTTTGATGTACCCTGTAGCTTAAAGGTAGGACTCCAATGTACACTGGCATCTGTTGAATGAAGTGATTTGACAAGATGCAGACACATCTCAAAATTAGGAACTAGCAACACCTTAAGACCTATAGCTCAAGGTCACAATTTCCCGTCTACAATCTAACAAAAGCTAACAGAAGCAGAAGTATTTAACATCTCATCAAAATTAAAGTTTGCAGGCTTGCAAGAGATTTTAACTCTAGCTTTTTAAATTAAAAGGAAGGAACAAGTTGAGCTAAATGAACAAAACTTTTCCAGTTTCTAGGCAGCAATCGTTTTCAAAAGGATACTGTAGACATGAAGCCCAAGAGGTGAAATAATGTCTCCCCAGCATACTCCCACTCCTGGTACACATCCAGCTGACACACTTGTCATGACCAGTGCTGATAACCCACTCTGATGTCAGGCAGAAAATAATAGCAGATACTCGATTCTGATGAGCTGCGGGAAGAAAAAAGATTCTGGGTAGTTTTTCCTAGAAATTGACGTGATGTGTTCTTGTGTTCTAGTTCAGAGAGACATAGGTTGAAGATGCTATCTAAGCAATGCTCCAGGAAGATGTTTTTACCATCATATTGTACTTGCCTCTAGGCAAGTAAATTAAAAGGCTATCATTGTTCTCTAAATTAAAAGGCTAACATTGTTCTGTTTGGTATATGCCTGCTGAATAGCTTAAGTGAACCAAACACATCAGTCAGCTGACTTAAGCCTTTCTCCCACAGAGAGAGAAGTTGAATTCAGCCCTGATACCAAAGATACTCTGGTAAAGAAGCACGTAATCTCTCAGCTTCCTCTAGTTAGGAAGTCAGGACTTCGGGGGAATGTAACGAATCTAAAAAGCTTAATTGCTTTAAGTGCCTCTTTCCTGATCCCAAGGAAGCTATACTGAGATTCACTCTTTTAAGCACCTGAAAGCCTATCTAGTCCATAACATTCAAACCTGTACCCATGACAACCACCAAATCCCACCAGATTTTTCTAGAAAGCTGCCAGTAAGCAAGAAGTTAGAAGAGCTTTAGAAAGAACTTTCCCCTGCCCCACAAGATGCAATTATTTCTCTTGAATGAGCTGTCATCTACCTTAGGATAAATGGAGACTTGTTGTTTTTAAGAACAAGGCTTTTTTCTTACAAGCAAGAACATTGCTTCTATCAGTGTTAGGGAGTCCTAGGACAAACTGCACTTTGTTCTGCTACATAATCTGTAGCCCTTAAGAGTCTCCTTCAGGCCTTCCACATTATTATTCCATTTTTAACCAGCAATCTTGCTTTGTATTTCTTTTAAGGATGCACAAATGCTGAAAATAACATCTCCATAAGTATTAGAATAATCCCTGTTCCCCGTGTACCAGAGAAATATGGTCTTTTTCATCCCTACTGCTCTCCCAAATGACAGAGAAGGCAGGGACTCTCACCTTTAGCTAGAAGTAATCTAGCCCATGGATTACAGAAAGCATGAATGGAACTTGCACCTATCAAGACACACCTTTAGAAAGCTCTTTCCCTACACATTGACGCAGTATAGCTATGCTATTTGAAGAGCAAAATCTGAACTTACCAGTTCTGGCTCATTAAATTCAATGCATCATTAGCCCGCACGTGTAATGATAATGACTGCAACTCAGACTCAGCTGACAGATGGTTACTCAATAACAGAATATTTATCTTATGGCAGTAATTCCCAACTAAGTGACAACTGGAAGGTTAGTCAGATTTAAAGTACATTTGGACTTGGTTAATCTGTGACACTGTCCAGTTCCCCAAGCATTTCAGAACCCTCCCCTTCACACATATATTAGTGCAGACACCGGTTAACAGTTCACCTGGATAGGTCTTCACAAAGTTCATCTTATTGAAGTCCTCTGAAATATGAAACTCCTAAAACCAAAGTGGAACTGTTAGAAACAATATTGCAGTGACATAAGCAAGAGTGACACACAAAAAAGAGCAATAACCTCACAGAACAGAGTTTACATAGCAACAATATATCCTTACTAAAATCTAACAGTTTGTCAGGCTGGAGGCACAGCACACTGATATTACAACTGCGAATTACAGTTATTATAAGGAACTGCATTTTCAATGTGGAGTATGCTGCCAGAACTAAGTTTTCTGAATAGATATTATAAGAGATGAGACCTTATTTGTCCCCAGCAGGAACAAACAGAACTCCATCTTGCAGCATTTTGGATATGAGGATCTGAGACTTCATAATGAAGAGACAGATTTAAGCGAGAGTATTCTCTATTTGATCCATTAGACTTACTGAAATCTTAAAGTCTCAGTTTACTGATAGCTAACTACTTGTATTCCTGATGTTCATTTAGTATCTCGGCTCCTTATAGGAAAGTTATTTTGACCTTATTTTCATAGAGAAATGAATCAATTAAAACATCTGATAGTCACAGGATTCCTCTCCTTTGCCAAGGAGACGGGAAGAATACAAACACGCTTTCTGTTCCACCGTATGTATCCACTCCCCAGGAGAGGAAGAGAAACTACAACAAGAGTATAGCAAAGCAGAAAGAAGACTTCCCTGAAAGAAGAGATGGGAATACATTTCTCTATGCATGCAGAGGTAATGTCTAAAAACCAACCTTGCCTCTTGCAATTTTAGAGCTAGTGTTGAAATTTCCACATCATAAAAAGGTCTGCAGCAAAAAAACCCAGAGACGTGCATGGCTAGATACAGGCAGATCCACACTTCTGACCAGATGCAAGCTAGCTGCAGTTCACAAACCCTGTTAGTGCAGCAGCACAACACTCCACTCAACTTAATGTACTCATCAATATAATTCCCTATGAAGTGTCATAATTTGGGCCCACTGCTACACTGTTGCCTAAAAGATTTCTTGAGGTTAGCTGGCTCACATCTGGCCAGAAGAATCCTTCTTTGCAGTCCTCCAATATGCATCTCATGTGCATTGCCAAGGAGTTCAGCTACTTAGTAGTAACTGCATTCCAAAAAGAAGGGAAAGAGAGCAAGTTAACAGCTGCCAGCAACACTTGGTGGTTGTGGGCAATCTAAGCAATTCTAATCTGCATTCTGAAGAAAAGTCACAGCACCTTACCATGATAGCTCCATTATCCTGGCCTACAAAGATTCTCCTGCTGTCATGATGATAAGCCATGGCTGAACACGGAGCTGTCAAAAAAAATAAACAAGCCCCACTGAAGTTGCTTAACTTGCAAATTACAAGGATTAAAATAATATGATGTTTTAAACCAATACCTTCCTTTCCAACACCCTCAGAAAACGTGGCCTTAAGTGTTTTTAGAGATTTAAAGCCACAGGAAGGACAGTCTAGATATTACAGTGATCATGCTGCATAAGGACAAGCCCATCTCTTCGAACTACTACAGGCATACTTTATTTTGTAAAAGCCTTTTTAGAGCACAATCTGAATAGTCTGTTTTAAAAACTGACAAATGGAAAAACTGCTGCAATTCAGGCCAACTATTAGGATACAAAAAAAAAAGAATACAGTCGGCATTTTTAATCTAGATCCTAGGCTACTCAGATCAGTCTGAAGTTGAAAGGACAAATTACTTCAGAAACTGCCATTCCAAAGACCATCCTTTGTTTTGCTGCTGCTTTACTTTGCCATTGTGTGCCCTCTTTTTATATAGATGGTATGTCTCAAGGCAGCAACTCTACATAAAACAAATTATAGCAAAGCACCCATGCTAGGTGACGCTTAATACCGACACAAGATCCATGCAGAACTGAAGCTGCTACTCAGTACTGCTTTCTCAATAATCTAGATGTTTAAAAAATAATAATAATACATACATAGCTCAGGGAGCAGAGAATATTCTTACGTCTGGACTTTCAGCTAATGGCTTGAAAAGTTTACCTATTCAGTTGATGAGTTATATACCAGCATTGGAGACATCTTCAGCAGCAGATCCACACAGCTGTTTACCTGGTGAAGGATCTGGCTCTTAACAGAATGCTGCCTTAGATCTCATCTACTATACACCTAGTTTTCAAACTAAAGTCTGAGCTAGTGCTGCTACAAAGTTCCCAAAATTAAAGGTTACCAGGTGAATGCAGTGGTTGAGGAAAGGGGAATGAGGTATTCCCACACAGCATGGGTACAAGACCCATGCTACACTTGGCCATCACTTACCATCTCCAGCATTTTACTTACATGACATGGTGTGATAGATGCTGGGCCAGTATTGTCCACTGTCTCTCTTCAGCCATACCCGGATTGTTCTGCATTGTGAGAAGAGCGGGGAGAAGACAGTTGTAAGTACATCCCTCCTTGCATCTGAACCAGCTTATTACTTAAATATCAGCTTCGCTCCCCTTCGCTTTTGTGCTACTCCAACATAATAGCTACAGTAGCAACATAACAGGAGTAACAGTACTCTGGCACAACCAGATGAACAGTACAGAGAATAGCCATCCTCAGATTCTGAAGAGCTTCCTTCAGAACTATTTATACCTTGACTTTTACCAAGTATGAAACAGAAATACAATTTCCGTTCACCTCAGAAATTGCTATGCATTGCACCCTTTTAATTCCTTTGAAGTTCTTGCTGATTTAAGTTGAACTCAAGTTGCAGACACTTTCATGCTTTGGCAGAGCAAACCACAGCTTGCTTTACAGTTGGTAAGTATTTGATATCATTTTAAAATAAATCTCAAAACAGTCCATTACAGACGTCTGAACTTCCGAAGTTTTACAGCTTCTCTTTGCAGCTCCTCCTTCAGCAAGCCAAATACCAAATATTAGTAACAGAAGCGCCTCATCCTCTAGGCCAGCACATTACTCCAGCACTTGACTGTCATCTTCATTTCCAAATAGTGACGTAAAGAGAAGAGCAGATCTGGTTTCATATCATTTCTTCTAAGCCTTACCTCTACTTCCTCACGTACAAATGCTAAGGACAAGCACCCTTATTAGCACGGTTCCGTTGCACTGTTCCTCTAGCCTAAGTATGAGCAGGCTTGATTAGTCGGTCAAGTGGGAATTGAAAGAACTCTTATTGTAGACTTGAACAGCATGCAAAGGCTCCCTATAAACTGTTTTTAGTTTGCATCCTGCCCATATCAGGCCACAGATAAAGGAAAAACTATTGTGAGAACATTTGGTATTATACCACTGTCAGACTGAGAGGAAGGATACAAGAGCCTCTTGCAGAAAGGCATCATCAATTAAACACGTTCCTACAACAGACAGGTTTGAAGGGAATCTACATCGAGAAATTAAGAACACACATGTAGACAGTGTTAAGGTCAAGTCAACCTGAAACTTCCTCTCCAAACCATTGTTTGCTTTCTTTATTACTGTTTAAATTCAACTTCCTCATTCCTAAATGGAAAACTAAGTGATCTGTAAATACACGTACCTGGCAACGCTTTCAAGAGACTTCGTGGAGGTGAGTTGTTCTATTTACTTTTAAACTACTAAAAAGGCTAGAATTTAAAGTTAAACAACAACATCAAACTCAGGGACGGATTTGCTAAACCACACCAGATCACTATTAAGTGTTTAACAAAAAGAGCACAGAAGACAACTGGTATCTTCTATCAGGACCAGAACTTTTCAGAACAGGCTGAAGATACAAAGGTAACACTCTGATTTTGTAATTCATCTTTTCTTTAAAATACCATTAAAAAAAATAAAGCAGACAATACCCACCTTTAATGTACTACTTTCCTCTTCTAAAAGAGGAGATCAATGCAGCTGAGTACACACTGCCCCAAAATAATTAAGATTTTCAGCTGTTGAATCAAGTCACTTTTCCACCAGATCAGTGGCAAACGTACATTACTCCAGCCCATTAAATATTTTGCATCAAGGCCGCCTCTTAAAAACCATCACTTCCTCCTTACTATATAATCCATACCCTGCCTCACGGTCAAAAAGCTAACACTTCAGCTGCCCTTTCTAAGATGAGAAAAGGTAAGGACGGTGCTTCCAAGTCATCCTCACGATACAAATGCCAGTGGTAGTAGGGGTTAGCACCTGTTGATTTTTAACTGCTTTTTAGTCTGTTTTTAAAGCAGTTTCATTGCACTCAGGCTGTCCTGAACATTTCAGACAGTAGCTTCCACCCCTACTAATTCAACTCTTCCACTTCTAGCCAAAATCATGTAATTATTTTTGCTGTAAACAGACTAAGAGTTGCCATAGCAAGTGACACAACGCATTGCTGATTTTCCCAAAGTAAGCCTTCTTTCCTCCCAGCATTTTGGTTGATTACACTGGGCTAGGAATTAATATGAAGGAAACAATGTGCTTTTCTAAACAAATCACTTCTGGGAAGTATAATTTGTGCAGTGACCATTAACAATAGTCACTAGAGTTGACAGTCTAAGCACAGAGCTGCAAAAGCTTGCAAAATTAACTTCTGAAAGCTTCTTATTTTGGTTTAAATAAGATTTACACTTTCCTAACCTCATGCTCGCAAAGATAAGCCGTTAGACAGCTTTATATCTGATTAGATAAAGCTCTGAGCAAACTTTGAAGAGATTGCTTCATAGCAGTTGACTATTGGCCTGTGTCAAGACCCCACTTCTCCTCCTCAATTTTTTCTCCTACAGATCTGTAGCTGTGGTGCATCTCCTTTTGCTTGGAAAATTAATTTGTGAAATAGCAGTTCCAGCTTAAAGAACGAGAAGTCCTCCAGTAATGCTACTTCCACAGACGCCTTCTACCATGAAGGTATTTTATTGTGAGAACCACCAAATCAAAATCAAACCAAGTCTTTAGCACTTCTCAGAACTCGGTTTTTATTTAATGAATGGGCTCTGTGCTCAATACCAGAAAAGAACTGGCTACCTCTCACCTTTCCTTACACATTCCCTATGAAGGGCCTAAAAAGAAGCAGGTTTGTTTGAAAGCAGTCTCGACATGGATGTGAAAGTGTCAAAAGCCATTAAGGATTAGAGATAGAAACATACCCTTTAAATTACGAAAGACTCAGACGTTTGAGAGCGGCAGGAAGTACAAAAAAAAAAAGGCCTGCAAACTCCCCTAACATCGATTATTGAAGCAGAAGTTGGTGGCAGCTGGAGAGCATGCACGTTCATAGAAGAGTAATTCAGATTGTTTCTTTTAAGGTGATATAAAACACACACAAAAACATCTTGAAGCAATACTGAATGTGGCCTTACCAACTTCTAATGATTTTCATTGTTTCCCAACTGGTGTTTCATGGGCAGAACAAATAATCACCCGACAGTAACAGAGAAAAAATTGTGGGGCTGACAGGGGAGAAAACCCTTCAGCAAACCAACAGTATTTGAGGCTCAGGCAGCATAAGCTGCCCTCTAAAAGCCAAATGCATACGTCAGGGAGGGAGAAGTGATGGAAGATTAGCAGGCAAATCCAAACTTGTCCCAGTACAGACACACAAGTAGTGTGGAGCTACGCTAGCCCTATCTTCCCAACACCTTCATACCGCTCAACTGCTTTCCTACCTGAAATCCATCACTCCCAGTTGTTTTCCCAGGAGGAACAGAAGTCTGCATTTTCCTGGCAGTCAAAATAAAGTAGAAGTGTGTGGACTGCTATTGACTCCGTTCCCAAAACAGCATTAGGAATCTGATTTAACCACAGTGCAACGCAAATTCAAGGACACTGCTTGCAAATCATGTTTTTTGTCCATTTCCACCCACTAAAGCATTAGTTTTGACCAACATTTAACTTCCTTAACCAGAAAAAACACTGCTGCAATTTAAGCAGAGGTTCAATGCAACAGCAGCTGCTGACAGTCACAGAGCACCCACATGCAGCTACGCTAGCGACTCCGGAGATCCTGTCAGGCTGCTGCAAATACCCTACCTTCGCCTCGCCACACTTAGTCTCGTACACCAGTGTATCACCCTTCAGCATCCCCAGCTGTGGCTGGGAAGCGCGCACCTTGCCTTAGCTATTTGCTGAGAACAAGGCTCTTAAGGCTTAAGGCTAAGCCCAGAGACTCGACTGTGCCACGGACCTGTGCAGCCCAAGCCAGCCTTCCTCAGGTGTGTGAGCAGCCAGCCCCAGCCCAGAGCTGGCCACCCAGGCCGAGGGACGCACCGCGAGCTGCTCCAAGCACTGCCCAGGAGCTGGGGAGGACACAATGCCTGCACAGGCACAGAGATCACGATCCTCACCGGCTATCTTCTGAGAAGAGTTCGTAAACAGCAAGTTTCCTACTGAAAAAGTAGATACTCCTGCCTCCTTTTCAGCTTCAAATCCTTTTTAAAAAGCCAGATGTTTATTAGTATTCACAGATCTGCTATAGTATCTTTTGGATCCTCAAAAAAATAATAATAGAACCATTACTTCTTACTGTAGAAAATATCACTTAAAGTAGAAAAAACTCCAACTTTTCTACCAACATGATAATCCACAACATTCCCAGAGGATGTTTGCACACCAATGTTTTCCTCGCTACTAACTTGTAAACACATTCTTCTCACTGGTTATTATGAAATACTTGCCAGCCTTAGCTTATTAAGATTTAATCAAACATACTTTGGCCCCACTCTTTTAGCATACTGCTCACAGGGGTTGTACATAGCAACTCTTCTGCTTCCTGAACTCCATATTTGCTTGCTGCTAGCAGCATAATCTGTTACGCAGTATTAACACCTACGCCCCATTTTTATGGAACACACAAGAGAGCAGAAAGTTTGATAATATGTTCAACTGTAGGTGAAGGATATGTGAGCGAGTAGGCTTTGATGTACTGTGGGAGTATCTCAGATTAGAGGCAATACATTGCAACAATGTCTGGAAACCTGAAAATCCCAGTAAACTCCCATACTAAGGCACGCTGCAAGCATTTAGCCTCCAGAGTCCAAAGCTACTCTTGGAAATTAACACACACCAAAGACAGACAACAGCCCCTGCGCCCCTCGCACAGCTCTGTATCTGACACCAAAACGTGCCCAGATAAAGATGCAGCTGTATTCTCAGCTCCCATCAGCACAACCTAAGCATGCAGACTGCTAACCTTCAACGTTAGACCTTGAAGGGTAACTACTGGCATTGTCTGCTACAGGGCTCTGCAAGCCTGCACCACGGATTTCTGTTCAGGTTCAATTCAGATATGAACTCTTTAGCAATTGCTATTTCTCACATCAAAAACTCCACACAACCACGCTAAGACTCAACGCATACTGCCACCCAAAAAGCCGACTTCACTCTGCGCAGTACAAGGTAACAGGACAATTGCACCTACAGGATGAATAATGAAAACGTTGCTCAGCCTCAGCCCGAACCTGCCATCCAACACATGCTACAGAAAGTTACTTCAGCCGAGAGGGAAGAGACCAAGACCGTCTTACAGCCAAAGCAAGAACCCACCTACCGCACGCGGGCGTCACTGCTTGCTGCGAGCTAGGTGCAATTACTGCACGGCCTAACAAGGAGCCGTGTGTACTGTCGGTTCAAAGGGTCAAGATTTAAATCCTGCTGATTTTACACAGGCATTAGTGCAGTGCAGAAAGCTGTTTACCTCTTTACAAGGCAGTGCATTTTGAACCCTAAGAAGTCCTACTAAGTTGCAGAATCAAACTGACGAGGCAGGTGCTGCTCCCTGTGGTCTCTGGAATCATGAAATTCAGAAAGTTTCCCTTAAATACCCACTTTTTGTATGCACATCACACAGGGTGATGCGCTGCCGTTTAAGGCCATGACAATATCTAATACCTCAACATTCAATTGTACGGTCTGATAAGCACGTACGCCTTTAATACTCAAGACCCTGTTAATGCTGTGCCAAATGCTTCCAGCACCCTAAAAACTTGGGAAAGACAACCAAGATACCTCCCACGTACCAGCGGCTGGTGGTATAACCAATTAATATTTGCTCAGGTCCTAGAGTTACCACTTAAGAACACGTCTTTGAAAGTGCCCATTACAACAGGCATCCAATCTGCAGAAAATAATCCTCAGGAAGAGAAGCCTGACTCCAAGTACTTCAGAAAAATATTTTCAAATAGCCTTTAAACAACATAAGGACATCTTTGGCTTGATTTATCCCAAACTTACAGCATTTATACTCCAGGCTTTTGGAATTCAGTGATGAACTTTACTCCCAATAACTGATAACTCATTTAAGAATTAAGCACGCTAATCTTCCAGAAAAAAAAAAAAAAAGGCCGGGGAAGAAATCCAATTAGCCACTTTAAGAACTGTGTTTACATTTTATTTACCCCACACACACTAAATAGGAACCAAAAGCAGAAACTACTTAAGTCTTCCTTCTGCCAAACTGAACTACTTCTACTGCTTGTTTTCTAGAAAGTTCAACTGGCACTTAAAAGCAAGTAATTCCTAGCATGCCAATGAAAAATAAGTTCTCACCACCTCTCCACTGAAGAGGAGATAGACCAGAACTTCCTGATTTCTCAGCAGTGCTGATAATCAGCTTGAATAACACAGCTGTATCTTCATATTTTTAATAGCAGATATATGTTTCCAGATCACTGAGAATCATCATAAATTTGATTGTTTCTACCTTATCCGTATAGGAGCATCATACCATACCCTATACAGACTTGGTAGCTTTAATACCAGCTACTGATAGACTAACAATATCTGGTGAGCTTCGTTTATACCAGGGCAAGCGTGCACTTCACCTGCCCCACTCCCACACAAAGCCCGGATGCCCTGGCTAACGGCGAGCTTATAAAGTCAGCGTGTGCTGCTGCTGCTAGCTGGCCTGTTTGCTCTTTTTGACCTAACGATAAATGCTATATTTTATCAGTTCAGGTGCAACCACAACTCTGCTGAACTTCAGCCCTCAAACGCTACTGCTTCTCATAGAGTCAGGCTTTTCAAATGAGACTTCATGCAAAAATAATGCAAATTCAGATACTAAAATAGTAAAAGAATCCAACCACTAAGTTACTTGTCAAAGAATGCACGTTCATGCTTTCACGTGCTCCTTTCAAGCGTTGCTACAGTTTTTGGACAGAAGCTCTCAAGCAGCTTCTCCTATCCCTCTTTACAGTTACAAGTCACTTCCCACACGGCATGTGGGAAATTCCAGCTGTCACCACTCCCGTGCAAACCACTCACCCTTCTCCTGTGCCACAGTCCTCACTGCTACCTGCTTCCTTATTTCCACTTTCATTTGTCCTGAATAACCCCTTAACGATATTACCAGCACATGAAACACCACAACAGCTAAGCAAGCCGGCGCTGAGGACCGGAATTATGCTCTCAAGATGGTTTTTCCACGCAGCCAGGAAACATGGTCCGCACAGTTCATCATCGTCTCTGCCCCTCAGATCTGCCAACTCACTCCCTGAATTATTGCGGCCAGAAGGAAGCAGGCTACAGACCTTCCGCTCCGGCCATCGGAGCGGGGTTGTTGCGACTGAAGCAGCTCGGGGAGCTGCTCCTGAAGGACAGGGACATCAATAACTGATCTAGAAGAGATTCAGCCAGCTCAGCTAAAGGCAGAGGAAAAAACACGCCTGAGTTTTTGGTTCTGTTCACAACCGCCACACACCCCCTCCGGACACCTAACCCTTTCACGCTAAGGAGTTTAATTCCCCAGGCGCTCCGCAGGGGCCGCACAACCCGGCAAGAGATGCCGGCGGTGGGTGTCCCTGTCAGGGGCAGCAGCCGTCCCTCTCCCCGCCACCTCCCGGGGGGCTGCGGGCCTCGGGCGGGGACGAGCGGCCCGGCCCCGGCCCCACACCTGTCCTCGCTGGCCGTGATGACCCCGTCCTCCTTGGGGATGAGGAGCGCGGCGCTCACGGCGTCCTGGTGCCCCTCCACCTTGCTGAGCAGCACGGGCCGGCTGCTCTGCGGCCGCGAGTGGATCTCGGCCGCCATCTTGCCGCGGCCCGGCCCGCCGCCGCCGTAGCGCTGCGAGGAGCGGCGCGGCGCCGCCCCGCCCGGCCGTATTCTCTAGAGGAGAGCGGCCGGGGGCAGCCCCGGCGCGTCCCGCAGCGGCCGCTCAGGGGCCGTATTTCGCCGAAGAGCGGGAGCGGCGGGGGCTGCCATGAGGGCGCCCCTCAGCCCCGCTGCCCTGGCGAGGCTGCAGCAGGAGGGTGTGCTGACGGGGCCACAGGGCCGGGGGAAGGACGTCTAGGCAGGGGAAGTGGGGTTAGCTAGCCTTATAACCCGTGCCCAGCTGTAAGCCCTTATCATTCACATTCTTAAGCAGTCAAAGGGTGCTGGTTTTACCAGGTGCACTAGCCATGAAAGCGTTCTCCACATATTTGGTTAAACAGCAGCAATCCTCCTCTCCTCGTTTTTTTTTTTTTTTGTTTTTTTTTTTTTGTTACACTAATTACTGTGACAATCTACCCACAGGTGCTCAAACCCTTGAGCCCAGTCAGGAACCAAAGCTCTTCCTCCTGGGGACTGGCCAGGGCTGCCCACCCATACTTACCCCAAGACAGAGATATGGGGCCTGATGCCAGGCCCAGAAACTAAATACTTGAACAGGGTCTAGATAAAACCAGCACAAACTCCAAGCTAACATGAAAATCCTCGCTATTTCAGCTAACCTATTTCAGCCCAGGAATTCCCCAACAGAACTAACTGTGCCCAAAGCAATGAGCTGTAAGACAAGGTGAGCTCAGGCCCTCCAGCTCCCACCAGCTGCCTGCAGACAGGGAGACAGGTTCCTCATTATATTTTTCCATCTCCCTGTGTGTGACTCTCTCTCCACCTGTTTTGCAATCAAACCGAGCAGCAAGGCAGCCTGGCTGTGGCTGGGTCCTGCACTACCTCTTGTCTGCCACAACAAGGCTCTGGAGAGGCTCAGCTACAAGAGACAATGGTGAGATAAGGTCCTTTAACAAGGGGCTGGCAATGCTCAGTCTTTTATGAGGCTTCAGAAGGAGAGGTCACAGGAGGACATGTGGAAGGAGGAGGTTTTTTTTTTTTTTTTTTTTTTAGGAAGAGGTGACCCTTGGAGCAAAGCAACCCAGAGAGCCCAGTCCAGAGCCTCAAAGGGACGTGGGTGCCTGAATCTCCTTTGAACCGTGGGGAGTTAAAACATCCACATCTTTTGAGGATCCCAGCCTCCATGTCCAGAGACCTGATGCTTGCTGCACCTCCAGGGAACTTTGGGTTTTCTCACCGTGCTTTACCACTTGACACCTGTCCCAGAAGCTAAGATCCATGTCCCCATGGCTCACGGCGAGCACTTGTTTCACTGCCAGAATAACTTGGGCTGGCCGGTTTTGGCTATGGGCAGGTGCTGGAGAGTGGGGAAAAGCAGCGCTGCCCTGCAAGCTGAGGAGGAGGGAGGCTAGATGGGATGGGCACTAGAGCTGCCCTTGGGGATGCTGCATGCCCACAAATGCATTTTGTGCAAGAACCGCTGCAGTCATTTACTTGATTCAACCTTTCACAATATTTCAGGCCTTGAACATCTTTACTGTGCATGGTCTCCCTGTGCTTGCAAAGTGGTACAGTGTTCAGCCCAGTGAACATATATAAATCCGAAACAATAATTCTCACTATCCAAGCAACCACCAGAAAGCACCTTGGTGCCCAATGCTCTTTTTGCCCTAGACCCATACATACCTGTTACTCTTCCCTTTAAATCCGACCTCCTTAGCTTGCTTTTTAAGCCTGATCTCTTCAGCACATGCCAAATGTCAGAAAACGGAATGTTGGTTCTTTCCCCAGAGAAAAGATGGGAAGCTGCACTTTCCTCATACAGACTTCCATAGTAAGGACCTGTATGAACTTGCAGCTGCGCAGTATGGCACATCCCCAGGGCCATGTTTCCAAAAACAACTATCCTAAGACTTCTTATGATGACTAGTGGTTAGGAGCTTTATCTTCCTTTTTTAAATCTTCCTTACTTATCAGAAAAGAGATCCTCTCTGGCCTACGTAGCTACTATTTCCCTCCTCACCCCTTTTAATAAAGACTGATCAGATTGCTGCCAGATTTTCCTTCTACCAGACCTTCCATCTCCTTCTGAACTCCTTCATGAGAACAGGAGTATGAAAGTGCCTTACACTGTTCATCTCCAGAATCACACCCCAGTGGCTCTTCTGGCTGAACCATTTCTTCTCCCTCCTTCCTCCAGCTTGCCTCCTCCTGCTGCTTCCGACATAGGCACAAAACACAGCACTGCCATTTTCATTTTCTCCCCTCCCTCTCCACCCTGCTGTGCTCCACAAATCTCTCATGCCCTAACGCGCCATGATAGCGAGTCTAGTTAAGGCATATTGTTCCAGGTAAACAGTGCCACAAGTCACACGGCACCTTGCACTGGAGCAACGGTTCCCATCTATGTGTTCACAACACTTTGAAAGGTGGTGTGAAGATCTGTTTCTTGGGCTAGATCATACATCAGCTCTTCTCCCACAACAGAAATCAAGCAAAAGCTGTTTTCTCTTTTTTTTGTGTCAATAAAAAACGTTCCCTGAGCAGAACATGTTTGCACTGCTCCTTACCTGTATTGCCCCTCACTCCTCCTCATGCTTCTCTCTCTCCCCAGAGGAGTGCAGTACAGCACGTTTCATCTCCTTTGCCTTGAGCAGGCTCACAACTTACCCAACGCCATTCTTCACCACCAAACTCTCCATGCAGACCTGTGTTGTGGGGAAAAGACCTTACTTCCCTGCCCATTTAGGAGGCAAAGGACCATCATCCTGGTTACCACCACACCACAGCTTTCCAAGTTAAGTCAGACACAATTATCTAATGGTCAGCTGTCAGTGGGATAGCGGCAGGGAGGCAAAGGGATGCCCCAAGGCACCACAGCCCTGCTGGGCACCAGCCACATGCCCTCGGGCAGGGACACGTTTCCTAGCGCCCCACAGGGTCTGATACATGTTGTGAGGTACAAAGCCTTTAATAAAAGGTGAGAAATGCAATTGTGCTCGAGTCTGGCCGCGAGAGGGTACTGCGACCACACTGCCCTGCGGAGCGGCTGCCCAGGGTGCACCACGGCCTGCCAAGGTTCCGCGGCCTGGCACTGATGCACCCAGCAGGGACAGGAGGGCACTGCTGGGCTCCGGCAGCCTCCCTCCTCCTCAGCTTGCAGGGCAGCGCTGCTTTTCCCCACTCTCCAGCACCTGCCCATAGCCAAAACCGGCCAGCCCAAGTTATTCTGGCAGTGAAACAAGTGCTCGCCGTGAGCCATGGGGACATACCCAGCCCTTTGGTCTAGGGTAAAGTGGCTCCCAGCCATTATAATTAACTGATGCTCACAGTACCCCAAAGGCAGGCCGTCTGACTCACCCACCCTATTGCACAGGCACTTTTCAAGAGCTGGTGCACTTAATTATAGAGATCTTAGTGCATGAGGAGCCCAGATTAAATATTCAAGAGATGCCATAATCTTAGTAGCCAGGAAGAGCCCAGGGAAGGTAATCCCTGGCTCAGGGCTAATCATGTATTCAAGGTACATGGGAATGGACACGTTAGCATGTTAATATCTGTGCACATTACATACATCCCAGATGGGGTCCAATCTTACAGTCTGTCACAATTATCCCCACCGTGGCCTTGAAATTAAAAGTAGCATCCATAGAAGCTTCAGCACGATCTGAAGGGCACAGAGGATGGAAAGCAGGGTAGCACTGAGCTAGCTCATGGTAGCACTGCTAACAGCATCCACTATAATCTGACTCCACGTCCCTACAGCACACAAAAAGCACCATTAGTCACAAGCCCACAGAAAATTGTCATCTCTTAAGTGAGTAGCGTCCATTTAGCTGCAGCAGTAGGCCTAGCAAACAAAGCAGAGATCTGCGTTCTGTCATCTTTAGTATCAGCCTCCTGAAGAGGCTCTATACTTACTGCCTTACTACTTTCAGTATAGCTTATACTGGATGACACTACGGAAGAGACAAGACTATCACAGCCTCCTGGCACCCCAGTAATAATATACATTAGTATTGCCAGACAGGTTTTTAACTAGTACATGTAGTACTTTCTGGTAGCATTACTAATAAATACATAGTTTAACTTGACTGGACTAGACTTAAAGCTGAAGGGCATTCCTTTCCTTTGAAGCATAAAGGAGAGCATTTAGAACTTCACTTACAAAGAGGTATTTAATTTTTTTTTTTCATCTTTATTAACCTGCTCTCCAGCTGGGAGGCAAGGCAGACATGGATACGAAGGAGAGGTTGGTGTCAGAAAAGTGCTTCCAGCGGGGAATTCAGTGTGATGCCAGAGGATGAGCAGCAGTTATCCCTTTATAACACCCTCCCCACTCTGTCGAGGACACAAGATTTGAGAGCTACAAAGTATAAATGAAGTTTAGAAGGTACGAAAGAAAATTAGCCTTTTTAGAGCTCTCTGAAGTTACAAAAAACAATGTCAAAACAGTTTAGCAGATTACTAGCCAGAGTTTTGGGGGGTCTTAATTACTTTATAAATAACCACTTTCTTCATTACAGACTTGGCTTAGGAAACACATGTTGAATTTTAGCAAACTCTTCCTCCCTTTCTGGTCTCTAGGCTAAGACAATTGTAAACACAACCATGTTCTATCACCATTCCCTGCGCAGTGCTTCATTCTCATATTACTGAAGAGTCAGATGCTAAGTCTCTCTGGGCTTTCTGTCTCAGAGAATTTTCCAAAGGATGCATTATCTCTACTTTTCATTATCTCTACTTTTAAAGGTGGAGAAGTGCAAGCATACCTAAAGAGAGCAGCCAGTAACAGATACAGAATGAGACCGAAGTTCTTTCCATTAAGTTACATTCCTACCTGAACTAAGGCACATCATTAAGTTAAGAGCTTTACACATTCAGTCTCATCTCCACTCCTCTCCTTGAGGATTCCTCTTGAACACCGCCCATCATGGAGCCAGAGGCAGTGCTGACCCCATCCCTCTGCCTGTGCTTCACAGATAGATCCTGTTCTTAGTCAGGGTGAAGGGCTGCTGGGGCTCAGGGATGTAAGTGTCCAGGCTTTCAGTGAAGACAAAGTTCAGCTGTGAAACAGTTGGAAACAATGCAGGAATAGGCAGAAGTAGGCCCAAGCAGCATGATCATTCATATTAGGCTTAGTACTTCTGGAGACAAAGGAAAAAAAAAGTTAGCCACTTAAGACTGAAGGCATATTCCTAAAAACCTTTCAGGAGAAGCTAATTGCTACAGAAAGGGTTAACAAAACTACAGTCAGCACATGCCCAACACTAAAACATCAAGCTTGGCTCTAGTTACTCTGTCAAGCAGGGCTAGAAATTTGATATGAATCAACTCCCAGAACTGAAGAGCATGGATAGTTTTTACAGCATTAACAAGCAAGGTTTTAGCAGCTAACCTAACACTGTCCTTCCCAGCCTCTTCTTCCAGTTCCCCTCATCCCAATCTCCTTTACCCAGTTTACAGGCAAAGGCAAGAGTATTAGTTCAAACCTGCTTTTGGTACACTTTTTTTCCAAGCACTGAAAAATATATATATAATAAAATTCTCTGGTTTCAGTAACAGTAAAGCTAAAAAGCCTTTTTCTGAGTTGTGACGTACTTCCCTCATGTACTGCAGAACCTGAAAGCTCCAGAGTAGCTGGTGCATGGGAGTTTGTTTAGAGCTCAGCTGAGACAGGCAGTCCTGGGCCCATCAAGCTGAGTAAGCCTGCTCACACTTGGACATATTCTTCAGTGTCCAGTTTTGGCCTGATTGTGAGAAAAAGGAAAATAGTGAGTTATTCTCTGTTCAGTGTTGTAAACAATCATCTCATTTTACAAGATATTTCTAGACTAATAGAAGGGACCAGAAGTTGCTTGCAGGGAACCTGTGTTAAGGCAAGTCTGAAAACTTAAGTCATTGCATTTTCTTCTTGCCCAAATCTATATCCCAAGCCTGCTTGCTGCACAGAACACACACACTGCTTATGTGTGTAAGCACTATGGGAGTTCAGTTTGAGTGCCAACCCCTTAGTAGCTGAATTCTTACCAGAAATATCAAATAGAAGCAACTGGAAAATTCTCTCAGAATTTTACTTCAATACCAGAACAGCAGTTCTGCTATTCCGAAGTACAATCCCACTGCTCCACAATGCTAAAAAGGTACATTGCACACCAGTTGCCTTTTCTCACTCTGGGAAGACATACATCATGCGTTTTGAATCCCAGGTCTTAGCTATGTAGTTCGAGGCAATTTTTCTCAATTTTTGCGGGAGAAACCACACCTGAGCTAGACATAAAACAAACCAATGAGAATGTCACTATTATGCAGTACTAAAGTTTTGTTATTACTTCTGCTCCTTACCTCTATGGGACTATAAGGAATTGAAAGCAAGCTAGTTGGGAGAATTTTCCTACTCAGCATCAGAACCTTCAGCATGGTTTACTTTCTCTTCAACAAGATGGGAAGACAACTGGATCATACTAGCTTTTCCTTTCACCTCTTTGGAGCTGAGTGCAGGAGACAGTTGTGGGCATGCATTGCCACCACAAGAAAGCATGCAACAGTAACACTTTTCTCCTATCTTATGGGGATTGTCTGATAGTCACCTAACACATCCCATAAAAAAACAGCTAGCAAGTAAGACTTCTTTTATATTTGCCACAATCAAGTAAAAAAAGTTTAGAAGCAGATACTCTCCTTATAGAGCTGCTTTTTCACTCCTTTCTCCCTTGTTCTTAAGTAGGTACCCATGCTATTCCTATGGCAGTATATTATGAGAACTCATCCTTGCTTTTTGTGTCAGGTTATCCCTGGCCACCATAACATAGTCAGGTATCTTCTGCTAGAAGATTGTTCATTTAACCTTGTATGTTCTTACCTGTCAAGGTCAATCAACTCATTGGATGTCCAGCTTGTGGAAAAATATAGAAGTCATCCACTTAAACCAGTGCTGAGCCTGTGAAACACTGCAGGAATTTCTCCCCACAGACCACCATCAGCCAGCCTCTTTTTACTGTGAAAGAGCCCTTAAGAGAAACTGCTAATATCAATAATTTGCCTTTCCATCCAAATCCCTAGGTTGCCACAGCAGCAGTACAACATGCTTTCAAACAAAGAACCATCTGTGACAAGCCAAAGTAATTTACTGCTTCTTTTGAAGAGTTTTGCACTCGTGCAAATCTTGCACAGCACTGAAGACATGCAAGTGTACACAAAACCTACCTCATAGGAAGCAGGAGAAAAGGCCCCAAAAAAGCAGTGAGGTGTCCTCATGTGGCAGTTTTAGTAGTAACTTGGACTTGGTAAATACAAGGAGTTTGCTCTTCAGACACTGAACCCATGGATAATTCAACCACAGAATAATGACTTAGTCAGAAAGAGTAATCAATAGCAGGCCATAAAAAAATGATAACAAAAAAACAAACCCAAAGACGCTATTTCTTTCAGTTCAGAAGGAAGTTTCAAATAAGCACCTCAGAGGAATCTGGACCCAAATGCCTTTTAGTACATCCACAATCCACAACACTGACTGTTCATAATGCATTTTTATTTTTTTCCTTTGTACAAAAACAAATATAAAATTTAAATCCAATAGAAAGTGTATACTAGCAATGACAAGTTTACATTACAATAAGACAGGACAATGCGATGTGTATCTAACACCACATTAGTTTTAAAACTCTCAGTGATACATGCACTATATAAAATAAAAACTGCTAGAACTTTTAATCTATTTCTACCAAGAATACCCAGGTATCAAGATAGTCAACAACCAAAAGTAATCTTGATAGGGGTATCTACAAAATTAGACCTTTTCCACACACAAGAAGAAACCAACATTAATAGAAACGCTTATCATTCTTTGTTAAAATCCTCTCACAAAAGCCATACATAAAATTCTTAGTAGATACAGAAAAAGCTCAAAAGTTTGTTAGCATAGGTAACCATTCAGTAGTTTAGAGAATCTTTTAGACATTTTGAAGAAATACTGTAGTTTTCAATCTGTATTTTTCCCCACAAAGCCAGAACTACATCGACTCCTGTTTCAAAACCTAGTCAGTGGTTAAAACTAGTTCTTGAGTGAAGTCAAAGAGTAGTGTACAAAATATTTAACAGAACATGGGTGTGTCATATGAGTCTGTTTACTTCTCGAAGAAAGTCTTTTCCACATTCAAGGTTTGTTTATTTGTCCCATAAACAAGATTGTACCTGAGGGAATGAAACAAAAAATAGGATTTACCACAGTCTGCAAACACAGTTAAACTTTTCCATGAAAGCATAACAGTCCACAGAACATGGTTGAGCCTCGTCACAGTCTTGTCTATCCTCCCCCAAGTTTGTTAGCTCTGAGTAGACAGCAGAGAAGCATATGTTTGGATAGGTGGCTGGCTCACATTTCTAGACACACGGTTCTTCTGATGCTCTGCGGAGCCTTGGGCTGGGGACTGCTGCCAGCGCTGGCAGCTATATCTCATTGCCCAGTAGCTAGCATATCTATCATCCACATGGCACTGCAAGAAGTTCACATGCTACTGAAAGTAACCAGGTCGGCTCTGCTCTAAGAGTCAACTCACGCTGCAAAACACCACGACCACTTATATGGACACTCACATCTGTTGATGGCAGGCCAGACCAACATCCCAGGTCCCTGAAGTCCCTGTTTCTATCCTTGGTCCTTGCGCTAATTTTACAGTCCATCAGAAAGCTGGGCCAATTCACTAATTCACTATCAGTAATAGAGCTATTTTCTCTCCACACCAGGAGAACTAGGACCATTAAAGATGGTGTTCTTTTGTACCCATGAACTTGCCATGTCAGTTTGTTAGCTTGGTAGCCAATACTTTTCCCTGTGCTGATCTGTATTCTAAAGATAATCTATTGTTAAAGGCAAAAATATACTTGTAGTAGTTATACTTCCAATAGTTCTTTTTTTTATTACCACTCAACCCCCACAACCCCACCCCCAAGCAACAGCTATTGAGTAGCTCCAGACTTTTCCCAGCTGGGAATTCTTTTGTCTGTTGCATAGCTCATATTTAACTTCCACGGAAAAACACATAAAAGTACTGCTTACCTGTAGGATTGTGCCGGATGAAGAATACAAATGGCCTGTCTACTATGAACCAAGGGGGAGATGACCTGGCTATTAAAATTGCAGCTTGCAAAGAGAGATAAGATTTGAAATTAGACAAAGCACGTAACAAAACAGCATATATTCGATTAAAGTGCAGTTTCCTGGTGTGTACTAGGAGTTTATAGAGGCAGAGATAAACAGCTAAAATCTACCAGCTTAGACAAGAAGCGTAAGTCACATTTTATTCCTATAGGAAGCATAGAAAAAAGACACACACAAGGCCCACAAAAGACTGGAAGGAAGTCTTGGGTTATCATACACAAAGGATATAGCAGCTTACTCTTTGCCACCTGGATAGCCAGGAACTTTATACCAGTGACCAAAGTGTTAGCTATTTGAAAGAAGTTTTCCATAAAAAGGTAAACCTGTTTATACTTCCTAGAGGACACCAATGCTCTGATCAATACCAGCAAGTTGATATTCCAAAGAAATTACATAATACAAAATCAAATCAGTTGATATTTAAGTAAGTCTACTTGGAGACCATTGCAGGAAGTGCTCTATCTTTGCTTAGTGGCATAGCCTTTTAATGCAGTTTTCCAGTCTGCTAGATATCAGTAGAGATGCTTACTTGTTGCTGCAGAAGCTTTGGTTCCATCTTCACTAACTTCAATTTTTGTTTTCTGCAGAACATGAGATACATGAAGACCTTCTGTTCCTGAAAAAACAAGAACAGTATTTCCAATAAAACTAGCAGTAAAATCCCAAAGTATCTTGTAGCTAGCAGCTACGCTAGCATAGCTAATAACAAGAGGTGCTGTAATCCTGCTGAAATCTTGATGCTGTTAAGAACACTACTGAATATAGTCTAAGTCTATAATTACAAAAAAATAGAGAATAAGCTATCTTACTCCTCACTCCTCCCCATTTACTAGCCTTTATTGTTTTATGGTCTGTTAGAAAGTGTTTTTTCCCCCCAGTCATTTCTTTATCTGAATTTAAGTTACATTCACACTTATCTCAGTGTTGAGAGGCAGAAAGGACTTAGCAAGACACCTTGCTTTTGTTAAAACAGGAATTTGTTTTTCCAGTTAAGGTAAGCAAGCACAAGGCAAACTTTTTTGTTACATCTCTGTAGAAGCTTAGAAGTTTGATGGAAGCAGAAAACAGAGATAAGATGACATTTTAAAGCCATGAGCTTGAAAATGTCTACACACCGTTTTCAGATACTGGTATTTGGAGCTCTCATTTGGTCCAGTTGTTTAAGCTAGACATTTAGTCCATTCCTTTCCTACAGTTTACGAAAAATTAAGTTTTAAATTAATATTAAATACATACTTTAGGGAAAGTTAAATACTAACGCAGTTGCATCTTCAATTACGGTCTAAAGTATTGTTGTAAGTCTTTCCATGATTTTAGGCAATGCTTAAGAGACTTAATTTGTAAGATCAAATCTTAACTTGAAAAGCTCACCAACACGATTTACTGCTGCGATGCAAGGCAAAAAGAAAAGACACGCAGTATTCAATAGAAGCAAGAAGCCATGCTCGGCTGGGTACAAGACAGAACTTTGCTTCAGTGTCATGGTAACACTTACCCAAGACAAAACAGACAACTGCATTGGTAAAACAGCACTTCATTCAGTGCCAGAAACTATGAATAAAGACCACAATGGATTCAGAAAAATAACTTACTTGTTATTTTTGCAAAATTTGCCTTTGACTCGTCAAACATATCTGTAATACCAAGTGCTTTCAGAGGGTCCTTTAAGTCCGTTTCTGCTACTGCTGTAAATCTAATTGGAATTAGCAAAAAAGAATATATCAGAATTATGCAGGAAAGTTACCGTAAGTGCTATGTTTCTCCTGTATCAGAGGAGTTATACATGTAGTTCCTCCCAAACATTCCTTGAAGGAGAAATGGGTGATATGAGTACTTACTTGGGTAAAATAACCTGCACTCTTTTTGCTACCATGGTTGTCATCCAGCTTCCTATTGTCTTCGTGCTGATGTGGGGAATGATAGCAGAGAGTGGTGTTGTGCTTTCCGTAGGCAGAGCAATTAACATGCTTATCATTTCTCCATGGTATGGCAATTCAATTATATTATACCACAGCTCATTTGGAGTACTTGTAGTGCCTAAAAAAGAGCAGAGATAATGAGACATAATTCCTACAGCCTTAAATCTCTATTTTATCTTCAGATACCTACTGCTATAGGAGTCTACTAGGAAAGCTTTTCCCCACACCTTAAAACTGATTCTAGAGTCACAGACTGCCTAGCTCCCAGCTAGGCATCTCTTCAAGGAGTGGCATGGCATCTCTACAAACGCTGGCTTGACAAAAAGCACAATTGGGATGATACTGTGAAGCATATGATACTTATTCAGGTTTTATATTTTTTCCCCAGACAAGCCTCATCAGGCCAGACTGGAAAGCCAGCTATGCTAGAAGTCACCAGGTCCACGAATCAGCTCGGATTTACTGCAACTGAGATCAAGCAGATTTGACTGAGCACCGAGAAGCATAAAGCAAAAAAAAGCAGCACATTATCTTTCTAAATGGATGAGATCTTTTAGATAAGCTCTTTTTCCTCCGAGAATGATTAAAATAGCTCCTGTTTGAAGTAGTCAGTTGCATTTACTCGATTTACTTGCTTAATAAGACTGCTTCATAACGAGATCCTTCAAGGTAGTGGAGAACAGCCACTTTGAGGTAACAGAGAAGTCCAAGTAGATGAGAAGGAATGAGATAGCAACATCTGAGTTAGAGCAAGTGCTGGGAAGACTGTTTAAGCAGCCCTCTTTTCCAAGTTCCCTTTGGTTGCTATGAGATTTTTGGCATGTGGCTTTCTACAGGAGTTTCAAGTGAAAACTTGAACTACAGACATGGTTTCTGGGAAAGTTTTTGGACAGCAATAGGATTTTATTATCTTTCCCCTTTCTTCATGTGAGTCTGCACTTGTCAGCTCAAACTGAAAATTGAAGTCTTCATTAGAAATTGAATCTTGTTGCCAGGACCATGCTTTGGCTGAATTTGTATTGCTAGAAAACTAGTAGCATTGCACTTATTAGGCAAGAATTGTGTCAAGTTTTGTAGTTTATTTCCTTTTATTATGGTACTCAGACTGTGACCTCCAGATCAAAATAATGGTTGCAGAAGTCACTACAAGCAAGTGACAAATGGTAACCTCTCCAACAGTGAAATACTAGTTGCCTGGTCTGCTGTATACTGCAATCCTTACCACTGAGATGTATGAAACAGGTGATTTCATCTTCGTAACCAAGTGATGGGATCTAACGCTGCTTAAGTTATTTATGAAATTTGAAAATGGATCTTTAAACTCTTGAAGATCAAAAGGATAGAAGCCCTTTGTTAGGATATCCAAAGATGCTCAACCTAAAACAAGTTTTAACTAAGGAGTACTTCTGCTCTTTTCTAACCTAGTGACATTTCTAATCTGAATTGATACCAACGTAATGAAGCTTTTTTTTTTTAAAACCAGCATCGAGAGAATAATGAAAAACTTTGAAGATAAGCTTGCTAAAGCCTGTCTTTAGTTATGAACTTCCTCCAAAGTCCACAGATAGAGCATACACCACAGTAGGCTTCCCCATTTCCCCCAAATCACACTTAAAGCAGCTATCTTAAGTTAGACATTCTCTAATACATGCGTTGTTTTAAGATGAAGTTACAGCTCTTTACTTTAACACAAATCAGCTAATATTAGCTGAGCACTACTGACAGTGAGATTAGGTATTTAAAAGCATATCAGTGGGTCCTTTTTGTCTGCTGTTTTGGATTTATCGACAGTTACGTTTCCAGGCCTATTCCTCATACTATCAGTAGCACATAAGGAAGCAAGTTCCAGACAGCGCTGCCCTCTTCTGAGAGGGACACAATGGAAGATGTTCTTTCATCACAGCCTTAATTTCTGACCAGTAAAAATCCCCACGCATTTAGAAAGCTGAAACTATGAAGTACACTATTAGCTGTATCAAGCTGCATATGTCAGCTCTGAGCATCTCAGAAGTCAGGCCAAACCTGCTGAGCTACTTCTCTCTTGTGACTCAATTTGAATTTGAAAAGCAGCTTCACACCTTGAGCAATACAGTCAACACACTGACCCTGTACTCTGCTGGCTCTCCCAGAACCGTTGACTGTACAAGCCCCATTTCTTTATTACATAGTGAAATATAGACTAATTCTACCCTAATCTTTTACATACAGCTCATCACCAGATAAACCTCAAGTGTCTGTTGGCAGGTCTCCTTCATTCTTATCCCTTAAAATTTTTTTTTTTCCTACTGCAAGGTTTAGGCAATATGCAAAGTTCTCAACTTCAGTACTTCTCGTTTTTCTTTTTGAAGACAACAGGATAAGACAAGTACTTTGTTAAGAGTGTTTGACCTTAAGCAACTGTTAAATACCTTTAACAGCAACTTCCTCTGTACCTCACCAGTACAAGATGCTTTCGTAACTCAAAGCCTCCAGTATCAGCCACAATAAACAATACTATTAAACACCACATATACAGCAAACTCTTTGGTTTGAAGGAAAGAAGCAAAGTTTTACAGCCCTTCTTAGGTATTTCGTGGTAGTGAGGGTTACTGAGCTTACCACAGCGAAAGATAGATAATTGGGACAGCATGGGAACTTGGTAGGTCTTCCCATCAGCTCCATAAAATGGACGTTTCTTTGTATTTTCAGGTCGAAATCGTGATTTCCATAAGCCCTTGAAATACACGGCATTTACTAGAACCAGTCTGGTCAAACCATCAACATCATCTGGAGCTACAACTTGATCGATCATACCTACAGAAATAAAGAAAGACTGAGTACTCGCTGTGTTAACACTAGTCAGCTGTTCACAAAGAAACTGAAGCACATATTCCTTTAAGCCTTTTGATCTGTGAATGCACCAACTATTCATTGCATAATACATTTGAGATTCATACAACCAATGGCTGCATTTTTTTCTTTGTCAAAAAGCAAGGGATATTTAGAAAGCAAACATATGTAGCTAGTCTATAGACTGATGTTATAACTACTAGGGCATTACGCTTTTCAGCATGTGATCAGATCTAAGATTTAAACTAAGCAGGTAAACTTGGTAACAGTTTCAGCTAAAGGACTTCCCCCATTCACACACTGCTTGTAACACTGCTACACAAAGCTGATGGCATGGTAGAGAAAGAATTTGACAGCCTTGCTCCACAAATGTCACATCCAACATCATTAGCAACACTCCTCACATCCAGGAGGCAACGGATTTAACTCCGAGATACCAAACATGGTTCTAGTTCTGTAGTTCTAGACTATGTTGCAAAATATGACATCTAAGCATATCTAAGTTTGACAACTAGATGGCAACAAGCTTGAACCATGAGGAGTTCCATCAAGGCAGTGTTAATTAAAAGTCTTCTACTAAACAACACTGACACATATCTTGCAAAGATTTAGGGTACTAACTGCAAAGGCCGAACTGCTCTAAAGCTTTTTAGAAGTCTGATTTACTGAGTCACCTGCTTCTGAGTTGCTTTGCAAGCACGTCTGACAACACTGCTTGGATCTCTTGCAGGTTGAATGAAGGCAGAGAGCAGTAGAAGCTCCCTGAATGCACAGACAGATGGGCTCACGTACACACATGCACACACAGACACCCACCCCTGTCAAGGCCACCAGGCAGACACATCTGCTAGAGTAGTGGGACTGCAGATGATCAGCCCACAGGCTCAAAGCATTACACACGACAGCTTAAGGACAGTAGTCAACTGCAAGGCAGAGCTTTCTGTCCCTCCCTTATCTTTCTCCGGTATTTCCAGCCGCAACTGAGAGGTCTCAGATGCCATGCTCACGCACAGAAAACACTCGCTAATACTCACCCCTTGTTTCATTTTTCACCCACTGGTTGATGGAATCACACGCTGCATTTGGGTCCTCGAAGTCCACGCTCTTGACACTGCACTGAAACACTTCTTTGTTCCTTGTAACAAAAGGCACTTCCATTTTAAAGCCACTCTTTGCAAATACTGCATTAGCAATTGTAACAATGTCTTTATTCTTTTTTGAGACTATGAGCCTGTTTATCTTCTTTAACGCTTTACCAACTCCTAGTTGGAAAGAACAGCAAGTTTAATTTAGAATAAAATGACAAACAAACAGTTACCTTATATGCAACTATTAATGACACGAAAGCTCAGACTAAGTGCTGGTGTAGAGAAAGACCAAAGCAGACATTCTGAGGGGGCTTCCAAGACTCCCATATCTGATCTCTTATCCAGAAGAGACTACCATTTTCCAGCAAATACATTATTTTCACTGTGATGTCTGCTCCCCACCTAGTGGTCTGCACAGAATGCTATTGACAATGCTGAGGATAAATATTGGGATTCAAGTCTTAGTGTGGAATTACTAACCACTCTTCCACAGAAGAGACTATTCTAAAATGTAAGTCACAGTATATAAACCCATATAACCTGTCAGCTATGTGGCAGTGACAGAAGAAGTTGACAACTCAGCCTGATCACTCAGAGCCAACATGATTACAGAATTATACAGGTAGTCTTAAACCTCAGAGCAAAAAGCATAAGTTATTTTCTCACCATTCTCCCCTCCATTTACTAGAGAATAAATGAAGATGACAAAATTTCTATACAAGGTTCAAGTAAAGCCTTAAGTCAAGCCTTAGGCCAGGACATAGTCTTTAAGGAAACTAAATTTGCTACAAGCAAGTGTTAATCCCTCAACACATGGAGCTTGCCTTTAAAGAAAAAAGAAAAGCAGTGTAGGTTCCAGTGTTTACAGTCAAGACCTTTAGGATCTTAAAGCAGCTCATACTGAGTGCTTGCTAGCTCCATCACTGCATGTGAGAGGATGCATATGGCAGCACGGAAGAACCGTCATGTTCATCATACCCAGTTCTCCCTGATGTTATAGCTTATGAGTAAGCACTTGTCTACACAGGGAAGCTATTGCCAGTCAAGAAACATAACGATCAACCTTTATATTGGACAGGATGCTTGGGTGGCTGTTTTTATAGCAGTTATTAAAGGGCTCCTTGTGTTTCCCAATACAATTTAGGCGGAACAATTCCAGACTACTTCCCTATGTAGACAAACTTAAGAGAAGAGCTATGAAGGGAACAAATTAGTCGGGTTATTCTCTTAGCTGCAGATAAGAAAAAGCCTCAGATGGCTTTGCTGTTTATATCATGAATGCTTTAGCAGTACCGTTGGTATGAAGTTGTATATGTTCACTCTCCAATATTATGGGCAAATTCTTTTGGAGAACATACCATAACAGAGGTTCTCAAACTGTATTCTGTGGACCACTGGCGGTCCACGGAGCACTTGGTGGTGGTCCGGGGAGAGCTGGCTGGTCTCATGATGCTGGCTCTCCTCCTTGCTTCCAGCTGCTAAATTGCATTAAAAGACAGCTAAAGATAAATTAAATACTTTCCAACTATTACCTTTCCAAAGCAGTTGCCATATTTGCCAAAGGATTGTAGGACTGCAAGGCAATCTTGAACAAGAGCAGAGGAAGTCTGTGCAAAGAGACAGGTAGCATCCCATAACAAGTCTCTATAGCAAGGTACTGGCTACCTTCGGAGAAGTTTGAGAACCTCTGTCTCAGAGAGGATTAGGAAGTGTGCAAGCCAAATAAAACCAGTTGATATAATGCTTCAAAATTTTTGCAAGTACTCATGATTTGAGCATTCAAATGTTCCTAAAGTTGGTTATCCCATGGTTGGAACTCTAAAACATTTAGATCTTAAGCTGACAAATCAATTTGCTGTACTTTAAACCAAAACAGCAAAGCAAATGAAGACAAGACATGTTATACAACAATGCTGCTCAAGATTTAAAAATGCACTTACCTTTTGGAGTACTTCCTATGCCTGGAAGGAAGGCAGAATGCCGGCACTAAGATGTTAAGTCTTGCTGGCAAATACTCACAAAAATACTCAGCATGCAAAGTAAAGCAGCAAGAACCTTCAGCCTACACCCCCTAGAGGGGCAGAGATTGGCAGAGGAATATAAACACGCATGCATGCAGTGTCAGGAACAGGCAAGCAGAAACATCTGTTTCAAGAAGGCACTACAAGAACTACAGACTTAGGGATTCTGACAGCAGAAACATGAGTGAACAAAGCTGAAGAATAAAGTCAAGGTATCAATTGTATAGTTAGAATTTGCACTGGTTTTAACATGACAATGAGAAGTCATCTATTGCCCTGTTGTCTCAGAAGTCATACATTCAGGGTTGTTTAGTACAGCCTAAATGGGGTAGTGCAGCCTTCCTGCACAGGGCTGGCACTGGACCTCCATTCACAGTGTTCTGGGAGACCACTTTGCAAAGATGAGTGCAGTTCTGGCCAGGGCCATGAAATCATGAACAAAGCTGCTAATAAGCCAGTTCAAAAATATGTAGATGTCCATACGTGAGTTGCCAATTAACTTCAAACATGTCCATTTCTTGCTTCATTAACAAAGTTAATATGTTTATGATGCAATCTCCCAGACTTTTAAAGCTGTCTCAAAACAGCATGATTCTGACACACACAAGAAACACAACACAAACCACACCCAAAGAACCTTAGGAATCACTGACCATTTACACTGTATCTCATCATAGTTGTCAGCTGCTTCTTTGTCTTGCCATCAGCACCCAGCTGCAACACCCCCAGAACAGATGCAATCCCATGAGGAGAAACTACTACATTGTCCTGAGGCTTAGCTTTCACTATCTGATTGAAGACCTGGATTCCAACATCGGAGCTAAGTTCCTCCAGAGGATAAAAGCTGAACTGGGAACACACAGATGTTAAAGTCCCGAGAAGAAAGAGAAGTGGGAAGTGCCAGTTCATGATTTCTGGTTTGAAATAACCTGTAAGAAAACAAGAGGGGAAAAGTTAAGTCAGCTTTCATGAGTACATCATTTTTCATCATTTCAACTTTTTCTTTACCCTGCACGTGCTCCATGCACCACTCAGCCCTCTCACAGCAGGACTCACACCCGCGTTTTACTGCCAGCAGTACTTCAGGTCTAGGGACTTCCAGAAGCAGAGACAACCACAAACATGTAGCTATCAGTGACTAGGCAGCAGGACAAAACCCACCAGGCACCAGGCTGGGAGACACCCACTGCCGCCCCCCTACCAAGCTCTGTCAGTTTTATGTTGCAGATAAACTGAGCTGGAGGATAAGCTAGTGCTGAGAAGTGTGGTATGGTCCTCGCCCGTCAAGATACAACACACTAGAACATTTCATAGATCATTTTCTGCAGTTAACAGAAGCAGCACGTGTACATATGCCAACAGGCCTTCTGTTGTGGGAATTTACACCTGCCTAGAATAACAAAAGTTAGCTGCATAATTAGCATTTTTCATGATGGGTAACAGGAGGAAGATGTAGATTGTAAAATGAAAGGTTCAGTTTAGATTTTAGCCTTTACTTATCTGCATAAGAAAATTAAGCAGCTCATGGGGGCAGAAGGAAGTTTGTATTCGAAGTGGGGCCATTCTTCACCTGCAGATCCCAAAGCTTACCAGAAGTCAGCACTGTTACCCCCACGACACCATAGAAACTGGGGCACAAGCAGCAGCAACAATTTGTTCAGGACCTCTCAGCATCTGATTAGAGAACCAAGCCCAAATCCTGAACACTGTGTAATATTTACCTACTAGGCTCTATTTCCTCCTCGTGGATGTGTATTCAATCCCCTTTTTGTTAGGGCAAACAAGTACTTAAAGAAATAGCCATGCAATAGCCTTTTCCATGAAATCAGGCCCTCTCGCTCATCCTTCAGAAGTTCAGATACATTTCAAAGACTTTAAAGTTTCACCGTTCAAGAGTATGGGCTTCCATTTTCAGACCAAGAAGGGAGCCGGTTCCTCAACTGAGCACTTTGGTGTTAGTCTTCCAGACACACTGATGAGTCAACGAGCAGCCCAGCTCACAGAGGGCTGAACAGGCTGCAGAAAGCATACAGCTGATTAAAGAGTCATTTGCATACCACATGCAAAACCTAAAAATAGGCCTCTCCTCCACTTGAGCCTTCTGATCATCAGTACGCACTCACTCTTCTGGCTTAAACCACCCCGGAGCTGGAGGCCAGTGGAGACTCGTTATTCAGCAGAGAGCATCACAGCTGACACCGTTTCAGCAGCCTGCCTCCCACTCTCAAGAAAGGGCACGAGGCACCGAGGAGCTCTGCCATCACACAGCCTACCTACGCTGCGAGTTCAGACCACGCTGGAGCACTTGGTTACCAGAAAGCCAGCTGGTGTTTCTATAGATTCGTTTAATCATCTTTTAATAGCATGTACTTTGACTGTGCTAAGACTTGAAAGCAACAAACGCAGCATTTCCACTTTCTTTGCCATTTCAGGAGGTGCAACGAGCCTCCTCCAGCTTGCTGTTGCAGCACAGAAGAACCAAACGCTGACCACGAAGGAGCAGAGACATCTCTCCCCCAGCCCAGCTGCTGATAAATGGGATGTATCATCGATAGCAAGGCACCTGTCGACTGATCCAGGTTATGTCAGAAGTGAAAAGGCTGTCCTATAAAGGTTAACAGCCTGCCTGCTATTAAACAGCCTTCCCTAGCAGACTTTTTATCCTCCTCTATCCCCCGAGCACTTTTGGTGTCCCTGACGAGCAGTTCCTTCCAAAGGAGCCCCATACCAGCACCACCTGGCAACACACAAACCTACTCCGAAAACTAAACTGGACTTGACCCTATTCCAACAACTAAACTGAACTTGACCGATCAGACGTGCAGGAAGAAAGCCCAGGTGCAGCCTGAGCCCACCAAAGCCACTTGCATGGGTCACCTCCCAGGTGTGTCCCGGGCCTCACTGCTGGCTACAGTAGGAACCCATCATGGGCAGCACCGGCAACTTGACAAGGAAAATGACTCTGTACTTTTCTTTTTAATGTTAAAAGATATTCTTCATAGAGTTCTTGGATACAAACATATACAAACCACGCGAAATCTCCAGTTTCGTTCTTAGAGAGAAGGCTGCGTCCCTCTCCCAGAAAGCAGCTGCACGGACAGAGCTGCCTCGCGGGGAGCATCATCTCTGAGCTTGCCACTCAGAGAAGATAGAAAAGAGATGGCCAGCAAGCCACCAAAACCTACCAGGAAGCCCAATTGATAATTACAAAAAATTCTTGATTCCAGTATAATCAGACTTTTACCTTTATGTAGGACCTTGGCAAAAGCAAACAAGACAAAAATACGAGAGCTTCTTAGTAGATGTACTCACGATCAAGCAAACAGTTAATGCTGGTGCAATGCCGCCTGTCCCATGCAGCGATGGAGCCCCAGCATTGCCACAGAGCACACGACCCAAGCCTTTGAGCTTGCCTTTGATAGCGGCAGCCCCACCTGATCCAGCTGGCAAACCAGGAGGGAGCTGGCCCTTTGGAGCATACCTACCCGTGACACCTTACATTGCCCAGAGCGTATTACGAGGGCAAAGACCAGGGTGACACGTCTACGAAACTAAGAAAGCTATGATTTATTGTCACTTACGTGCTGCATCTGCACAAGCCTAAGTGAAGCCAGATATTCTTCCTTTCCCTTTAAGCTACCACAATGTATTGAGTCCCACATTTATTTTTTTATTTCTCTGGTGACAGCTCCCAGCAGCCGCGCATTTCCCCACAACACGTGGGGAGCCTTGTCAGAGTAACATGACTCTGCTCTCAAGGCCACTGCTGCAGATTTTTATTTTTATCTTTCCAAGTGAAAAAACGATGGCCTCCTGCGCCTGGTTTCCCCAGAAACCACCACGCTTGCCCAACCTCTCCCTCCCGCTATGCCATTAGGAAGGGTTGGTCTCTATTTCAGAGCACAATCTCTAGCAGATACCTACTAAATAAATGAAAACAAGGTCTGCAGTATTCTGAGCACAGGAAAAAAGTAAAACCACTTTTCAGAGATAGTTACTGAGCAGTCAATGCTTGGCCCTGCCATGCCCACTGTGTAACCTAAAGAGCTAGCTGAGGAGCTCATTTCATCTCTGAGCAGAAGCAGCATTCATATATTAATGCTCCTAGCATGGATTTCAGTACATTCAACTTTTATGCAGTTCAGTAGCAAGAAGTGCATTTGCATATCCTGAAAGAAACAGCTTAATCACAGTGCAAGGAGGAAAAAATAATCTAAAAAGGATGTAGGATGTGTAGGATGGAAAACAGTTGACCTGCTACACAGAATACCAACAAGCTTTCAACAAACTTTCATAATTGAAGCTAAAAACTTAGCAATAGTTAGATTTAAACCTAAGGCTTCGGAAAGACAAACAAATATAAGGTAGTCATTTCTTTGTCTGTGACCCTTACAAATGTATATTTTATTTTTAAACAAAACTAACAGGCTAAGACTAAAGTGTACAGACATATTCATTGACATTAATGTGAGCTTCTGAAAGATGCTGGACTACAAGAAAAATCCCTCTCCAAGGCAGTCCACCCAATTTTTAGATCAAGCACTTCGAGGAAGGAAAGCATCCCACTGGTTACACTTCTAAGTGGAAGACCACAGAAACATTGACCCAACAAAATGTATCGTAAAGAATAATAAACAAATTTCATTCCTCATTCAGACCCAGTTCTTAATCCCCATGCTAAGGTTCCCAAACAAAGCAGATGGCTGTCATGCACTGAGCTGTATGAGAGATCCTTAGTCTGTGGCAAGCTCACCAAGAACTTCATCACGCCCTCTGCCTTACCAAGCAGCACCATCCTGATTCCTATTCACCACGCTGAACTGGGAATTGCTGCCTGTATCTGACTGCAAAGCCTGGTTGAAGATGCTGCATAGTTTTAGCTGAATGGTCCAGTCAGGTAGACAGCTCTCAGGAAGGAAGAGGAACACCACGACATGTCTCACCTGCACTGGTAGTTTCGTGTTATTTCATGACAGATGAAATGTCTTCAGGCTACCAATCTCCAAATGACCTCAGCCTCTAGCCGGTGTTACAAACACTAACCCTCACACATACTAGGCATACTCTCACTACGCTCAACTATTTAGATCACCCACATAATATATAGCTTACGCTTTTGGCTGAAGTTATTATGGAAGCATTTACGTCAAAGAGGACACCGTGCTTCCAGCCTGCACCTGCAGAACGCTTGGTACAAAAGCAGAGGCACATTAATACTGGCTGTTTGATCTGCGTACAGGAAAACATCTGATGGAGCTGGGAGGAGCTGTTGTCAGCCCCAGGCGTGAAAGGCTACTGAGCACGGAGATTCTCCCACAGGAAAGGAATTAGGTTATGAAGGACTTCACCTTCAGAGCTAGACTGGGCTGTTGCACTCTTTCCCAGTAAGAACAGGAGAGGTTAGTTTGGTTCAAGGTTAGAGGGGGAAAAATAAGTTTTGAATCTGGAATTTTTTAGCTCAAGTCCTGAGCTGGAGAAGACCTGCCCCAAAGAGCCTGAAGAACACTTTAAGTGAATTAAGTAAGAAACAATGAACTTTCTTAGATTTCCACATATCCACTGCACTAAGTACAACAGTATGTTAGAATCCTGCGAGACATCTCAAAGCATTTATTTTGAACCGTCTCTTCAGCAGCAATAAGGTATAACCCACAAGGATCCCTTTTCTAGCTGCAAGAGGGATTCTGCAGTTTCTTTAAAGACTCATCAGGCAGAAGGAAGTTTAGACACTGGACTTCAGCAGCAAGCGCAGCTAAAGGTAAAGTAAACCCGAAAAGCAGAGTCTTGCAACATTGCAGGTCTCACTTATTAAGTCCCAAATAGCTCAGAGCGAGCCCCTGGGTGCCCAGAGAAATTCTGCCTGGGCCAAATATTTGGGGGCATCTCAGTCTGAGATGATCTTGTCTCCTTGTCAGTGCCATCTGTGCTACTAATTTTAAAAGCCTTATTTCAGCTGACATGTAAGCTCAAAGAAAGTGCTTCACTTGAGGCATTTAACCAACTCTCTACAGCAGGACTGAATAAATACTTAACCAAACTTGTTAACAGCCTTTTAAAGAGCTGGCTGAGCACACAGCAATTGTTTCTCTAAAGCAATGAGACCTCTCTGGTTGCAGTGGGAAGGTCACATGCTGGATCTTGTTTTTTCAGAAGATGCACTCTTGGCAACATGTTAAGAAACTCAAGCCTGCTGGTGAGCTTTTCCTCTCCCCCTCACAGAGGTTTGCAACTCCTCCTCTGCCTATGCCTCTTATATTCCAAAGCCTTCAGCTACTTCTCAACGTGCTTTTGGACTCAGAGCAACAGGACCCATGTCCTGAATGTGGGCAAGTCCAGGTTCAGGAGCGGTGGTGTGTCTTCCACAGTGCACAATAGACAAGACAAGCCAGAGCTCTGAAGTGTTGACTTTCTCCAGGTTTTCTGATATTCCTCAATGCTGCCTCTCTCCTTTTGTCTGAACTCCTTCCAGTGCTACCTAATATATGAAAACACACGGTGTATCAGCATGTCAGGTCACATGGAGGAGTAACACAACGAAACAGATTTCTGTTACTCAATACCTGAAAGGTTTAATACATGCAGAGCATTATACAGAAAGGATGAATAAGTTTTAAACATTTTTAAACAGTTCAGTACTTGCATTGCTCTGAAGAGGAGTAAATTAACACCAAAACCACGATAAACATGTTTTGTATACCGAGATAAGCTGGAAGGATTTTTATTTCAGCAGACATTTTGCACGTTAAGATACTGGTCTGACTTCCGGCACCGCAGTCAGCTTTGCACAAAGGTATGGAGTACAGTACTGGATCTGAGGCTCTCTTCTTCCAAGCTTAATCCTTTCTCTGCAACTTCTAATTCTCGCAGTTCATTCATCTGCTTGTGTTTGTTTCAAGATGGACTGTCTCCATCTGGAATGGCTCCCTCCCAGCTTTATCCAACCAGCCTCCCCTGCCAAGGGGGAATTTCCCAGTGGAGCTCCAACTTGTAAAACTGGCTGGCCCCAGATAGGAACCATCTCTTTGTCCAAGCAGAGTTCCCACATGAACGGAAAGATTTTAACGGCTCTTTACGAAGAGCCCTGACCACCACTTGTTGGGAGTTTCAGTTCAGCATGAAGGACACACAGTCAAGCTTCACTTCAGGCTTTCCACAGCCTCATAGCTAATGTCTCCAGCAGTCCATAAGCCAGGCTCATTTTCTGACAGCATTTACATCACAGAGGCTTACAAAGCCCACGTTTCACGTGGCACAGTACAACCGAACAGAGATAGCTTTAGATTTCACCGTTCAGCTGGAACCAGCCTACAGCTACACTGCACGACTTCGAGAACATAAATAGGCATTTATGTAGCATTTGCTTTTACTTCCATCCCATGCACAATTGAAAGAGCCAACTTACACTCCGCTTCACGAAGCAAACACTTCACTCGTGCCATCCGGCAGGCGGCTTACAGAGGTGATTCGGGCAATTTGCAGTGCTACCACCAGTGTCAGACTTCACCTGCACTCTCGTTATAGGAGCCTCAGCAACCCTTTTACGGGGGTTTCTATGTGTTACTTACTCCTGTGCTTAAAGAAGAATCTCCATGACCTCTAAGGTCCATTGTCAAGTCTTACAGTATCAGTAGAGTTAAGGAGAATTATGGTTTTGATTTACTGGCATCCCTTTATTAAAGAAGTTATTTTGTTGATCTTCAGTTCTTTATGCAACATGGTTATTTTACCGGTTATTTTACCATAATGAAAAAACAGAATGGGACAGCCAGCCCATCATGACTAATGCTGCAGAACCCGTTTTCCAAAAAAGATGTAACACTACTGTTTCACAACAAGGCAGTGAGACCATACCATACTGCTCTGGATTTATCCCTGTAGAGGGACTGATGGCTCAGTGATTAAGTATTTGCCTAAAACCTAGCAATGGGTTCAAAACCCAGGTTCCCATTTGAGTTTCTGTAGAAGAAAAAGCTTTGTAGAACCACAGCTCCCACTTTCACTGTGCATTAATAACGCTTGCTATGCGAGCACAGGCTCATTAAGAACCAAAGACAAGCCTACGGGACTGTAAGTTCCCATTAATAAGGCACAGAATATTAACTCTTTGATAATGGACTATGTAAGTACAGATTTATAAAATAACTCCTCAAGGTGTGGGACTAACAATGGCTGGTGTCTTACCAACTCTGTTTCCCCACCACCACCTTTATGTTAACCCCTGCCTCTGCTAGAGTATTTGACCTCCTTTTCCTCCTCGAAGAGCACGAAAGGGAAACAAGTACCCTTACTCATTTCCACTTGCTACAGGGCTCCTCTGACATCAGGACTCTCACACCTCCACACACCTGCAGAGCAAAAGGAAAGTTGTTCCTTCTCCCCCAAGGAGAATTTTCTTCTGCTGGCCAGTGACAAGCGCTCTGCCGCACTAAAATTTCACTAGAGCTTTGACATGGCTTGAGAGTTGTTATATACCAGAATAAACAAGAAGTCGCCTTCAGATTCTGCATGTTTTAGGTTTAGTTTACAGAAGAAATATTTTTCCAATTAAAAAAGCATGCTACCAAGCCCAGTTCCTATCATTCTACAACCTACAGTTCAGTCTAGCTTTACAACACAACTTATTAAGAAAATAAATTAAAAATTAATAGATATGGCACGATCTATCAGCCACGTGACATCTAGCTGAAGCATGTGCACAATAGAGATGCCCAAATGGTGAAAAGACTGGCTTTCCATCTTCCAAATGGTCTTTAAAAGGAAAGCAACACAGATATTTATTAATATTAAAGTTTCTACCTATTTTTTTCCTCCTACAAGAGGTAGAAGAAAGGCAATAACTCTTAGCAGTTTTATGAACTTACACATTTGTATTTGATAGACTTATTTCACCATAAAAGTAAATTGGAACAACTCCAGTGTTCACTATTCATCATGAGAACTTTTAAAAGATCTTGTACTTATACAGGCCGATATCCAAGACCTTAAACGTGAGGCATTTGTGTCTAGGGAATACTGCCATGAGACTTCCAACAAAATACTTTGAGAGATCAGGAACACTGTTCTAACCATTTACAGTGCTTGTTGTTGTAACACTAGAGTGATAGGAGACTAGCCTTTTATTTATTAATCATATTGTACAATGTTCATGACCAAGAACTTCCTATTTGCAAGTTAATTTAGATACCCTGTTCCAAACTGAAATATTAGATAAGTATAATTCTAAAGACGTAATTTAACCAAGGATAAAAGCTCTTAAAATTCAAGATTAAAACCAGCTCAACTTCTTAAATCTAGGACAGCTTCACTGACTCAGACTTAAGCTCATGGAAACATCAGATACTAGTTTCTATTTGCCATTTCTCAGACATTTCAAAGCTAGCTTAAAGTTATCACAGTCTTAGTTACATTAGGGATATTTACATTTTTTTTGCAGCACATAGGTTTACTCATACTCATCTTCCCCCCCCAGCTTTAGAAGCAGAACCAGCCAACTACAAATGCCAGAAACCACTGGTGCTGTAGGGATGCAGGAGTCACATCTAGTAAGGAGGCAGGAATGAGCCATTGTGCTGGGAGCCCCAGCTGTGCCCTCCGCAGTCATCTGCGAGAAGACTGACATTAACCAGTTAATAAGAGAATTAAAAGCCATTCAGAAGACTTACGTTTGAGAAAACATGCTCTTTTCATTAATCTGACCTCATTCCTGATTAATCCCACTGGCTTACCACAGGTTTCTGGAAAGGCAAGACCTGAATTTCCATAGGAAAAAAAAGAACTGAATATGAACTATGTACAAGAGTCTTGCAAGAAGAGATCATGACCTAGTATATTAAACCATCTGATTCAGTTCAGATTGGAGTTCGTAGGCTGGGCTGTGAGCTGCGCTAGCTGAGAAGCCTCCATGCAGCCCATCGCTATTTCTGTAACACAGATGACAAACCTCAGCAGAGGAAGTAGGCAATTAGCTAGGACAAGCAGCCTCTTAAGCTGAGCTGCCAGAGCAGCTGGAGGCCTCGAGCTTGCTTCACTGCTGAGAAAGCTATGCGAACTACTTCTCCAGCATGAAGGTCTATTGCGAGACTGAGACATGTAGCTAAAAGACAAAGCCACCAACTTGTACATATGAAGTCTTAGATAGCTCCTTACTTCACATCTTTAAGAAAACTGAATGGAAGATATAAAGCTAAAGTTAGTTCTGCTCTCGGTTTTGTACCTTTAACATGTCAGAGCCAAGAAAAAAACCTCCCTCCTATTAAAAAACAACAAAAAAAAATACAAAAACACAACCTTTGGCTAGCTGAAGCTTGCAGTTCATATCAGATGACACAGCTGTCTCAGGACCAGTGAGAACCATCAATAAATAGCACAACGTGCCATTCTGCAGGAATAGGTGTTAGAAGTTCAAGCTGTTAAATAAGAAAAGCATTTAAGAAGAAAAAGCTTGGTCAAAGCTACATAGCTGATGAACATAAATTCTTATTATCTGCACATCAGCCTACCTAAGAGGTTAAGATGTACCAACAAATCCCAATAATGCTTCTGGAGACTCCTGTATAACACAACTCCAGCTGACAGTCTGCCACTGACAGGTACCTCCCAGACAGACAGCTTGTACCTGCATGCTGCGGCCACTGCACACACACAGCCTTGCGCTGGGGTCTTCAGTTCAGAACTTGCTGGTGATGAATCTTGATGCCCTCCATAGATGCTCTCACGATCACAAGATAGTAAAAAAGTTAAACCTTAGGCTGCTGTTTCTAAAGCCCAGGAGGAAGAGAACAGGAAGCCGCCTGCAGCACATGGTTTACATCACACTGTGGAGTACGGTCAACAAGACTGAGATCTCCACCTTCAGGAAATCACCTCACAAGATGAGTATCTTCTTGTATTTAAACCACTATGTGGCATAGTTACCAGACACCAGCATGAGTTACCTCCCAGTTTCATTCTGAAACTATAAGAAAAAGCATCTTTCTGGCTATTAAAGGTGACCACTGGACCATGGACAATTACAGTAAAACAGGTACCAAGACTTGTGTTTCTGCAGACACTGCTCACGAAGAGGTGCTAAAGGATAAAGTATTTCACATAGCATCTAAGTATCTTAAGGCCATAGTAACTCAAGAAACTGTGGTTCAAACTAGAATTCACTACATTTGTCCCATCCTCTTCCTGTCCATGGGCACTGGCTCCTACTTCAGCAGCACCTCCCCTGTGTGCTGGCACAAGTACCCATGCAGTTGAGCTGTGAACAACATTGGTACTAAGACATGAAGAAACAGGGCACAGGACAGGTTCTTTCCATAGCACACCAGCCTAAACATCTGTGTAGCTGTAGGATGTGATCACCTTTTCCATCTTTGTCTCCTCCCACCCCATCATTTTAGCCATCACAGAGGGGACTCACCTGAACATGTACCTGGTTGAACACATTCAGCTTTCTCCTATTTTCATGCCTACCAGCCATTCACTTTAAGGTAACTTTGTATTTTCATAATTCTCTAATTTAGAGTGTTAACCTTGCAGTTCATTGTAGGAGACAGGCTATTCCATGCTACCTGCTCTCCAAAGCTAAAAAGAAAGGGCAATTCTTAAATCACTCCACTTATTCGCAAGTTGCTTATGGTTAATAGAGGTACTCTGAATGACACTGTACTTCCAGGCTGGCAAACCTTTGCTGTAAAACATGATTTGTAAGAATGCCACGGGTGACAGGGAGGATGCCCAGAGACACACAAGGATGACTGTATCCAGTAACACGTTACAGATTAGTGATGATTAATCCATCTTTTTCCTGTCTTCCCATGTATAAGATCTTTGGCACTAAAGAGTAACAGAATCTGGTTAACAGGCCAACTAACTGGAAGTCTTTTGTCAATTAGGCTGGATTTCCCCCTAACTAATGGTATAAAGGCATGCTGCTTGCAATTAAGCAATTCAAGCTGTCCAGGCAACCCTGACCTGAGGTTCCAAGGAAGGGCTTCCAGCAAGCCTCAGCTTCTTCAATCACGAGCACTGCAGTTGCCTAGCAAGGATCAAAAGCCGTGACCGGCTGCACAAGCTGAGCAGACACTGCATGCACCACCTCTGAAGCAACAGAAACACAGCTTCAGCTCCCTCCAGACTGTTCCCTTACTGCAGAGGTATGTAATTTACATACATCTCCATTTTAATTCCTGGCAATAAGGAGAGGTAGGTATTTTGATGCATCTGTATGCATACACTCTAATATAGTCTAAAAGTGCCTAGTACAACATACTGGCTTTGCTATTTGACATTTTTTCTGCCTAACAGCATGCTTGCTGAGGAGCTTTAGGACTGGAACTGACAACGGAGCGACCCACACTGAAAGTCTCTGCATGCCTCAAAGACGTGCTAGTTTCCCTGTTGTCATTGACAACACCAAACAGAAGCTTCAGCACTTCTGTGCGCACCTTTAGACAAAATCCACCGCAGACTCCTGTTTTTTTTTGGTACTGACATGAGTTTATACCATCTCCTACACGAGGTACCTAGAGCTACACACAGACTGCTCTGTAATGATGGTCACATCACCACCCTCTGAAGGAGAGTTTTTGTAACACCCAGACACAGGTAGCACAAGCAAGAGCAACTTCCAGAGAAACAGCTTTTCAGCATCTTAACCGCACAGGCAAAATGTGCCTGACAGATCGCCCAACATACAGCGTGCCCACAGTTTTAAAGGCCCACTGGACCAGCAGTCATTACACAAAGTTTACTCCTGTGCCAAACAGCTGCTGCTCTCACAGGTTTAGTCACACGCCACAAAACGCCAGAACTCCAAGCTAGCACATCTTACACATATTTGAACTCCTCTGCTTACTCATCCTGCCTCTTTACTTGCATCGGTGCTCACCTCACACATTTTAGGGACTCACCCGATCGCTCGGCAGGCATGCGGCTGCTTTTCACATCGCTCGAGCATCTCTGCAGCTTCTCCCCTGCTCCAAACCACACAGCAGTGCAGCTGCTACACCTACATACAGTTTATGAACAGTCACTGTGAAAATTGGTTCCTAATGAATTTCTGGGAAGACCAGGGGGTGAGACGTAACTAAACGCTCACACAAGAGAAAGTCAAGGCAGAGGAGGAAGTCATTTTTCAGTGCAGTGTAAAAGAGTCAGCCTACCAGGTTTCTCTTTCAGGAAGTTGCCCAAGAATGCAATCAAAACCACAAAAACCAAGCCACGTTTCAGAACGACATGCAGGCATGGGAAAGGGGAAAAGAAATCATTGTCTGAGGCCCCTATTCCACAGGTAGGTGCTCCCGAGTTTTAAAACAGAAATCTGGTGCTTTCTTTTAACATTACTGGCTAGCACACTGGTGTCGCCAGAGGTTTTATTTCTACGTGAGGACATCGAGCCAAGGCACCGAACACCATTTTAAACAAGACACAGAAGTCTCTCTGCTCAGCATGCTGACCGCTCCCGAGTCCCCCCAGAAGCGAGGACACGCAGCGCGCTCCCTCGCCATCCGGAGCAGAACCGAGACAGCCCCGGCTAAGCTCCCGCCTGCTTCAGCGCACATCTGGTGCCACCAGCGCCGGCTAAAGCCTACTTCAACAAAAAAAACTTACACCCCTCCTCACCCCCAAGCCGCAACGGCTGCAAATCCTCGTCCCACGTTCCTCTGTCGGGTTTCGGGCGCTCTGATTCCCGTTCTTCGGTCGGAGGAGAGCAAGCCCCCTCCGAGAGGGGGAGGAGGATGGAGCAGGGATGCAGCCGCTGCCGGAGGAGCTCGGAGCGGCTCCCGGCGCCCCAAGCCGGGCTCAGCTCACTTCTTGCACGCCCAGCGGGAAAAAAGCACAAAAACTCTTTGCTCGCAGAGAAATTAAAATAATAACAATTCCCCCCCACCGCGCAGCTGGCGCTAGGAAACTTATGGAAGCGGGTACCAGGAAAAACAGCACCCAGCCCCTCGGCAGCCCGCGCAACGCCCGGCTTGGCGGGGGGAACCCCGCTCTCCCCCTGCACAGCCCCCTCCTTCCTCCTCCTCACCCTCCGGGGCAGCGCTGCCGGCCCCCCCCCCCCGCCGCTCACCTCCCCTCGGAGCGCCCAGCCCGGTCCCGCCGCTGCCGCCCCCTCACAGCACCGCTCGGCCGGAGCGGCAGCGGCGGCGCCCGGCGTTTATAGGGCCCGCGGCCCGCCCCGCCCGTCCGCCCGCCCCTCGGCCGCCCGCGGGGCAGAGCCGCCCGCGGAGCCCAGCGCGGGGAGGCGCCGCCCGGCCCCCGGCCCCGCTCCGCCCCGCCGGGCTGTGAGGGGAGCGGCGCGGCCTGCCCGCGGGCCGCAGCGCTTGTGGCGGCGGCAGGGGTCCCCCCCTCAGCCCCGGCCGCCGTGGGAAGAAGGGGAAGGGGCTGGGGAGGCGGCCGTTGTGGTGCTCAGCGCCGCTGTACGTGGGTTAGCGAGGGGAAGGGGCCCCCAAAGGTGGTCCCGTGGCACCGCCGTGCCCCTTCTTGGCAGCCACGCTGAGGGGGTTTGGTGTTTTTAGACCCCTGGCCTTCCCTCACACACTGCTGTTCGTATTCACTGTGCCCAAGCCCCCCACCAGCAAGCGAACGTGTGCTGAGGGCCTGGGATGTTGGCCCCACACGGATCACTGGGGTTTCGCTCTTCGGAGGAAGAGCGTGCTGCCTTTCTGCAGCGTAACAGCACAGGCATGACAGCATGACAAGACAGAAGTCTTGTCCTGGAAAAACACACTTGAATCTTAACACTGACTGACAGCCCCAGGCTCCTCAGCCGACGCGACATAAGGGGGAATTTCCACTACTAATACCCAAACTGTGCTACCGTCAATCCCAAAGAAACAGGCAATCCATTGGTCTGGCAGAGTACAACACTTACTTGTTAAGTCATCCTTTCTGAGCCTGTTTTCCAAAAAATTTTTCATGCACAGCGCAGTCCAGCCTTAAAGAAACAGGACAAGTATGTAATAAACCACATTTCTTCCCTCAGGAGTTTGGACTCTTCAGGATGAAAAAAACATCTCCTGGCATAAGCTGGAGCAGCGGCGGCAGCAGCCTCCTGTGCACTGGTATGCAGTTGTTGGTGTTTAAGGTGGAGTTTCCTGCGGCCTGGTGTCCATCAGGACGGCTGTGGAGAGCCTCGGCTCCTGTGCAAAATGCCAGCGGGCAGATGAGGAAGGTGGTGAGGAGCTTGGCCTCAGCCACAGCGAAGGGAACTTGACTGAGACAACGTCCTGGCACCCGCAGGCGAGGCTGTCTAGGAACGTTTTCTTCACAGGCAGTGCTAGCTGAGATGGACGTTTCTTAGGCTCTTAGTACAACAGTTGCTGCCATTACAAACTAGCTCATTTTTGCTATTTTCATTTAAAAATGTCGTCTTTTTCTCTTTCCAAAATACTTAATTTCTGCAAATGTGGGTCCATTTCTGAGCTGAGTAGTGCCAAATTTAAAAAACAACAACATTTGCGTGATGATTATATTCTTAGCAGGGATGACCTTTGACTATCCATTTTCTCTCATGGATGAACAGAGAAAGCTACATACTGTGTCAGAGCTCTTGCCCAACTGCTTAACGTCATGAAAACCATACGGAAAAATGTTATTGAGTGGCTTGAAGAGCCTTTTGGTACAATCTGGCTTATAGAAAGGAAACAGAAGAGCCAAACCATGTCTAGCCAGCTGCACCCAGATCTTGGGGCAAGAATCCTGTCTATAATCTGAAAGGCTGGAGACCTAAACCAACATTCAAGCCCCCAAATATCCTCAGCTTGGGTCTGAACCCCGAATTTCCAGATGCAAAGTTTATAGTCCGTCTTCAGTAGAACCAGGACATTGTAAAGGGAAGTTTCATTCCACGCAAATTGCCATGAAATAGGTTCAGGTTTCCTTACACCCACTTCGGACAGCACGGTTCTGACCCAGTGAAACTGGAACTAAAGAGTTACAGCCAGAAGGCAATGCTATCCCTCCCCTTTCTTGTTGCCACAGTAGCCCACACCTGGAAACCAAAGTAGCCATGGGCAACCACCTCTCACCCAAGCAAGAAATCACTGTTTCTCCTCATTAACGGATGCTTTAAGTGATCAAAGCCATGCCCAGAAAACAGAGGCATCACACACATTATTTACTTAGCATCAGCAAAGGACTTGGTTGTGGAATTTCAAGCATCAGGCAAAAACAGTTGAATTCAAGAGGAGTTTTGGGTGAAGCCACATGAGGTTGGTCCACCCTATCTAAAAGCTGCCAAAAAGGGAGCACGACTGACCTCTCCTTCCTGGGGGACTCAGAGTACCACCTGGGTCTCTCGCTCCATTGCTTGCCAAACACTTCTGTGACCCACCTTATTCTGGCAGGAAAAAAAAAAAAAAAAAAAAAAAAAAAAAAAACACAACACTGACCTTTTTTTTCTAACTTCATCCTCTGAAGGAGCCTTCTGAGGGGCTTGATGAATGCTGGAGCCACCGGAATTAGGAAGTGTCCAGGCCCACAGCAGCCAGGAGTGAGGCTGGCTTAAAGTGCTGTAGGAACTTAGCTGCAGGAGGCATTGCAAGATCTGGCTCAGATTCCTTTCTGTGTGTGCACGTGGGATACAGTTGGTTGCTACTGGAATTCATTTCATACATAAGTACCTATGCACGGAGATTAAAGATGCATACATGAAAGCCAAATTCACTGACAAGTTGCATGCGCTGCGAGGCTATAGTTGAAAGCACAGAGGTTCTTCTGATGGTATCTCACCTTAGGAAGGGCAGATTTCAAACTATACGCCAAGTTGCTAATGAGGATACAGGAAATCTCATCCATTTTTTCCACTTGAAGCAAAACATCTCTCCCCACAGAGGGAAATGTTAATGTTGCCTTGTATGATTTAAACTTAGAGAGGAAGCTGACAGACAGAAAGTCATGGTGAAATAGAAAGACTGACTCCAACACAAACAAGCCTAAGCTTGACAAAGTAGGCTGTAGTTTTAACGAGCAGTTTAGGAAAAGACTAAGGCGGAGGCTCTTAATGAAAACTGCCTTCTTTTGAGGCCAAAACTTTTAGAGTACCATTTCTCAAGCAGTGCAGATTGGAAATCCTAAATTAAAAGTTAAAAAAAAAAAATCACAGTTCCCGTACATGTTTTATAAACCTAAGAGTAAAAAACTATGGTAAAAGTGATAAGCCTGTAGAATTTATTGTTTCATGTGCAGCTTTGACAGGTTGCCAACAGAACGGTGCTGCTATATGGAGAGTGGAAGAAATGACATTTTCTTTGCTTTAGATTGTTATAAAATTTTCAGTGCTTTACAAGCCCCCAGATGGTTTTTATAACCCCTTCAGGGGTTGCAGCATATTGACTGAGAATACTGATTTATATAGCAAACTCCACTCTCTTCTCATTGCTGGCAAAAATTACTGCTTTGTATATATGTATACATACAGTGGCTGAATATAAAAAAAGCCCAACAAATAATGAGATCTGAGGCAAAATTCACCACCTGGTGGTACATTAACATGGATGAAATTTCCCTAAATTTACACTGGTGTAAATAAAAGGAATATTTGGCCCTAAATCTTTTAGGTGAGCTCTGGATTGAGGATTAAAAAGTTTGTACTCTGTTTCACCCTGCAAAGACAGTAGATTGCTGGCTACTTTTATTGGTGGCAACAACAGGGAAACATTTCCAGTCAACAATTCCCTTTATTTATTGGATTTCGTTGAGTTCATCTGAAGTAACTTAACTGGAAAGCAGCAGCAACTTGGGTCATACCATGAAAACACCCCAGCAGGTGATCCTAGCAACTCAGGAGGAACAGCTCTGAAATGCTTTTTGTGTAATCAAGAATAAACAGCATGTCCAGCCTTTATTTTATCTCAGGCAGACCACTAGATTCATTTGTATTCGTGTAGTCAGTGGGGTAATTGTCAGTAAGACAATTCCTATGGAACGGTGACTTCCTGAGGTGTACCGAAGTCCAATGGTGGATGATGAAGAGCTCGTTACCTGGTGCTGTGCACTGACCACAGCCAGGGAGGAGGCACCACGGTGTTAGGAGGTCACTCAGAGCATGGGGAGCCTGATTTTAGCTCCCCCAAAGGCAAGAGAGGCGCCTGTGTTCCCAGCAGAGCTCTTCAGCCGCTGCGGCTGAGGCTTTTCTGGAACAAGGGAGAGCTCCTAAGCTCTCATGTTGATGCGTTCCTACTTTGCATTAAAGAATTAAAAATGCATTTGATCAGACAGAGGAAAGGAAGAGCACGGCCCTGGAGCTTCACATTTAAGTCGTTCCTTTGGGAGGGGGGAGTTCCACTCCTTGCTTGCAAGGGCAGATTGCTTTTGTATTTTACATTAATCAGCCAGTGGATAAAATGCATGAACAATTCTTAAGCTGGGCAGAAAAATTAACTAAGGGCCTGGTCCTCAGAATCCCGTCTGCTCCTTTGCACTGCACAACCTCATCTCTTCTTGGAGATAGACCTCAGCCCCTGTCCCTTGGCTCTGCGCTGGTGAAAGCAGGACCGCTGCACTCAGCTTTCATGCTGTTTGAAACAGGCATCTTATAAAACCTTCAGACTGCAAACTTTCTCTGACAAGGCACACACGCAGCTCCCAGCTCCTTCAGCCCCCAGCTCTGCTGCAGCCTTCTGACACCGTGGTGCTAAGAAAGGGCAGTGAGCTGCTTCCAGATTACCTTGGATTTGTGTGGATATTGGGCTAAGCCTCATCAGCAAAGCTCCTGCTTACGTTTTTGCACGCTGTGTTTCAGTTGTAGGACCCAAGTGACCGGAGCTGGCAAACTTGTATTGTTGGTTCAACTGTTTCTGCTCACTTGGACTGCTGTAAAGAGAGCAGGCAGCAGAACAGCTCCAGACCTGAAAGCAGGCAGGGAAGCAGGCTTGGCAGAGGGAAAAATGCAGGGGCAAGCCAGGCGGCTCGGGGGAGGCGAGTCAGTGGAAGGAGCCCGAAGTACAAACAAAGCAAATGGCAGCCTTGAGGCTGTCCACAGCCGAGGCATGGCCTGCTTCCCAAGGCTGGGAGAGGCTTAGCGCGATAGCGGGGTCAGCAGAGGAGGGACGCTGTGAATGAACGCCGCTGGTTTTGGGACAGAAATCTGCCTGTCACTCAAAGCTGGGAATGCTACAGTTTGCTATTGTAAATATCCTATTCTGAAACACGGGCTCTCTCGGCCCTCAGCCAAGGGATGAAAGATCTCATCTGAAACTCTTCAGCTCTGTGAAAGCCCGGTACTGCCATGTCAAGTCCAAATTACTCCTCTTGGTGTGGGCAGGATGCAGTGCTTAAACGCTTGTGACACGTATTTCCTAGAGATGAATTGCAGCTCACCCTGTGGCCCATCATTTACTATCTACATAAAAGCAGCAGGAGATGATTAGAGCAGGGAACTGCCGTGCTCTTGCTATATATAGTGCCCTGCCTGCTCAGCCTGTAACATTTCGCTGTTCAGTTGTAAATAATAATCTAAGAAGGGGAATAAAATGAAAATTGAGCTCAGAAAAGTTGGTGTAAAAAAAGCGGACAAAAAAAAGAAAGAAAAGAAACACAGGTCCAGAGCACGTGGCACTAAGCCTTCTACCTGGGCTTAAAAGCAGAAGGCGGCATTTATGGAGCGTGTCCCACCACCCGCCCTGCTGCTTGCAGCAGCGTGATGTGGGACTGCAGCCTTTGGGACCTGCTGGTAGAAACCACATCCTTCGTTCTTCTGTCGTGCTCCTTCTGCTCAGCACCTGCCAGTGCGAGCTGAAGTGAAGGCTTCCAGGGCTTCCAGTGCTCCACCTGAAGGAATTCTCACATTTAGATTTCAAAGAGTGCTGGGAGGCCACACATATTTCTTTTACATGTATATATTTAAATCTATTCAAATTTGTTCCTCTTATGAAATCATCACATCATCGTGAATCATCATTGGGACTTATTAGCTTAAACTCTACACAGAACACGCTTGTAATGAAAAATACAACATACGTAGGCCTTGAATATTCCATGGGTACCTGGGTGCCTTGCAGCAATAAATAGATTTTCTAGCAGTAGCCCTACGAGGAAAAGTCAATTTATTCCCATTTTACAGAATAGTAGTGGAGGTAAAGTGGTCAGTCCGTGGTTGTTCAGAAAGTCTGGGGAAACTACCCCAGATCTCAAGCATTTCGACATAATTACTAACCCACAGGGCCAGTCTCTTCTCAAACCAGATGGAAAAGCAACACATAAAGGAAAAAGAACAAAGAAAGGGGTGTCTTGTTTTGTTTTGTTGCCAGTGAGGAGTAAGAGAACAAAGCTATTAACAAAGCGCTTTCCCATGTGATTCAAATTAGGGCAGCCATAATAGTCGAAGACGATTAGGCTTTCATTCTCTTCAGTGATATTTTCAAATTTGGGAAAGTTGTTGTTGTTGTTTTGCCATTCAACATAAATAAGGCAAGTCTGGTGCCACCACCAGAATGACTCACTGCCCTAAAGAAATTCAGAATGTCCCCAGTGGAGGAAATGTATCACTAAATGGTACATTTCAGCCACATCAGTACAGATTTTTCTATGCTGGGAAACAACCTCTCTACGGTTTGGAGGAAGTGCTCTCTAACAAATGAAAAATGAATTGCAAAACCCATTAAGTTCACTTTTTTTTTCTCTCTCTCTTTTCATGAGTAAGGAATGAGTAAAAACAAGCAAACAAGTCATCTTGGCTATGAACCAAAAAGAGGCATAAAACATTAGCTGGGCTTTTAGCCATAACCTACTGAGAGATCTATGGTCTCAATGAATTTTTGGTCATGCTCTTCAGGAAATACACAATACAGAGTTTACTCAAGATAACTTAATGATAACAGCTCGAGGCATTTTGGTTACTAGCTGTAGGTTTCTTTCTTACTGACGCATTCCCCTGGAAACCTGGCCTTGGCTCTGCATTCTGCCTCAGTCGGTTTTTTTCGATGTTGATTTCTTCAGTTGTTTCAGACTGAAAATAAATAAAAAGGTTGGAGGGAATATCAAAACCAAACAAGAACAACAACAAAAACCCACAGAACCCACACACGAGAATTTCAAATCTGAAGCTTCTATTCACTGTTTTAGGGCTTCTTTTGGGGGGTTGAAAATTCAAAAAATTCAATTTTTAAAATGAATATTTGTAAAACAAGCATTTGCAAGATGTGCGTCCCTGCCAGCTCTAATGAATACTTTCTGATTAGCCATTTTTCTGAGACTAGATGGATATTTTCATACTGCCAGCTCTTAGCACAATACTGTGCATTGCCTTCTCCGACAGCAGTTAGCTCATGGTCTGAATTAGCTTTGCTTTGAAGGTGCCTTGCATTGGGTTGAACAGAGTATTCATCTGTCCTGCTCAGTATACCGAATCCTGAGATGTTTTTGCCTTGTATGTGCAGTAGTAAACCAAGCCACCTAGAAGGGATTTTTATTGTGATAAATAATGGGAAGTTGTAGAGGCGGGGCAGCTTGGACTACTTCCTGGATTTTACTGATAGGGAAACAATACAAAACTAATATTCTCCCAAGATTTACAAATTAAGATTCCAGACTTTTATCTTTTTGCCTTTTTCTTCCTCCCATTTAAGTGAACTTTGGGGCTAACAAGTACTCTGAAGATAAGGTCTAAAGAGAAATTTTACATTCAGCTCCAGAACATTAAATCAGTTAAAATGACTATTCTCTTTCAGAGGCCCTCAGAGAAAAACAAGGTTCAGTGGTTTGATTTCCACCCACTTGGATGCAACAGGCTGCCATTAATGCTTTTTGAGAGCACGTGGCCTACTCGGTCAACAGCAAATAAAGCATAAAGTTAGGCATTCAGAAGAGAAATACCATGGCATTGATGCTCCAAAGGCTCAAAGCACACCTGGGATAGCTGGCAGCTGCAGCCTGGACTCACTGGCTGTTCGGGCAGGGACGAGGCCCAGCAGCGGGCAGCAGCAGCTGACTGAAGCTTAAGCATGCTACCTCTGGGCAGGTGGGCTCCCACAAGGGACAGCGCAGGGAGGGGACAGACAGGATGCCCACAGCTTCCCAGCCGGCAGCAGGGCCGTCCCCATGGGACGAGGGCATTGCTGACGGCCGCAGCCCATGCTGCTGCCCTGTGGTCAGCCTCCACCACAACTTCCCTTCCCTGCCTTGTTCAGCGATGGCGCAAGGTCAAGGCCTGGCTTTGTCAGATGGGTCTGTCTGTCAGCCTGAGCACCATTAGGAGAAGTAGGGATGATGTTCAGGCTGTCCCCAACCAGGAACCTTTCATGAGGGCCAGAAGTTAGGAGGCTAGACCATGAGACCTCCCAACAGTGCCCATAGGAGCACGCTTACTTCCTAGGTCAGGCCTGAGCACCACGCCTGCCCCTCCCGGACCAGAGGATGCTGCCACAGCGATCCACATTGTGCAGACAGTGACTGCCGTTTCCACAGCTATCATAACAGAGCTTTGGTTATTTGTCTATCTCCAGGCTGTGTCCACTGTCTGCATTTTGCAACCACATGTAAGCTGGCAGGCTTATGGGCTAGCCTAAGAAAACCTCAGCTCTGCACCAAAGTCTTAGGGTCTTCCTTGGGTCAGCACCTTTTTGGCTTATACACACATAGCCCAACAGACCAGAAAGAAAAGTGACCCCTTAACCGAGACAGGACACAGGGAACCAGAGGCTGTCTCATGTCACTTCATCCCAGAGGGAAAACAAAAAATATGGCTTTTGCTTGTCTTGTGTTGGGCAGACAGCTGTGCCTCCCAGTGTCACATCAGCCCCTACAAAAGGGGACATCACTTCCCAAGCCTGATCCGCGCTCAGGGCTGCACAAATTTCCCCATGCCACATTAAAGGTTTTGTTTGTTTTTAACTGGGTTGAGATGGTCCATTTTATATTTCCAGCTTTTGTTTTGTTCTAGTCCTGGCATTCCTCTGCCCATGTCTGTCAGTGAGGGTTTTGCTGTTTGCTCCCCAGCCATGCCATGTGAGCCCAGTGGATAAGCTTTCAAGTTAGAAATCCAGCATGCCAGCAGCAGCGCACCCTGGCCCTGGCTTGCTCTGCCTGATGGGCTGGACAAGGCTTCAAAAACACTTGATGCTGCAGCCCCATGCCTACCTTTCCTGCAGCACTCAGGAATTCTGTCCATGCTCAAGGAGAATGGACCACCACAGAAACACTGTCTGGTTTCAGCAGATCTCTGGAGTTAGCTGCCTGAAGATCATAAATACACGGATTAGGGTTCCTAACTACAAATTCTTGGACAGTTGCCAATAAAAGCTGGATTTCTATGGCAAAATGTGAAAGTATCTCCCTCTAGCCATAATGCCAGGACACCATGTCAATCCATATAATTAATTTGGTGCATTGTGCAGCTCAGAAGTCACAGAAGACCATGTAAAATGTCCACCCATCTTAAAAAAGACTGCAGTTAAGTGACCTGACCGAGAATTCTTCTTATTATGCACCGTAATGGAAGGGGCAAAAGGCACATGAAGCAACACGAGGCGTATGCATTCGTACTGGCTTTATGTTATCAGGTCTCATGCCCTACAGTATCAGAAGGAGCTTTTTTTTGGCAGTCTGCCTGTTATCAGGAAGGCAATCCTGATAGTATTGAGCTGCATAAAGCAACTTCAGCTTCTCTTAAGAACTTCCCACTTGATTCATACACTAGTCCAAAGGTGGTGACCTCGCCTGGCGCCTTAACGCCTGCTCCCTGGGGTTAGTATTCGGCCAGACTGTGCAATCATTTGTGTTGAATAAATGGCATATATCAAAACATTGTTTTTAGTAACTTGTAAGAAAAAGCCAGGATTTAGGCTCAAAGTAGCTTTGAGACAGCTCAAAGCACCAGCCTCTCATATCCATCCATTTCTTCTAAGAGCATTTCCAACTCCCCGAGCTTCCAGAGAAGCCATTTCTTACCATCACTGCTGGCCAGCACAGCCCTCAGAGGTGTCCTGGGCTCTGCTTTCTGAGGATGGTTATTTCTCTCCCAGGCAGAGCTCCTGGTAGCTTGCCACAGCTTATCACAATAAATCTTCACGTACCCAATTTTTATAAGCGTTTTTCGTGTCAAGTGTTGAGCAATCTAATATTACATCATTTACTGTGTGTTCACTGTCATCAAGAGCAGAGAACTTTCTACTGGATAAGATTTCATTTCAGAGTCAAAACAAAGACATACAAAGCCTGAGTCTTTCAAGCACTGCAAGTCTGGCCCTGGTCTCTAGCACATGTGGAGGATCAGTGTCAGGCCGCCAGCAACAACAGATCTCCCACACCTTTCAGAAGTGGTTCCCTCACACCAACACAGTGATGCAGAGGGACTGAATTCCACTTCAGCAGCAGTTAGAGCCCAGCTTTCACAGGAATAAATAGTTACCTGAGGATCAAAGCAGAGAATCAGAGTTAAGTGTTCATGCTCTGCCTTCACAACGAACGGGATGCGGGGCTCTTTTTGTGATCACTAGGACTGACTCATTCTGAAAGGCTACTATTAAACAGATCCAAGGTGAATTACATCTCTGGTAATAACTATAACCATTTCAGGACTAGATTTTCAAGTTATCTCTTTACGTATGTGCCTGAACAAATTGTGCACACCATGTTGCTTGGCACTAACACTGCAACTGCATGCACCGAGCTGGCATCTGTGCATGCCCATAGCCAGCGAGATCCCAGACTGGGTTTGGACTGGCTGCCCAGTTTGGCACACTGATCTCCCAGAACAGCTGGCTCCCACTTTTATTAAGTTGTTGTCAAAACAGTGCAGATAATAGAGCAGTAGAGGCTAAAAGCCACTTCCAAGTAACACAGACAAAACTGAGCTCACATGTCACGTATGCAGTTATGGCAGCTCCTTCAATTTTGCATTCGTCTTTCCTAACCACTCTGTGTTTGGTAATCCACACCTCGGGTTAACGCACCTCAAGTGTGATCACACCTCAGGTTAAAGCCTTTCTTCTTGTATGCAACTCTCTTGCCAAGTATCCTTTCACACATCGTTACCGATGCCTACTCCTGGGTTAAGTTACCTCCTGGTGTGACTGGCTACCTCCTGGCTGCCCCTGCAACCAGCCCTGGTGAAGTGGGGGAAACAAATGCATCAGATGTTCGTCCTCCAGCCCCTGGCAGCATGCTACGGGGCAACACTCAGCGCTCCTTCCACCTCTCCCCAGCCCCTGCTTCTGGGATGGAGCTGGGGAGAGGGAGAACTGCCACTGATGGCAAGTGGGACGACCATGATAAAACACCATTATCCTCTTAGCTCTGTAATAATCACTGTCAGAACTTTCCCAACAAAACAAAACAAATCCCATTGTCCTCAGGCTCTTTGCCCATTTGGTATCCATTTAATGTGGCATTTTAACACATTTTGCTACGTCTAACTTAAATCTTTAAGTAGTCATTCCAATACTGGGCACTGTAAGATACATCATGACAGCAACATCTCTATTCACACTTCTCCAACACGCTCTTGATAAATCATCTACTATATTTTCAAGTCCTTTTCTGGATTGGCATTCAGACCTTCACTTGGTATTTCTGGAGTGTTAACAGCTGTCTCCCTATTCCTGGTGAATACTTAGCAAAGGTTCTTGAAAATAATCTCAAACACCTCCTGCTCTGCTCCTGGGGCTGTTCAAGCTTTCCATAGAGGCACTCGTGCAGACTATTAGGAGCACTTCTACTGCGGTCACCACTTGTGACACGGGTATCTCAGTTTGCTAAATGCTGCGTAACATTAGAGATACCCTTGCAAAAGACAATGCAGAGGTGGGATGAAAGATAAGCTGCAACATAAAATGAGCAGATGAGGAAATGAGGCACATTTGGCTTTCAACCAAATATGCAGCGCGTTTTCCATATGAACACATGAGAGAACAAGGAGGTGGCATATTACAGTCCTTAAATCTGTCAAAGATGAAAAAAATCTTCTGGTTTATTAACAATGACAATTCAACAAGAGGAAAAAAAAAATCCCATAGCTAAAGTTTTAGTTAGCTATTTGGGGAGTTGGGTTCAGCCCCTGACCTGCCAACAACCTCTCGGAGATCACTTTTTTGCTTTGCTCTACCTCTCAAATTTGTTTTCCTTTACTTCTCTGTCTGTAAAATGGGTATATTGGCATTTCTGTACTGCAGCACCAGACAGCAGAAGTTTGGGGTACGGAGGTGCTCAGATACAACAGAGCCTTAAAAGAGTTGTTCCTTAAAAGTTGACTATTTCCCATCTTGCTGAGGATTTTTGATGTGCATGTAACAGAAGGTAGCTAGCAAAATGAAGTAATTAGTTCTGTGACATTTTCAGCTGCCTAACGAGTTTCACTCCTGCTTGTCACACAAGTATATCAGAATCAGAGCTTCTGTTACTAGTTCTCAATATTTTACGCTTTTTCAGGCTGCAATTCAACAGCTGCCTCAATATTGCAGTTGGAGCCAACATATTCCATATAGATTTCCCTCAATATGTTGCCATTTCTTAAAAGCCTTTGCTCTGCTTCTTTGCTATTCATGGCTTGATCATGGCTATTTTAATTATAAATCTGGCACTTGAGTCCTTCTCCTACAAATCTATGAGCTGAGGTTCTTTTAATGTCAGTGAGCATGATTTCTCTGAAAGCTCAGGCTTCTGTCCCAGCACTTCCCCCCCTCTTCCAGGACGCACATCATGTGCTTGCTAGTCAGTTCTGCACACAAAATACCACAAATCTCATGCAGAATACCACACTTTCCAGCCATTCACTGTTGTGCTCTACTCTGCTTTCTAGGTACAAGAAGTTATTATATTCATCATCCATGTTATTGCAGGGCTTTCTGTGGCCCAAGTGTTGGGCCACAAAAATCTGCCCTTATAATGAGAGCTGTATGTGCTTTCATTGTTAGTTTTATTTCCCCCAAAATACATTCCTGCATTCAGGATAATTTATTTATTTTTTTAAACTGCTCCTGAACCAGTAAAAAGCCTTCTGTCCTTCTGGTGGAGAGCTACATGGTGAAACCCTGGCCCTCTTCTTCCATCCTTTAGCATGACTGGAGCTGTATTAATTTCCCACTTCTGTTCTCTGTGCTGGCTACATAACAAGCCCTAGTGCTAAAGTACACAAGAGTCTTGCTTCAATGAAAAATTATGACAATTGCCTGTATTGGTTTTAAGATTAAACTGACACATATCTTTGCCCCGCCTATACACAGATGGATATTCTTTGCAACTGTGCATTCCTGCTGTTTTGCACATCCCACATCCCATAGGCAGGAATCTCTGTGGCAGCTTCTGTCACTGCATGGAGGTAGGACACTCCTATCTACCAGTGCTTGCACCCCAATAGCTTTCAGTCATATTCTTTGGACAATGCTTTTTCACCACCCAGATCACAAACTTTTAGAGAATGTTGAATTTAAGAAGGAAAATACAGCTTTGTATTTGATATTATATGCAATATTATAATAGTACTTAAAAGTATTTCTGAAATTGGACCTTATGTTTTGTTTATTACTAAGAGGTATATTCTCTTTCTATCCACTAAGCTTTTCATGCAATCTGCAAGTACATAGAGAACATTGGGTACCTTGGGACACCAGTAGTCCTCCAATTCAGTTATGCTGTCTTATTCTTTTGCCTTCTGAAAATGCCTTATGCAACTTGTCAAAATCTGCAAGTTCAGAACTATTTGTGAATTTCAGAACTATTTTTAGATCAATCATACACAGCTCACTGAGTATCATGTTTGTTTTAGTAATTCAGGAAACCTTCTTTCTTAACTCTCCATATGTTACCAAAATCTGTGAGCAGTCCCTTGCCTTCTCTCCCAGGTATTGTACCCATAAAAGCTGTAACTATTTTGCATGCATTAAAATCCTGTGTCCTATGAAAAATAATTTCCTCAAGCTCTTCTTTGAGTAGCTCCCTAGTTCCTAGTGCTGCTCAGCCAAAATCATCTCCTCCATTCCTCACGCTCTTGAGTTCAGTTTGCCCCTTCCTCGGCTACTGTTTGGGATGGACTCTCCCTGTCCCTCTGGCTCCTCACTCAGCAGCCAGTGTGGGGGGACCAAAGCAAAGCCGTGGGGTGATGGCACTGCCAGCAGCAGACCCATATGAGGCAGAGGAGGGGAATTAGGGCCACATCCCCATGCCGTGGGCGAATATTGCATCCTTTACACTAGTGGCGAGGAGAGTGACAGCAATAACCACCTTGTGCTCTGAGCACTTTTTCTCCACTTCTAAGTAGCTAAGTGACAGGTTTCATTTCAACTAACTTATTTCTGGTTTTGCTGTGGTGAGGAAAATGGAAAAAAGTGCATCTTGACTGAGTCAAGAAAGCAATTCATCTCACCTTCCTTCATTGCTGGTGTCACAGGGCCCAACACTGGGTGAGCTGAAGATAAGGACAAATTCTGTCTCTCCTGTCGTGTCAGATGAGACACAACTATCCTGAAGAACAAAATCTGTACAACACCTCTAAACATCCAGCCTCTGTCACCCTTGCCCATCCCAACTCATCCTGCTCAGTATGGTGACCCCTGGCTGCAGATCCTTACACCCAGCTGAGATACCTCTGGAGGTGCCACCCACACCTCTTGACTAGAGGAGTCCAGAGGAGCCAGGCTTTAAAACAGCAGTCATTTGGAGAGCTGGATCCTCTCCAAAGGAGGGGGATCCTGTGCAGGAGGTCCTACACATTATTGTCAAGAAATTTACCTGGATGGGGACATCAGACAAGGACACCAAGTTCACCTGCATCTCTTCGTAGAGAGCAGCAGCACTGGTTACTTAGAGTCAACAGGACGTGCTCTCACCTAACTATCCTTCCTGCCTCCTGTCACTGCTATAAAATATTCTTTTCTAGTCTCAGCTTCATCCTTTTTCCTCTACACTGGGGGTCTGGTTTTGTTCCAGTTCTGCCTGTTGTCCTGCTTGTGCATGCCGTAAAACCACCACTGGCATATCCTCCCCTGTCCTCTGCTCTTGGCAGACACTGGATCAACTCTGCCAAGGGTCACCAACTTTATTTCTGTTTCACAAAGCTAAACTGAGCCACGAAGAGGTAAAATGATTTACTGGGGGCCATCGAGCATTACCAGTGGCAACTCTGGGACAAGAAGCCAGGTCCAACAAGACCTTGATTGTTGCCCTGCCCGGCTGGAAGCGCTGCTCTTCCTTACAACACACCTGCGTGCTGGTACCGCGCCTACTGTGTCAGGAGGAAACAGCACTGCTCCTTCAGGTTGAAAAACCTTCACAGCCATTGTCAAATCCTGGCAATTCTGTGGCCAGGACTGCGCCTGGGTTGGAGCAATAGAGCTCAGCAAATTAATGCCAAACACAAACATGGTGCACGCAGCAGGGAACAATCCACCCTGGTGTCCATCACACAGACGGGGCCAGCAAGCTGCATGTGGGCTCAGGGCATGACAGGGACCCCACTGCCTTGTCACCCGGGACTCGGTGTTAGCAGAGCCCTTCTGGAGGACGCGTTGTTCGGCTACCAGCCCTGGGCTTTCCCCCAGCTTCTGCTGTCCGCCCGTCATAGCCTGGCCCACACACGGCCCTGCCAGGCTAGCTCCTGCAGCCGCCTGGGGCTGGGCCACCGCCGAGGTACTGCCGGCCAAGACAGCCCGCGCCTCACGGTATGGCCCAGCAGAGCAACGGGTTAAAAACCGGCGAGGGATTTCTCCGCAAGCCATGGGAAGGGCTAAGAAAACGGAAACAAGCCTGAATTTAAACTGAAGGGCTCCATTCTTCTGCCAAGCCACTCGGCTCCCTAATCAACTGGGGCCTTGTTCCACCGCCCGTCCTCAGAGGCTTCGGGAAGGAGCTCAGGCGAGGCTGGGGGGAGAGCCACGAAGGACATCTCCTCATGGCACCACCTGGGGTGCGAGGGGCTGGGCAGGGGGCTGCCCTCGGCACAACACACCGCAATGCTGCAGGACTGCCCTGCTGGGCCCCCGCGTATCCAGGGATACATGTATGTAAGGCAAATCCTATAGGGAAGGGGGCAATGAGCCTTCCTCCTCCTCCCCAAAATAAAACCTTTGACGAGGTCAGCAGCAGGTTTCCAAAGCACCATGGGCTGCTGCGAGTCAAACTGCTCTTTCTTGTTAGTCCCGCAGTCCTGCGGCTGGCTGCACGTCTGGCTTCTAGGCAAATGCTTAATTCCCCTCTTTGTAGCCTAATATAGTAATGGTTTCAATGATTTCTAAGTAACTACACTTTTATTACTGATTATAATGGAGTCAGGAAGAAAAAAAAAAAAAAAGAGCACGCATACCAGAAACCTGATTATTCTGGGAAACTTTGAAGTTCCCTTCTGTAGCGATATTCTTTGATGGTGCTATTAAATAAATAATGATTTTACATCTAAGGCTTATCTCGTGGTGCAAAATACACCATTATCTTCAGCATAAAAAATCTCATTGTTAGCCACGATAAACATTGGCGGAAGCTGTGATTTAGGAGTGCTTGAGGCTGACCTGCCCAGGCACAGGGTAACGCTGTTTTTTTAGCATTAACTGCTTGTGAAGCAGGGAATGGCACTGCAGACATGTACTGCAAGGGGGGGAGGAGAGGAGGAGGCTGGATGAAAATAGAAAGTGCACACAGGCTAGAAGAAACTAGCAGACGCACAAAAGAAACAGAGTATGTGTCTTTTCATAAGATCATTCGATCACGGCCTTGGGCATTTTTTATGACAGTGGGAAGTAGGATGACATTTCTAGCACTGTGCTGAATTAAAAATACTAATGAAAAAGATCAGAATTTACAGTAGGAGGAACTCATTAAAGACTTCAGCAACAGTACATGCAGAGTGTTGCTGTGTAAAGCAGGCCACCTAAAATGATTTACTTTCACATATTTACTTTACGTGATAATGGCTTTGACTGCAGAGTTGGCAGGGTCTGGACTCCAGAGGTGCTCAGTACCTGTGCAAATCTGCCAGGGCTCGTGCTGGGCACCCGTCGCTCGCCCTCTCACCATCCCTCTCTGAGGCAGCTGGGTGCTGCAGCCTCTCCCTGGGACGGGGCAGAGCAGGCTGACCTGGCTGCACAGTACAGGAGGCTAGGCAGGATGCTCCTCCTGGAATTGCAAGGGGCTCCATGACCACTGCACGGTGGACACCCATCCCAGCAAAGCCTTCACTTGTGCATGTCAGAAAGCAGCCCCACCAGCACCCACTAGGTGATCCATGTGAGGAGGGCAGGCAGGATACACAGTGGTGCTGCAGGTGAGCGTATAAAGCAGTAACGCACCAACACTGGGCACAGAGAGGATGGGAAGAATGGGACAGAGACACAGGAGCTGTGAAAAGATCTCCCATATTTTTCCTACCTTTATCCTCAGTTTTATGTCCTGATTTCTCTGAGACTTTTTTGCATTACAGATAAAACCTAAAAGTCTTCTCCATCCTTCCCACAGCTGCCAAATGTTCTTCACACTCCAAGAACAGCATCCTCTCCACTTCCCTCCATATCCCTCACTTTCGTCTCCCACCTGCTCCTCCCCAAACCTCCCTGAGCCACCACTCCTCTCAGCAGTCTTATAGCACCTTTTGTTAGAGCTCTGCAACCACAGCATTTGACAAGACTGGAAGGAGATACCACCAGAGCACCTTCCTTGGCTCCAGATCATTGACCTGTATAAATATATCAGCTATCCCCATCAAACCACCTTTGCCTGGCTGTAGTTCCTCCAAGTACTGTTTCCAAAGAAAGGCTCCTCTGCTTGCGGTCCTGCTCACCAGAGCTCGGTACAAGCCTCAATTTGTTTGTGGTTCCTGTCTGAGATAGCTATGAGGAGTTTACAACAGTTTTCTGTTTTTCAGCCTCCTGAGCTGCTGAAACCAGTTCATCCCCCAGCGTTATTCAAAGCCTTGGCTTCCCTGTAGTCCAGTTTCCTTTTACTTGACCCAGTCTAACTGAAGGCTACCAAAAAAGAACTAGCATTTCTCTCCCACCACCAGCCAGGCGCTCTTAGGGCAGATTGCCACATACTTAGTTATGGCCTGATACAAACCTAACCCACTATGCACATAACATGTTGCTTTGTACTGGATCAGACTGATCCAACTCAGTGTTTGGCTCAATGGGACCCCGAGACGACAGAAGGAAAAGGGCAGAAACAGGTAGGTGAGATGTGGAGAGACCACCTGTGTTGGAAGCAGCTTGCTTTTGGATCAAGCCTTTCACGAAACCACACCCTTGGTTACACTGGGGTTAGCTTCCAGGCCCCTCTTAGTCATCAGGGCTTGCAACGTCCCTCCCAGAAGCCACCCCACAAACTGTGCACCACAACACACAATGATCTCCAGCACTTCTGCTCTCTCAGCATGGCCCATAGACTGGATGGAGGGCTCTCTGCATGTCAGCCCCACTAGCTCCCAGCCAGCCACGGGGCCCAGAGCTGCTCCTACCATGAAGGACCCTTCCAATGCTCCGTCCATGCACTCAGGGATGCAGTAGGCAAGGAAGGCTATCGGATTGGGGCTGTCCCTGTACAGCACAGCAGCTGCATCTGGCCATGGAGAGGTGAAAAGGGATCTCCTGTACTCAGTGAGTTCAAACACGATAGCAGACAAAATACGAGTCTTCAGAAAAAAAGGCTAACTCTGGTGACTGCAACTTCTGCTGCCTAGTAAGATGAGCTAATAAGTTACACAAGAGGAAGGGGGTGGCAGTTTTCAACTTTCACCTTTGGAGAACTTCTGCAACTTTGCCAGGGAGGATGTCGGCCCCTTTGAGAAGCGTCACCTCCCGTAGATTTGCACAGCAACGTCCTGAAGTGCTTACGGGAACTTTTAGGAAGTAACCATGAACCACATAAGTGGTTCCCAGCCCAAAGCTGGCTGAATGGCCTTGCTTCTCCTTAATCATTAAGTCTGTGGCAAGGCCGCTGCACAGGGCATGGCACCACTGTCCCAGGTCAGTAAAACTCATGTGTCCGTAGCTTTATCCAGGCTGCTTAGGCTGCTTGGAGCTCCGGAGTCCAGCCTGGCAGAAAACTGAATTCCACAAGAAAAATGAATATTTTTTTTTGCTCGTTTAAGCTACCACAAAACCACACCCATAAAACTGTAACTGATCTGAAGCCTCCATAAGACAATTTTAAAATGCAAGTTACTGGAAGCTTAGGCATTTATCATACTGCAAGATGTCATATATGTTTCAGAACCGTGGACACAATTAAATTTTCAAAAACATGAGTAACTAAAGACATTCATCTCCAGAAGGCCTTTCCTTCCTGACACTGGGGGGGGGGGAGGAGGGGGGGCGGGGGGGAGAGAACAACAAAATAAAATACAATAAAAAAAAAGAAAAAAAACAACTCTAACAGTCTCTTCTTTAAAACATTTCCAGAAAACAAAAAGCTTGAAAGATTATGCAGGAAAAAAAAAAAAAAAAAAAAGAAAAGGAGAAGAAAGAAAAGAAAAAGAAATAATTTTAGTTGAAGAGCAAAAATCTTGAATAATTTCTCAAGAGTCTTTTAGTGGAATCCAATAAACACATTACCAAATTACACTGTATATTTTGCTAGGCTAAGTTATCTTTGCGTGTATTACAGACACAGCATGAAAAAATAAAACAATAAAAAATATTAACCTTCTTCGTTTAACTCAGTGGAGTTATAAAACATCTAATTGGATAAACTACATTTGACATGAACAAATGGTGATGTTTCCATGTTAAGTTGTATTTTTTGGCATCCTGACAAAGAAAAGCTTAAAGAACCATGATTTTTGTTTCCTAAGGGCAAGATCTTTTATTTATAAACTCAGAAATCAATACTAAAGTATGAGCATAAACACTTTTAATTTATGAACTGTATACTTTGAGCAAGTTTAACAGTTTAATCTTATGCATGTTGTTATAAGAGTGTTTATTTTTGATGTACTCATAGGACCGCTTAATGGAAAGTACTGCATTAACACATAAAGCAGCTGAAGCAGCCATGTATGTAGAAAAAACAGAAGAGGAATAGTTAATATACAGCAAAATAAATACTGTACAGATTTTTGTAAGCAGAAGAGTACCATTAACTTGAGGGAAGGCATAACCCCAAATAGGGAACCTGCACTGGTATCACCCCTGGGCAGAAGACCAGCAGATGTGAAGATCCTTTCTCTGACTAGCACTTGGATGTTTCTTCCTCCCTGGCAAGCACTTGATACTCTTCTTTTTCCCTTAAATAGTAGAGCTCAGGACTCCTAAGTTTAGATACATGGTTCATGTGCAGTTTTGTACCCAACTCTGAAGATGCGTCTGGTCCAGCACGTCCCCTCTAACACCCCGCTCCAGCGCCTACCTTTGAGCTGCCTCGTAGATCTGCCAGGCTGGGTGAAGCTGGGAGCACGCCGGGAGGGGTTACACGTGTTGGTATAAGCTGACCCAGAAAGGGCTTACCAACAACAACGCTTGTCTATAAAATTATCACTCCTGTTCGTCTTATAGAATAAAGAGTGGACTTTTATGAGACTAACTGCAGGGTGAATCACTGCTGTCCATTATTCACAGGTGAAATGTGATGGGACCTGCTGCTGCTTTTAGGGAAAGAGTGGCTTTTCCCACCATGCCCAAGATCAGATCTGATGAGGATTTTCACAATGCATATTTACCAAGCAAAGCTCCTTCACTCTGTAGCATTGCCATTAGGTGCAGATGGGCTGCTGGTTGCCATGCAGATGATAACATTCCAGGGAATTTCAGTTAATATTAAATGGAAAGTGGCTCAGTTTGCACATCCTTCTAGAAACGGCACAAGAATTATTTTGAGCATCAATATTAATAATAATCTGAATGTGAGGCAAAAAATAAACACACATGGCAACAAGGAGCACATGTTGCGTGGTGAGTCCAATAGCCTTGAAAAGACTGCAGCATCACAAAAAAGGAAAAGCAGGACATTTAGAAAAAAAGCAAAAATCAAATTCTGCCTACCCAACCTTGCCAAAAATAACACCAGAGCCAACTCTTGGTAACTACATTCTAATCAAGACCATGCATGAATGACCAGATTGCAGAACGTCTCTATACAGCCACAAATATTATTTGCCAAGTCCACGTACCTACACAGGCGAGCACCACCAGCATGAAGAGCGCAGGGCAGAACGGGCAGACCCAGGGCTTCTGAGCTGTGGGTTGGGTGCTAGGAGCAGCCAGGGGCCGGGAAGGGGTCTCTCAGCACCCACTGGCTACGGAGCACGGGGCCGAGGCAAGCCCATGCTTGCACTGTTGGGTGTGGGGATTTTTCCGCTGGTGCTTGATCCAATTTGGGCTATGGAAATGTAATGAGGCAAAGCAGCAGGTGAAGAGGCTTGTTTTATAATGCTGACTCGGAACCCACATCACACACAGAAGAGAAAAGTGATGTTCATTCACCCAGCTGCTTCAGGCGAGGATGAAGTGCTCGTGTTGGATCAAACAGCTTGCATGACTCTTACCTTTCTCAGAAGAGTCTAACTTCTCCAACTGATTATGCAGTCAATAGTTAATGGAAAATCATATAATCTGAAAAATGATTTCTATGCCAGCCAAACCAACCTCCCTGATAACCTGCTGTGTTCTCTGAGTGCTGGCTTTCTTACTCCTACTTATCAGGAGAAAATAAAATTTTCAGGAAAGCACATGCACTGTATTTTTCTTTGCTCATTTTATGTTAGCAGTAGCCTGACTTCTGTTAGGCATTCCCTTAAAATAGAGTCAATCAACACATTACAAAAGACTATCATTCAAACCAAGGCATGGCATTAAAGACTAGGTGGGTGTGGTGTCCTACACATCCTCGGTAGGATGGCCTCACGTGGGCAGGCTGCTCATTTATTTAATTCAACAGGCATGTGTGTGTACACCTGAAAACAAAAAACCTTGACTATGTTCTAAAAAAGCTTAAAGCGAACAGAACCCACAGCAGATAGAACTAGGAAGCATGACCTATGGCCGTTCAGGAGTTTGAACCAAGGGAAGATGTTTCTCCCTTAGCCTCCCACTGATTGCACTCGGCATTCATCCCAGTGGAGCCCATGTTACGTCCTGAACTCGTCAGTGAAGAGATACGACATGTTCAAAACTAGTAAGTAATTGGAGGAGCTGGGACAAATTCTGATCCCTGAGAGCTGGTGGCAAGCCCTCGCCTTCCCCCTGGGCCCAGCCTGCGGCCTGGCAGCCCGCTGACCCGCTGCGCTGCGGGGAGCGCCCTCGCTCTGCGCGCACACAGAAGGGACGGACGTCAGAAGCCAGCCTGGAGTGTACAAACAGTTCGTACATCACTTAGCAGAGGGAAGGAAAACAGTCCATGAGTAATGGAAGTCCTTGAGGAAGGGAAAACAGAGACGGGCGCTGGCAGTGAAGTGAAAAAGTGAAGTGAAGCACCGATGAGAGCGTTTGTGCTGGCCACGGCCTCGGCTCCCTGTAGGTCTGTCCTGCTGAGGCAGGCGAGAGGAGAAACAGCCGCGTGCTCAGCTCGCTGCCTTCTGACTCAATGCCCAAGAAACCCACATCAGCTTTAATTTTGTTTGCTTGCTATTTCAGTTGGGGGCATTCGTTTTGCTTCACTGACATCAATGCAGCTTGGTGTCTGTGGATGCGTCTTTGAAGATCTGGACCCAGACCGTTGTTTCTAAAATGATACTCACAGATAAACCTCTTCTAATAGCAGTGAAGTGATTATGTGATTATTACAACAACACAGTCGTTGCCACAGAAATAAACTGCAGGTCATAACCACAAAATTAAAGAGCCCACAGCAAAGGAAGCTGTGACAGGCACTGCTTTGAAGAACTGCTTTTTTGGCTATGGGCAGCGAACCAGTTCCTCCAGACCCACTGGGCTACAGGGCATCATACAGCAGCCCCGGCTTGCATTTCTACAGAAACGTGCATGTCTCAAATCACTTTAGAAACAGAGAGGGTCTCATACTTGAGACATACTTGGCTTGAGGTCAAATGGTAGTTTTGTCATATCAGGAACCCAAGGGGGACTTTCCGAAGAGCTCTTGCTCTTTACAGCCTCTTTCACTGATGCTGAAATATAAGCCCAGGAGCCCACGGTTGCCAAGAAATCTCTTCTGTAGTAACAATATGCCTGCATGAGCACGACTAAGATACCTTATAGCAAACCTCATCCTTTCAGAAAATTCCCTTAGGAATTCCCTTAGGAGGATTTTTTCAATGACCATAGCCCTGGAGCCTGTAGCCATGTGGCACCATAGAAAGCTATACAATGGCCAAAGTCTTAAGTGATCTAGGGACCTATTTTAAATGGAGAAAATAGAAATAAAATGAAAAAAAAAATAAAAAAAGAAAAAGAAAGAAAGAAAAATCAGTGTGACTTAGTTCTTCTTGCATGGCAGAACAAATCAAAAACCCCCAAACACACGGCCAAAACAAACAAAGAAACAAACAAACCCCACTTACAATCAATTAAATGCAGATTTTGAGAAAAGCCATCTCCCAATCTCGCTCAGCAGGCCCAACGCACTGTCAGCACTGAGCTCTCAGCCCCACACATGCCGGGCTCCTTACCAGAGATGCTGCAGCATGGACCATCAGGGAGCACAAGCTGGGGCTTTCTGCTCTGGCTGCTCAGGGCAGAGGCCTCTTTGGCACCTGGTTGAAAGACATGGCTGCTGTGCAATTTAGAAACGAGCTGCAGAGAGGCCCTGACACCCATGCATGCAGTTTTGCATCTGGTAAAGCCCGAGCATCTGATGAGAAGCAGCGGGTGCAGTAGGTATGCACAGCGAGAAAGAGGGCCTCTTCCCAGAGGGCCCCTTCCAAAGGGCAGCCGGCCACGTCCCCCGAGCTGACTGCCTCAGGCAAACAGCAAGCCACACTGGTGGCCACTCAGCATCCAAAAACTCACATCCAGGGGACGCAGCAGAAAGTGCCCGCTGCTTCTTCCCACCCTCCAGCTGCTCTGCGGGGACGGCCTGGGCCCTGCCGTGCGGCCCTCGGGTGACACGTGTCACCAGCACTCAGCTAGGGCTTTAAAAGTTAAATAAACAGAGCAGGAGACTGGGGCTGATTAACTGAAGTACGGGGAACACGAGAAGCTGGTTTGCTAGGGAGAAAAGCTCTTGTGCTGGGATCTCCAGTAATTAGCAGCAACAAGACCTACAGAAATTTATGAGGGAGAGAGAAATATCAAACCCTTCCTGTTTAAATCTTCTCTTTTCACGTGTTTTGCTTGGAAGGCCAGACTGGGCCTTAAATACAGAATAGATTCCCGCTCTGCAGAAGTCATGCTCACATTCCAAATCAGATGGCCGTGGATCAATGCTAGCCTCTCCCCAGAGACGTGGGTTTAGCTAAGGACTATGACAGCTCAGCGCTCCCCGCCACACACCTGAAAGGCAGGCAGGCTGCTGCCGGCAGAGCCTCCAGGTCCTGCTTGCAGTGCTAAGCTTCCAGGCAAAAAACCCAAGATTTCCTTCCTGTTTACTGAACATCATGACTCAGTCGTTATTTAGCAATTTCAGCGCAGCGCTGGCTCACGTTACCCGGTTATGGGTCCGCAAAGGAGCTGCTGAGCGCTGTGCTGAGCCCGCCGGGTTTCGCTCCGCGCCGGGCACCAGGAGCAGCGCCGACGCTCCCTCCTTCACCTAACAAGATCCCCAGGCAGAGCTGAAGCCATGACCCAGATTTTGATGGCTCTCCAAGCTGTGTTTATGCCTCTTCAGCATGGCTGTGATTACTCTTTTAAATTGCAGATAAACTGCAAATTAAAGAGAACCCTGGGCATTTTTTATTTTTATTTTTTGGTTTAAGTGCCTTCAACTCTGCTTCACTGACCTGCTTTTGTCTTTGCTGGCTTTGTTGGATGTTTCAGAAACAAATTTCAATCAAAATTAAGACTTGCTCAAATTGATGGCAAGCCCTGTCACATACTTACAGAAGTGATGCCAGCAGACCCACATTAATTTCATCTGGAAGGAGTGTGCACGCCTCATCCTGGCTGAGCACACAGAAGAAAAGCCCCAAAGCCTGACCGCCCTCCACTGCAGAATTGATATTTCTCCCTGTGCAGATGCTTGCCCCCGACACTGTTGTGGGGAGCAGGCAAGGGCTCTCTGGAGCCTGCTGAAGCCTTCTTCACATTAAAAGAGCAAATAAATGGGTAACTATTATAGTGTTGGTTTTTTGTTTGTTTGTTTTGTTTGTTTTTCTTAAATAGCTCTCCCAGCACCTCGCTCCATGCATTTCAACACAGCTCTGAACTGCTATTTATTTACGCTTACTGGAAAAGAGACAGAATTGTAATGCTTTGATTATTTAAATAAATATTTTGTATTTTATGCCTCACGTTGCAGACTTCTTTCGTGGCCTCACCCAGAGGCTGCAGTGCAGGTTGAAGGTATTTGCAAGAATACATTTTTGTAACAACACATTTTCCAGACCAATTTTAGAAATACCTGTTGGCACTGGCTATCTGCAGACCCCCTCTCATCTGGCCACCAACTGCTGTCACCACATGTTCCAGAACAGCCCGGTGGGGATCTGGCAGCCTCAGCAGGTCCCTCAGGCGTGGTGTGAAGCCACCTCCTTGTGGGCATGGGGAGCTATCCCCGAGCGGCATGCACCTCTCGAACTCACAGCCGGACAGCAGAAGAGCAGCAAAGCTTTGTCCAGGGAGGGATGTGAGTTTTCTTTCAGCTCTTCACTGAGAAGTTTGGGAACTGGTGCTGGTAACGAGGTGGGTATTACATTTCTCTTGTTTTGCAGAGGCTTGTGAAAGCCGGGCACTGCTTGGTGCAGCGGTGCCAGCAGCGCTGGTTTCAGCATGCTCACGATGCTGCCTCTTGTTCAAGTCAGTGCTGCCCTGCTTGTGCAGCCCGAACACGGCCACGCTGCTTTCAGCTGGGCTCTGGTCACTGCTCTGCAGAATAAAGTGCCTGCTCCTCTCAGCCACTTGCATCAGCAGCTACTTCTGTCCATTGCTCATCTCCAAAATACATCTGTAAAATGACACGGTTGATTAAATGATAAAATCTAGCTTTTTTCCAGTCACCCTGGTGGCACTATCAGACTGTTGCGATGGATGTGACCACGGTGCCCATTAAGTCCCCTTCCACTGCAGCTCATCCCCGCCAGTGCGTGTAGCCCCAGCACTGCTCCCCACCCCGCCCAGCTCCAGGCTGCTCCTCTCCTCCAGATGGCACAGACCAGGGCTGTGATGCCGAGCAGATGATCTTTAAAATGTATCTCATTCGATTTGCATCCTCAAAGGTCTGTGAGAAATGTAAATTTGTGTTTTGGAGAAAAACGAAAAGGTCACTTCTGAAGCAGCTCCTGTCTAAGCACATGTGACAAAAGGCAGGGAAATGGAGGGCCGGGTTCCCCATCGAGGTGTGGAAACACGTTTTCCCAAACTTTGGCAAGAAGGTCTGGCAGCACAAACCAGCATGAGCCGGCAGAGCCGCAGCGGTACGGTGAGCACAGACCCCAAAAGGTCCCACTGTTTTGGCTGCGACCCCAAGTGTTGTTGCCTCCTTGGCCAGGGAGGGAGAGGAGCAAAGGAGCTGCTAGCTGAAATGCCTGGGGATGATGGAGCGTTTAATTAAAACCACAGCACGTGCATATCAGCTCACGCCATGGGCTCTGAAGGGGACAACGGGAGTAACTTGGCCTTCAGATCAGAGATGCCCAAGAGAAGTGATACTAGCAAGCCAACTACCAACCAGCAACACTCGCAGATGCCCTAGAGGCGATACAGGATCCTGTACGTTCTTCTAAGTTAGTTTCACAGAAATCCCTTGGTGATGCCAATACAGCAGACCGAGTAGCACTAGATCATCCTTTATGGGCACATAAATACGCGTTTCGTTTGCTGTCACATTTAGTGTCGGCAATGATTTCATGTACAGATGTAGATCAGCTCCCTTTTAATCACATCCTGCCACCTTCTTCTAGCCATTCAAATTTATAGCAACATTAATAGCTCAAAAATAATAGTGTTTACTGAATACGAGATTTCAGTAAATTAGGAGGAAGCAACAGTTCCTAACAAAGAGTCAAGAAATCAGCAAAGCTTGAATGAATGTAAGCTTTTTCACCCTGATTAACACATCCTTGTCTATTGGCAGAAAGTTTCTAATGCAGCTGTAAAAAAACAATTCCATGGATTATGTCATATCGATTCAAAGCAAAACTCAAATCCGAAGAGAAAGCAGAAAAGCATTCCCTGTGTTCTTACAGAAAATATCACTGCTTCAATTAGGTGCTACAGAAAATATCATTGCTTCAATTAGGTGCTACAGATGCTTGGAGTAAACATATTTTCCACTGGTTTTCTTAGAACCATACCCACTTAAATCTCCAATATTCTTCTGCATGTTCATTTTTCATCCCAGCCTCTGGGTGTTAGTGGTTAAGTGGATACCGCCAAGCAATGCAAGCCAAGAAAAGCTGGGATAAGAAGGGAAAATATGGTCTTTACATAGTAAATAAACTTTTCAGCCTTGATCTTATGGCTGCTGTCAGCATAACTCAGAGGGGGAAAAAAATAATCCAATGCTAGTTCATTTCTTGGACTACGCAAATGTCCAGTTCTCCAGTTTTCAATCTGCTCTCAAGCCAATGGAAATAACGCACATAGAACTGGGCATCCAGGCCTCCAATAAATCTCATCTCTGTGTGAATCACTGAGATTCAGACTGAAAACAAAACCAGATAAGACATTTCAATATTTCAGTAAATACATTTTTTTTTTCCAGTAAAAACTTGAGTTCTAGGGAATCTAAATGTACTGCTGAAGTAGCAAGCATGTAGCAGTAACGTAGGGATCAATACCTCCAGCATCTCTACCTGGCTGTGCCATGCTCCCCACGAGCACTATCAGCAGTTGCTGCCATGTCTGCCATTATCTGTCAAAAGCACGGGCAGTGGGAAAGGAGGGGAAGAAATCAGTGGGTTTGTAGATGCTACAAATGCAGCTTGCTTTAGAACTAAAAAATGCTGGCATATGGTACGCAACATCTGGGAGAACGTTAACGGCCAGATATAAAATTGGTTCTCTTTATTTCTCTTTATTGGGAAATATTTGGTTACAGTGTGCTGTAATAAGATCTATTTCCTAGGCTTGTCTCTTAAATTTAAACCTCAGAGCAACATTTATAAACATTACAACCTATCAGTTGTTACTACAGTGCAGGGCTGAATGCAGATCAGTCACTATGCATAAATATGTCATGCACAAGTGTGTCTGCAACACTTTCCCAAAGAAACCTCTAAGAATTCTTTTAAGGAGGCTAGCTGAGAAAGATTACATGAGCACACCCCATGCAAACAAATGGTTTGACCTTGTAGCAGTAAACATAGGAACAACTCCATTAATCACTTTAAAAATAATAATTATAAAGGTTCCCTGTATGGGGAAAGGAACCGAATCTTTGTGTTGCTGTTTGGCAGCACGAGGCACGTCGGGGAACACGAGCCGTGGCCAGCACCGCAATAGCTCTGCACCCCTGCAGCTGCAGGCAGGAGGTGCCAGCGGGACCGTGCAGGATGAGACCCCATCGGGTCTCGCCCAGGCTACCCCAGGTGGCTGCTCAGAAGCCGTCAGTGCTCAGCTGGGGAGCAGGGCTGAGGGCAGCACCGGGCTCATTCCTACAAAGCCATGCTCGCAGCAGTGCAGCACGCTTCCCGCCCGCACCTTGCCCTTTCCTGTAGTTAGCGCCGGTTTTGGAGTAGGTGGGGAAATCCAGGCTTCCCTTCGTGATGGCTCTGACAACCACCACAGCTGTCCCCAGCCCCGCAGGGATGCTGTGCCATGCACATTTTGCCTTCCAGCAGTTAGGCAGGAAAAGCACAGATCCTCTCTGTTTAGGACAGCGGGACGGGTCTGCTCATGTATTGCAGGAGAAAACAGCAATCACGGAAGAAAAGCTGCTCGGCCTTGCAGTGGGATCCCTCCAAGCAGTTTTCCAGAGCCTAAGGAAAATGAGCAACCCCACACAACTCACTAAGCCAACAGCTAGGGTAGCAAGGATGAGCCACCAAGCCTACCGCTGTACCCCTGACAAGCCTGGCAAATATTCCCATCAGAGGCACGGGAGTACGGGACCTGGAGAGGTCCTTTTGGAGGCCGGATCCCTCCTTAACACCTTCCTTCTCCTCTGCCATTAATCCAGGCGAGGAGCTGAGGGCTGGAAAGCACAGCCTGCCTCACCCCATCTCTGCTGGCAGCCTGGAGCTGGGTGCCAGCGGCTGGGTGCATGCAGGAAGGCCTGAATCAGGGCTGACATTTATTACAAAGCACGTGGAAATCAAGCCGCTGCTCTGTATGTCTAATTTCATGCACCTGAGTTTGAAAGGGTTAATTCACCATGTTATTATTTCCTTATTTGACTGCTGATTCACCAGTTCACTAAACGGGATATTAAAAAAAAATAATAATAATGCCAAAAGCAAGGGCAATGATTCATCTTGCACAAGAGGCCAACACGCTCGCTGGGGTGCGGACTCTGCCCGTGGAGCCCAGCTCCGTTACCAGCGCCTCGTGGATGACGGCTGTAGGATGTCTCGAGGCCAGACGCTGGCAGCCCCGCAGCCTCCAGCACCCAGCTGTCCCCACCCACCTCATGCCGCGGTGTCCTGAGGGTGGGTTCACGGAGAGCAGCACAGACGGGACGCTCTCCCAGGAACTGGTGGCACCTTGGATCGAGGGCATCTTTCAATGAGCCCTTGTGCGAAGACGTCACAAATTCGTCAGCCAAGCACAAATTCCATGGAAGGGGATGTCTTCTACAAGTGCTCTATGAAGTAATACTGGAAAAAGGAGGAAAGAGCCACTCTCGGTCCCACCCTTATTTTGGTTCGTAATGAAAAGTATATTTTTACCTGCGCGTTACTGGCCGTGGCTTGAGGTCTTGTTCCTGTCACCTCGTAACAGCGCGGCTCCCTCTGCAGCTCGCTCTCCTGCTCCCTGCCAGCGCGGGGACTTGGCAGCAGCAGCTCCGAGCGATGCCAGCAGCCAGCCCTGGCGGTGCCACCTGCAGCCCCCCAGCCCTGCACGGGGGCCACCCCGGGGTGCTCCCGCTCCAGAGGGTGCCGTGATCCACAAGAGGCTGAGCGAGATTTTACCTCCCAGCCCCAGGACAGGACACGTCTCTCTGCTGAGGTCTGGTGTTCTCCAGAAGCTTTCTATAACCTTCGGCCAGCTAAACGGTTGCACATGAGGAGAACAGAGAAAAGAGCCCAAATTTACTTTTGTTAACATTAGCAGGGTCTGCAAGAAATGCAGAGGCTGATGGGATAAAAGAAGAGTTATTTTAACAGCAAAAACATGTTTTCTTTGGCCTAAATGCAGCCAAGAGCTTTCCAGGTGCTCAGGCTTAAACGAGCCTATAGATCTAGAAAGGCATCAGTTATTTAACAGGCACAAAAGGAGGCCCGAGGAAATGATTCCTCCTTCCTCCTATTCAGCGTGTAAGCGCGGCCTTCCCTGCCTGCTGCACCTCAGTAGGATTTTTCATCTGTTCTGAAAGACTTATTTTCCCCTTCGCTTCCTTCCTGCTGAAGACCTTGGTGTCGCACAAAGCCTTGTTGGTGCTCCCTCCGCAGGAGCGCAGCGCTGGGTGAGCCCCCTTGGGAACCGGCTGCTCTCGCCTCGAGGATGGGGACAGATGTACCAAGCACCTCGCCGTGCTGCAGCACCCGTCTGCAACGGTAGGCTCGTCTCTGTCCCTGCTACGGCACCCAGACCCCAGGCTCCACCACGCTGCCAGCCCTGGGGCCACCGCCTGGGCACGCCCCGGCCCCGCTGCATCCCCCGATTAGAAACACGAGCAATTCATCTCCTGCCTAAACGTACAGCAAATGCTTCCTCTTAGGGCAGATGAACTGCTTGGAGGGATCGCCCTGGGAAATTAAGAGCTGTAACTATTTCCAGAAGCCGGCACAGGCTGCTCCCGGAGCGGATGACTCAGTGCAGTCATTCTGTAAGCGGTTTTTCTCAGCTGCGGACACCAGGATCCCCAAAAGCACCTTTCACTGCACAGCATCTGGGGTTTCCTGCTGGTGGGGATGAATGCAGCCAGGAAGGAGCGGGGGAGCTAATGCTTACAGCAGAGCAAGAAGCCAAAAAGCAATCCCTGCATCACCACAAAGAAACACTATTAACAGCCTTACCCCGGGTGGCAGATTAAGTTAACGAGCCCACGCCTGGCATGCCAGGTGGCTGTGCCAAAGGTCCCTCACCGATGAGGAAGCCAGTAACGGACCTGGTAGAGGGGGCTTTCTCCAAACACGAGCTTTCTGCACCTGGAAGAAACAGGGGCAGGTGGACGATGTCCTTCGTGTCCAGACAGTGTGTGCCTTGCTTGTCCTCGTGCCCCGTGGTGTCTCTGCCAGAGCTGGGACAGCGCTTGCTCGTATGGCCCGCAGTGAGCATGGCTCTGGGATGAGCTTCATGCTTCTCAGCTTAACACACCTGAGAGTTTCCAGAGCTCAGGCTTGCTTGTAGCCCAGGCAGAGGTCAGGTAAGGCTGTGGAGCAGCCTGAAGCCAGCAGGAAATCCTCACATCACTTTCTGCAGAGGGCAGAGCTGTCGTTTGACACTGGGAAAGGAACAGAAAGTGCGTGGCCAGCTGCATGCACGTCTGCCAGCTGTGTGTTTGACAATTAATGCAGGCTGGGAAGGGGTGCTGCCCAATTGCCATGGCCTCTGAAGGAGGCTGGTCTCACCACCTCTCTCAGCCTCTTCACCTCACAAGCTTCTCCCTGTCCTTTGCTTTTTCCCCAACCCCCAAGTGAATCCTAGCCCTAACCTGGTATTTCTGCTTCCACATGCCACGTGTTTCACTCTGCCAAGCATGTCCCTGCCCTGTCTCCTGTCTCTCTGCAGCACGGTGCTGCTCCACCTTCATGTGACACCTCCCATAACAGAGCCCATCCCAGCCGAGCATCGTGCTCTCCCCACACAAACAGCAAAACTAAGTTGGTGTGGGCATCTGCCCAGCTTTTGCCATCGCCACTGGCAGCCTCATAGTGTGCATTTTCCAGCTATCACATTTAATGCTGGCTGCTTTTTTTCACAGCTGATTGTACAAGTTGGGATTACTTCAACCCAGTTAATTAACAGAGAAAAAAGGAAAAGGCAATTTATCACAAAAGATCCAGATGAGTCTTTTCTTATGCTCACTTTTTAAGGTCATGTTGAGCAATATTTTCTCCACACTTAACTAGGGTGGAAACAATGTAGATTTGAGAAGGATCCCTTACATCAGGCTAAGACTTACTGCAAAAGGCAGGCTTTGTGAAAGAAAGGAGCTAAAGTAGGGCAAAATGAAACAGGCAAAAGGGACATATGTTCCTCATCTACCACATAATTTTATAAGATGTTCTGAGTAAAATGAGCTTTAAGAGCTGGCTGTGACTACTCTTCCTAAGGAAGTTTCAAAAGAAACCAGTAGGGCTTCAGCTTTGTGTTAATCCTCTGTACAGAAACTTCTTTTATTTGCCATGCTGATGGGTATTTGAACTCAGCACTTGGTGCCTATTCAAGCCTCCAAGTGGGGCTGGAGTGGGGCGATGCTTGGAGCCTTCTGTGTGCCCTCTGGACCAAGTCTGCTTTATCTGTTATGACCCAGGTGTGTGATTCCTGCTAAGGCAAAATAATCCAACTTTATCCTGTTATACAGCTCCGCTGAGCCACGGGGAACATCCTCCACAGTCAGTTTGGAATACCTCAGCACTGCATGCCGTGAGAGAATCCTCGCAACACCCCCAGCCAGCAGAAACACAGCCAAGAAGAAGGAAAGGAAAGCGATGACGTGTCAGCTTGCGCTCCCAGCATTGGACAGAAAAGCTCAGTCTTTACCTACCACCCAGCAGCAGACCTGTGACATGGAGAACGAGGTGGGACGCCTTCCAAGCAAGTCAGCAAAGTTGCGTATCCCACACTTCCAGCATGAGGTTTTCCACCTGCCTCTCACATCCCACGTGCCCCTTTCTCCTGACCACGTAGCACCACGATGATGCTTCCAGCCTCGACTCGGGGCTGCAGCCAGCAGAGACTGTTTTCGTGGGGTGCACGGAGGTGCTGGTTAAATACAGCTTGTTGCTGTTGTACTCTGCAAGGTGGAAACACACTGCACAGGGCGAAGCTGGAGCTGTTGCTGTGGTCCTCAGCCAATGCACTGACCTGCTATATCCTTCAAAGGCACTTACTCACTCTTCATTTAAAACAGCAGTGCTTTCTTTAAGGCAGAGCTGATGACGGAGGAACAATCTGCCCCAGCCATTTCTATCACAGTCCTCACAGAATATTTTGGCTCAACCTTTGAATGTCTCTAGGGTCCCCGTGCATCTATTTGATCAAGCTGGCCTTACCAGACCTTAAGGTGGGCCATGGGTGACAGTTCAGGAATCACGCTTTTCTCCCATTCGAAGCTCCATCTGGCTTTGTTCTAAACCGGAACGCGAAAGGTCATGTTATCACAACATTTCTTGAAGCATGAGAGTTCAGAGTATTCCTGGCTAAAATTTTTCTCCTGGGGAATCACTGACAGGAACCTGCTCAGTTGGGCCCTTGTGAAACCAAGCTCGGCGGCCTCCTGCCTCTCACTGCATGTGTGACAAGCCCCTAAGCCCAGTACCTACCCCGCAGCAGGCTGTAATCACAGGATAACGCTGAGCTACTGCGGTTTAGCCAGAGCACTGGCGCCAGGCCACTGTTGTAACAGCAGACAAGTATCAGCATTTCATCGACTTTTCCCAGAGGAAACGCCTCGTTCTGATTTCCTTGATGGAGAATTGAATTTCCTTTCTCCTCCAACTCAAGATTTTTTTTTTTTTAAAGAAATACTATTTTTTGCTGAAATCACATCTTTGTCTGAGGAAATAGTGAGGGTGAACTCCCAACAAGCTCTACTTAAGCAACTTTTCTGTGCAGCTTCTGCCACCAAGAAATACCAACCTTCCCAGCCTGATAAACTGTACCTTGTTGCCTTACTGCTAAGGCTTGACTAAAGTCAAGCTTTAACTGAGAAAAAGCGGGGAAATGTTATACAGGCACATGAGTACTTTGCTGTAACCAAGGAAGGTTCATGATCACATCTGGGACATGAAACATACGCATTTTCAGAATTTGTGCTAGAATTTGTTAGCAAAACTACTGACTTTGTATATTCGGATCAGCCACATGATACTGGGTGCTTTTAGGCAGAGTTCAGTGTCAGCTATTAGCCTGAAATGAAAGCAAAAGTGCTATAAAAGATCTCATTTCTCTAGGTTAAGCGGTGACTTAAGCAGAAACACCTACCACATTTGCAAGCAGATCTTTCAGAAGGATGGAGAGCAAAGGGAAGGATGGAAGAATAAGCATGGTGCTTATTCAGGTAGTACAGATGGCCCTTTTAATACACTATCATCGTTGTAAGAAAGACCTAGTTAAGAGGCTGCTTAAACAACAGCAGTTTAGGAAACTTGTGAGCTGGAAACAAACCTCAACGTTTGAGAATTATGTAGACGGCTTCCAGAGATCAAGGATGGATGCTGAGTCCTGGATATTTTGGCCACAAAAGGGTTCTCCCCAGTAACTTCTCAGGAAAACCAGGGCCTGTGGACACCTATCAATCTATTTTGTTCCACTACAAGCCCTGCCCCACCAAGTGCATGGACAGTCACCCAGAGCACAATGTGTATTTTCAAAGAAAGGTGATTTCAGACAAAGTTAAAAGAAACAACGCACTAAGTACCTCCTTTGGAGCATGCTGCAGCAACACCACGAAGACTGGAAGCTCAGCTTTGCATCAGGAGCGAGATCTTTGAAGTCTCAAAGGGTAGCATGGCAGAAAGCATGAGCTGCTGGCTATATATGGTGAGAGCTGCACTGGGGCAGCCAGGGCAGCGCACTGAGCCCGCTCCGCCGCACGCTCCGGCACTCTGCCTCTACCTTCCCTGAAAAGTGGAGGTACAGAACACTGCTTTTGCAATGTTTTTTATTAAAAAGTCTTCCATAGCATGTACAGCTTATCATCTTCTTTCGTGGCCTAAAAAACATTTCAAATGACGGTTTCCTCAAAAATCAAACAAAAATTTGTATCGAGCTAGAGCTGGAAAATGATGACAGACTTCAGTGGGATTAAGCAATTTCTCCCAGCATTTTTGTGGGCTTAACTAAACCCAGAGATTACAAGGAGAAAGGAAAGAACCACCCCCAGATTTTCCACTTAAAAATATATATATGAAGAAACATCCTGAAAGTAGTACAGAAGGTAAACAGACTAGTTAAACATGACGTACCTTAGCCCTGACCTCCCGGTCAGCAACTTTTTGTTACTCCCATTCAAATCAGTTCCTGATATGGTTTTCTTCTCACCCAGCAGCTCCAGCTGTTTCTGCAAGTTTCTACTTTCAGAGCTTGTGAAAGAAAGCACACAGAAAGCAAAGTACAGCTACAGGCTGGCTCCACGGCCACCATGAGACCGACCGAAACAGCAAAACATCTCCAGCGCTGTGCTCACAGCAGCTCTTTATTGCTGAGCATGGCACAGCGCGGTCCCTGGGGAGCTCACCGCCCCTCACCAGGCTCAGAGATCTGCCCATCAGTCACCCTGCCAGGGGAAAGAGGGGGCAGCAAGTGTCACCCGTAAGCTGGCTGCTTCTCCAACGCACTTCGGGGAAGATGCAGTCAGTGAGTCAGCCGTAGTCAGGGGAGAAAAATGCAGGCATAGGTCTGAAGATGTCAGATGGACCGATTGCAGCAGCTCCCTAACGGGAACCTCAGACTACAGCACCTCACCTGCTGCTCCAGGAGCTCTGTACAGCCCCGCAGACAGCGGAGGTGGTTATTTTGAATGCACAACGTGTACGACCACTAAGAGAATAAACCTGAATGATGTTGGATGATTTTGTTAGGTTAGGAGAAAAACGTTGTTGTCTGACACAGAAAACCATGTAAAATAAGATAATGAAGTCTGCCAGGATGGATTTAGCTATATTTACAGAGTGCCCGTCAGTGATGTAGGTACTGTCCAAAAGAGTTAAACAATACATTTGATCACTAGAGGGAGGACCAGAGATCAGCTAGAGTTCACAAGGCAGTTTGTGCATTTTCACACAGAGGACTAGGGCTATGGTTTTAATGGTACGTATGCGTTGTATGCACATAGGGATTTATAAATTATTTTTACAATATAAATTACTATTGTGTGCACCTGTGCATAAAAATGATGTGCTAAGTTCAGGCCTTGAAATTCACATGAGTGCTTTAGTTCTGACATAGAAGGGAAGGGTTGGCACTGCACATACCTCCCTATCCCATGTCCCACCACTACCATTGCCATCATCGAGTTTGTTGCCAGAGATTAGCAGGAGAGACGTTAGGGTCACTGTTCAGCTTTTCAGCCACTCTTCCTTGGGTGCACAAGGTGGTCGACTTACACATTGCAGGCAGGAGATAAATCTCACTACAAATGATACACAACACCTGATTCAACAGGTTCATTCAGCAAGTCTTGCTGGAAGCATGTCTGCGAAACAGTGTCTGGCTATAACAGCTTGCGAGGACCCGAACATCGGTAAACTTCCAATGACTCAGATAGTAAGTTAATAAATTCTAGGATATTAAACCAGAAATAGACTTTTAAAGAGAGAAGTAAGTAGCAAAGTTTCTTACACAGACAAGAAGTCCACAAAAATTTTCTAACCAACACTGGGAAGTCAGATCTACCTTCCCTCTTAAGCAGCAGGGAAAGAGGAAATAAACGTCCTTTTAAACAGAAACAAGGGATTGCAGTTATTAGTTGCTTGTGACGTGATCACCAAAGAGTTAAGTACCAAAGGCCAGCAGATTTTCCAGGGTGTTTTGCATTCTGCAATGCTCAGGCTGAGAGCAGTTGAGCATGCAAACACATCCCATAAACACCCCTTCCTTGCTGCAGAAGGCTGGCTTTCACCCCAGCGAAAAGCCTCCCAGCTGCCAGCACCGGTCTGGGGACTGCTGAGCACTGCCCCAGCAAGCTGGGCTGCAGCCAGGCCGCGCTGCTGGGGACAGGGCAGGTAACCTGCCACAGCAGCTATTTTTCCCCTTCTGCTTTTTTTCTGATGACAAATAAGTGTAAAGCAGACTGCAAGGAACATCCAGGCGTGTTGGAGGTCGGGCAGCAGGACACGGTGACGCCGCAGAGCTGCCCAGTGGCACTGAGTCATCGCCTCGGCCTTGCACTCACCGCCTCGGCCACGAGGCAAGGCCGGATGGGGCAGAGGAGGCTCCGGGGAGCAAACAGCCAGCTCTGCTGCGGGGCTGGGGGCAGCACGGCAGGGCACAAACAGCTCTGGGGAGAGGCAAGTGTCCTCAGCCCTCCGTGGCACTGCTCCGACAGGCCGCAGGGCCGGCTCCACAGCAGTAGGTAGGCGCTTCGAGTTCCCCAGGGAGCCCACACATCTGGTTCGTTAGTCTCTATTAGCAGCGAGCGAGCCCCGCTAGCTCCTCAAGGACACCGACGGCTCCTCAGCACCGCATGCTGAACTGATTTAGAGGGTGAGAGAAATGGAGTTTGGCAAGTCCATGTGTTGGGGTTTTGGCAACGTGACAGGACTTCTTGATGAGATGGACTCGTTTAATGCCCTTTCTCCTTTCCCTTGCCGTTCTCCTCAGCTCAGGCATCTGTAAGCACTTTTCTTTGGATCGTTTGGAAGTGACATTTGGAATAAGTTAGGTTTTAAATAGAGCGCAACCTCTGCTGATAATAGAGACAAGCTGGTTGGTCACCTGGGCCTGAGCGGCCAGGTCACGTTAGTCCTGCGTGGAGAAACACTCAGCTGACAAATTCTAATAGGCAACACAAACATCTGGGATTCACCAGCTTGGAAATTAATTTACCCACCATTGGCAATCATTACTTCATCCTCTGCTAACACTGTCATACCAAGTAACTGCGGAGAATAAATTGCACTGCTGAAATACCTTGTGCAAAACAGCTAACTGGAAGAGCACAAAGAAATATTCTGTATATTTTGCTTGTGGTAAAATGTTTATCATTTTGATTTTGCTTGGCTCTTACTTCTGCTATATATAATCCAAGTGACACAGTATATTATTTTAATAATAAGCAATTAAGGCACAGAGAAAAGCCATTTCCATCTGTTTTGAGTGTCTGTTCAATCTTTGAAACTGCAAATGGACTCTGAGTGGTGACTGTTAAAAAACACACAAGAAAACAGAGATCGGTCCTTGCCCAAACTGTGACCAGCACCAAGCTGCCGTGCCCTGATCCCTGTTTAAAAGGGAACTAATGAGCATTCCCAGCAGAGCCCCCAAGGAGCAGCCTGTGCAGCAGGGAGCAGAGCCAGCCCGCGGCAGAGGACCCGGCGCTCTCCCTCCTCATCCTTGGCAAAGCAGCACACAGAGGCGTCACATCTGAGGTCCACAGCAGCCAGCAAAGTTGGGCTAGTCTACAGCCATCGGGGAGATGGAAAGTCACATTAAATCTTTAATTGAAAAAGAAAAAACAATACAAAACACAACTTCAGTTTTCATTGGTGAAACTATTTCACCAAGACCTTTAATACCCCTATTATTAAGAAAAAGAGCAAGAGTTGCAAGTTTGTGAGTTTGGCTTTTCAGTGACCCAAGCCAGAAAGATTTTGAAGGTTTTTAACCTTAAAACCATGGTGATGATTTTTACAAATGCCATTGGCATTGTCAGCAACAGGTTTCAATTTCCAGAAGGATGCCTTGCACTTGCTGTCCCCAAACAGGGCTTTGCCAGTCATGGCAGTGTTAATCATAAAGAGTTCATTAACAGCAGTATGTGCAAGTCCATTTGGAATGACCCAACCTTAAAAGAGAAGACAACGAGACAACACAAATGCCACCCACTCCTCATACGCCTCTCCGAGCCATGTGGAAAAGCAATGCCAGAGCAGGTGAGGAGCCAAGAGGATGCTTCATTGACAGCACCGGGCAAAACTTTTCCATCTAAAACTCCAGTGCCTGATTTATTTTATTTTTAGGACCTCTGCTCAATGGCAGTTAGATTTATGCACACTGAAGCTCCTAATGCATTTTTGCAAGTGTAATTTACTCCTTTTTCAGTTGACCTACTTCCAGTCAGGCTCAACATTAAAGAAATCTTTCAAAAGGCACTAAATGCTCCATACACTATACACTAAATGCTGATTTGTTTCTGCCCCCAGTCCCCAAAAGCAACAATTAGAAATGGAAATCTCAATAGGATTTTATTTTTATCTAATTCCTGATAACATTATCTGTTTGCAAGGGCTTATAAAACTGCACAACTTCAGTCAATCATGTTGAGATTTATTTATTTATTTATTTTCTCCAAGCCCGGTATCTGCCTGAGGCTCTACTTTTCAAGGAAGTTTTATTGGAAATATTGCCACCAGAAAGGGGAAGGGAAAATAAATGCCTTGTTTCTGTTAAACCTCACAGCTGCTTATCCGGATGCAGAGCAGCACCTGGACACCGTGGCAGAGTTGCTCTCAGCATACCATGAGTATCTGCATTAATCCAAGCCCATTGCACACCTCTGCAGAAAGATTCCTGTGACATTCCTGGGAGAAGCACGCATCTCCATCCTTCCTGACCTGCTGCCTATGGGAAAAACACTGCGAGCTCCTGCTGCTGCTGCTGCCTTTTCCAGGAGCTTCCTCCATCCACAGTGCCATGAGACCTGCAGATGCTTCTCCTCACCAGTTCGCACCAGCAGCAGCATGCTGCCGACAAGCTGTTAGGTTCTGAGCAGGGATTGCAGCTCTTTTCCACTTTTACTGAAGGATGCTGAAAACCTGCAGGCAAGCAGCCCTTTGCAGGGGCTGTGCTCTCTTGTGAGCACAGGGCACAGCTTGCCTGTGTGAGGCTTAGCCCCGCAGGCAGCTGTAGCTCATTTTGACATCCTCCTGTGCTTTGTCCCTGCCCCTCAACTAGTCTGATGTTTGCCGAAGCCCAAGGAATGACCTGAAAACTCTAGTGGCACCCAAGGTCACAGTCTGAACAATGTCCCAGAGTCACCTCCGAGCACTGATGTGACTTCTGAGAGTGCTTTTATGCTGAGCAATTATTTGAATAAGGAGCTTAAAGGAGCTCTACTATGAGCAGTCTGCTGCCTGCCTGCAAAATCAGCTCCATGCACATGATTTAATCCTGGGGACAGCCCGGTATAAGCCTGGGAGTCACCAGTCCCGAAGTGTCAGGACAAGGAGGCTCACAAGAGCGTGAAGCCTTCTGGCAGTGATCCCATGTTGCAGCCCTTCACCGACTGCTGCTGGTTTGGGATCTGTGAAGACTAGACGCCTCTTGTACATCTGAACACGGCAGCAGCCAAGCCCTTCCTTCTGCACACCGATGTACTGGGCAGCCAGCAGAGCTGCTATGCTTAGGGCTGGAGCGGGGCCACCACGCCGGACTTCTCACCGTGCACCACCAGCCTCAGCAGGCATGAGGGAGCTCTGTTACACCAAGACCCGCTCCTGCACAGAGTGGTGACCCTGGGCAGAGCCACTGCCATCCTGCCCTGGCCCCACTGCTGCCTCCTTCCCCTCTGCACAGCCCCACGCCGGGCTGTCCGTGTGCCAACCACAGCACATCCAAAACGCTGAACGCAAAGCTCATCTGCAGCAAGCCAGGAGGTTGTGCAACACTCCTGGTATGGTTCTGAACAAAGAATAGGGGGCTTTTGCATTTATGGGGTATTAATACGGGAAAGCAGCTTAACACTGACATGATGACCCAGAAAACATTCTGTTCAGTTCTCCCATCAAACATCATAAAACAATATTTGTAGCACAGTACATTTAATTTCCTACAAAGCCCATAGCACAGCCATAATTCTCAGAGGACATAATCTGCATAACTTTTTGCAGCAGAGTTTCTATATCAGCAACAAGCTACATCCCAAGCACAACAAGCAGGCTGTGAATGGCGGGGGGCGAGGGGCTTCACCCCTGTTGCCCAGAAAATGCTGCCTGTTCCTGATGGGGCGGTGGATTCACATCGTGCCAGCCAGAGACCTCAGATGCTCCCAAATGCAGCCCCAGCTTTCCAGTAGCACGGGGTTTCTACACACACCAGCCCAGCAGCAACACATCAACATACCCCAGACTCCAGGTTGCAGCACAGTGCTGGTGAACTGAATGCCCGAAGGGGCAAAAAGATGCAGGGCGTTCCCAAGAAGGCAGGGAGAAAAGAGTGGAGTGGTGGCACTTTGCAGAGCAGAACAGTCCCCTGCTCCCAGCCCCAGGGGCAGATCTAAAAGAATTTGGGCAGCCCAGCACAAGGAAGAGCAACAGATGCACTGTAGCTTTACAGACGTGCATCGGCACTGAATTTTCAAATGCATGTCCCAAGTTCTTCTCAAAATGATGGGAGCTGTGATTCTTCTTGTCCAAGGAGGTGTCCTCCCAGCTTACCCTCAGACAGATGAGAGAAACCTTTCTTACCTGAGAGAAACTGTCCTGCCTGACTTCCAAAAGATTGTTACAGTAAGGTCACATCATCCCACTTTTAATCAAATGATAATTTAAGTGTAAATGCCCCTTTGTGCTTTTAGAAGACATTGGTATAATACACACTGCTATTAAAACATCATAAAAGATTGTCACCACAGTTGCTATTTATCAAAGCAGAAAAAAATATGAAAAAAGAGCGCAATTCAATATTTAGGCAGGTATTTCATATATAATCTTTCCTCAAAAAGACTCATTTTATATAACGTTAAAATCTCACATAGTAGCTACAGATCCCAAAAGGGAAAGCATGGCAGATAAAGCAGAGGTATTTAAACCTGCATTTTTTGCTGCTGGAAGACAAGCCTACACCATGAATATTCCTCTAATCATCTTCCTTGAGTAATGTGTTTACAAGCAATTGCTTTGAAACCAGTGCTCCTGTGAAGTTTTAGGAACCTAATTGATTTGCTCCTCACTGGCAAAGATGTGAAAGCTGGAATATTGACAGGAACATAAGAGAGCTGCAGTGCATTAGCATGAAATTCACATCAAATGCGAGGAGAAAAGAGGGAAAAAAAAATCTGATCAGAAGTTTCAATGCTCTCAGTAAAAACCAAGACATGCAAAGCACTGCTCGCAGCGTGACGCAGCATTGGTTGCAAAGAGGATGGGCCATTTTATCAGCTGTCATATCGTAGCAGACAGGGCAATCTGGCTCGTTATTCCTGCTAGATTACACGTGTGTGAGGAGAGGGGTCAGGAACAACATCAGAGATCATTGCAGTTGGTTTTGTGCCAGATCACTGGGAAATCTTCCGCAGACACCTGAGGCTGTCAGGGCACCCGGACAGTGCCACTCGGTGACAGCTCCGGGGTGTGCGTGGCCAACAGGGTCAGACAGGCTCCCCAGGGTGCCTCAGCAGCTTCTCCACTGCGAGATGGAGAATTCAAAAGATTTCAGCATTTATCCCACGTTATTACAGTGATCCAGGATTATGGGTGCAAGCAAGAAGAGGGCTGAACTCTCCTGAAATCTAGCATCTCACGCCAACATGTGTGAAACAAAGGCATACTGGGCTGTCTCCTCCTCTGCACAGCCCAAATAAAGTGTGATGAAATCTTCAGAGATGGGTGCTGGAGAATAAGCGTATATATTTTTATAGATTTAGCTTGCTTCCCCTCTCCCTGTGGAGGAAAACGGCAGAAGATGCAAACCAAAGCCCTGATGGACAACATGTCCACTGGGCCAAGAGCATGCTCAGGAAGGTTTCTTGGCTCAGGAGTGGAACCTCTGGTCAGAGCAGGCAGGAAAGGGTCCCCAGTGTGATGATTCAGCCCCAGCCACCTCTGCCCCAAACAGTCCCCTTGGTTAGGCTCTGACATGTCAAACTGCACGAGCATTGAAGGCCCTGAAGCAGCCCAACAGACAGGCTTCTGCTTCCCAGCCATCCCTGGCTCCACACTGAGGTATGCAGAGATTTCATACTGAAGTGGCTACTCCAGTTTCCCTGAAGATAAGCCCAAAATAGATTTCAGGGCACTTATTTCAATAATATACAGGCCCATCCCATGATGGGATGTGCTATGTATGGAGCTGGCTGGTCTGACGGTGGGTATGTGGCCAGAGGAGCTGCTCCAGAAGCCATGGGATGCGGTGGCTCATCCTGGCTGCCCTGCAGCTTGCTAATGGGAACAAAGGCCAGGATAAGGCTGTTGCAGAGCAAAGGCACTCACAGCGATGTGGCCATCAGCAGCTATGAACACCACTATGGGACCAAGCAACCCACAGAGCGTTGGGAGCTTCCTCCCCGCATTGCAGTGAGCAGGGGGGATGCATGCTGGAACCACGTGCTGCCTCCATCCCCACAGCTTTTGGGGATGAGGTTCACGTTAGGATGCAGCATGGTGGCCCTCTGGAAAGCCACAGGTCTGCCAGCAGAGAAGCAACCAACAGGCAGGGCACCAGGGCTGGGATGCTGCAGGGACGCAAGCTGGCTCCAGCCCCATCCCCACGCCCCCACAGCACAGAGCTCATGGTCTGGGGAGGGAGCGGGGCTGGCCCAGCCACCGGGAGAGCTGCCAGCAGCCCTCAGCCCTCCAGGGAAGAGAGGACAAGGGCTGAGTGCTCATTATCAGCACTAGAAAGATACCACAGGATGAGAGCAGAATAACAAAAACTCCAAGACATGATTTATGAGGATTAAAAAAAAAAAAAAACAACAAAAAACAAAAACCACAGCTTAGTATTAGTTTCCAGTGGTATTTAAGTTTTAGAGGCCAGCCAACACTTCTTTTTTAAAAAACAAAACAAAAAATATGCTTCACTGAAATACTCTTTTCTGCAGGGACTTTTCTCTGTTGTGCTTAGTCTGTAGTATAACAATAAACAGGCATCTTCACCTTAAGGGACTGCAGACGCTGCCAAAGCAGGCAATGTTTTAAACCTCCAGTAACCTTTAACTAATTGCAGAAGTCAGGCAGGACAGCGGAGAAAGGAGCAGTGCTGGTGCTAGGAGAGGCACGGAGTGCTTGCAAGGAAGAGTGACACAGCACGGGCTTTCAGGGATGCCGGTGCCAGCTGGCTTAGGGAGAACCTTTACGTCACCGTAAAGCCCAGAAACTGCCTTTGGGAAGCCAACCAGCTCCGTCTGCACACGCAGTTAGGGAATTAGGGATCGAAGCCCATGAGCGAAGGGGCAGCGATCCCCTCACCTCCTCTGCATGCAGCAGGCCCATCGCCAGGCACAGATACGTGCTTCTGCTCCGACACGGCTGGTGCTCACCAGGAACCTGCCTGAGACAGAGGGGAGGCTGGCACCAGCACTGCCAACTCACGGGGAAGCATTAAAACCATGCCAAGAAGGCAGCAAATGACTTTCTCTAAGCAGCTCTAAGCGGTTCTCACCCTGCCCGGACAACAGACGTTAATGTTGGATGTGTTCGCAAAACTGCTGATCTTTGCTCATGGCTTTTCACTGACAAAGAGCAATGATAACAGGGCTGATGTGTGGTTACTGGGATAACGGGTCCAGAACAACCGCAGGCAGATTCTGAGTAGGTCAGAAAGCACCGTCCAGCTCCAGCTCCTGCTCCCGGGATCAAAAGCCTGTAAGCAGACTAATCCAACCAGGGCCATTCGTGCAGCACCTTTGACAGAGAACCTGGGTCACCACCCGAGGCTGCAAGGCCAGGAGAAGACCTGGGCTCCCTTCAGGGGCCAGGCAGAAGCACTTGGCTTAGACCACACCACAGATCCCGACCCACTCCGCGTCTTCCCAAAGACTTCAGCAATGTGTGACCTGGGCCCTTCAGCCTGGCCTGCATCCGAAGGAGTCTCAGGCAGTTTATTTTAAGCAGAGTCAATTTTTAGTGTTACTGTTTATGAGCCAAGAGGGTTTAATTTGAAATCCTACATTGTGGGTTTTTTTTTAAATTAAATTAAGAGCACCCTCCCCCAGGCCTGGTCCATAAAGCTGTCCCTGGAGATGCTCAGCTGAGAGGATATGGAACTCATCACAGTACCATCTGCCTCTCTACGAGAGGTGATCTATCATCCTGAAACTCCGAACACACACAGTGCCATGATCTGCTGTAGCATTCCAGTCAACCTGTTTTAAACAACGAAAAGGGAGGACATGCTGTCCCCTCACAGCGCAGCGGTCGAGACCCAGCTCCCGTGCCATGCGGAGCTATAAAACACCAATGTTACCTCACTTTTATAGTTGGTGCCAAAGACAGAGATCCTTCTTTTTAGAGAAGGCACAGAGATCAAAATGGAGAGCTGTGTGTGGCAGCAGCCCATACATTGCCCTGCCACGGGGTGATGGAGCACGTGCACATCCAACACGTGGGCCTGAGGAGGGAAAACACTCCCCAGACCTGCTGTGGAAACCAAACAGATATGATGGATCCATTTCCCTCAGAAGTCGGGCCAGACCTACAAGACAGCTTTATCCAGCCCTGAGGAAAACTGATCAACCAACAGGCCCATTACGTTGAGACTATTTTCATTCGTGCTGTCTGCAAGCACCGGTATTGTGCAATACAGGTGTTCAGTCTGTCTCAAATCACCACCTGTGAACACGTGTGGCCCTTGATGCTACCAAGGCTGACTTTCCCCTGCCTGGCATGCAGCTGGCACAGCTCTGGGGACATTGGGTCCCCACTGCCGAGTACAGCCCAGCATGTCCCAGAGGCACCATGTGGCCTTTTGGGGACAGGGTGGTACAGGAAGACCAAGGGAAGCAAAAGAGCCTGCCAAGCAAGCAACAACCTGCTTTTTAAATCCTGCTGGCGTCACTGTCAACAACACCACATTGCTTCTGTGGTGTGGATTTAGGATGCACTGGTGCAAGCCATCAGTGCTGGTATTGTTATATGGAATACCGGGGAAAAAAGGTACAAAGCTTTACTATAATTTCTGTTCTTCACAGATGAGTAGGCAGTCTATTAAGAGAGTTGAATTGAATGTAGGATTTCTTATAATAACCTTGGATGAGACATGCTGTCATCACTGGCTTGGAACGAGGCCCGCTCAGAAAGCTGCTCTTTGTCCAGGTTGGCAACAAATTGTTTGTTTTCTTAGACAAGAACACTGGATAGTCCACAAGACTGTGATTCATCCTCTACCGTGAAGATCTCCACCCCAAGTTTCTCTAACAGGCAGCTATTTATCCACCTGCTAAGCCTTTTCTTAGCTTACCTGGAGACACCATCCAGCTGCTTTGTGCCAATCTTCACCTATACGAAGAAACACATGGGATAGTTGAGGGTTTTGCTCAGCACTTCACAGTTTGAGCTCCTGGATGCAGCTCTCCAGGTCCAGAAATGAGATGTAGCCATGAAGGTGTCAATTCTGGAAAACACACAGAGAGTCAAAAAAGCACATGCATACCATCCCCAAAATTGTCTCTATCAGAGATTAATAGAAAAGGAAGTAATCTAAGGTGACATTTCATGTGTATTTATGGTATTTAAGAGCTAAAGGACCCCCTAGACAGATGATGATGACCCAGACCTTGCAGAGGCTACAGAAAAGCCTTCCACTGACTTTTCTAAGTGTTGTTACAGTAGGAAGATGCAAGTGTGGTGGGCAGGAGGGGAGGTAGACTGTAGTGGAAATATTTAAGGATTTTATAGAGAAGTATGCAAATTAGGGGAGTTAGTAGAAGAGAAATTTATGCATTGAATTTTTGCACTGAATAACCTGGGTTTTCACTGTGCATGCCCATGAAGCACCTATGCACTGGACAATTGTCAAAGGGACACCGAGCCACGCTGTCACTTCAAAAAGGCCACAGTAAGCACCACGGGATAAGCGAAAACAGAATAAACCTGACAGATGCCCTACATTTATGGATTAAAAGAAAAATTTCCCTGACAGGCTCTGAGCTACAAGCCAATTTCACTGTGCTGCTGTATGCTGACTAGGAGGCAACTGAGGCATGAAATGCAATGTCTGTCCCAGTTCTAACCCTTTTCAGTCTCAGTCCAGCTAAAGGTTTCTCAGTCCTGCCTGCTAGGAAGATCAGACTGTAACAGAGATGAGTCCCAGTGTCAGTACAGGTCCTTCTTCAGAGCCTCTTCCAGGCAGATTAGACATCCAACACCTAACCAACATTGCTGAGGGGAAAAAAGGATTTTTGGAAGCACCTACTTGTGTGATAACTGTACCCCTGTGATAACTGATGGTCACTGGGAGCCAAAGACAGCGATCATCTCTGTGCCTCTCTCCCACTGACTCCACTCTTCTCAAACAGAAATGGGAAGGAAAGACCACAAGACCCGCTGCCTCACTGAACTTCACCTGCAGGCCCACGAAGGGGGAGACTGCTTTCATGACAAAAAGGGATTTCTTGAGTTAACAAAGTCACATCAGGATAGGTGAATAAAATGAGACAAGACTGCCCTGCATACAAGAGCTCTGACCCTGCCACTCACATTACCTGCCTTCTGGATATCTGCTACTTAGCTTGTGCAATACATGCAGAATGAAAAACAGTATGTTTTGAAACATCCAGACTTCTTTTGCATCATATTGTCTTCCACACACCTCCAATCCCCCTGTAGGTCTGTCATCTGGCTGAATGGAGGTGTTCAGACTGACGAGTAAAAGACATGGTAAATCATTATTAAATCAAAAATATAGTTACAGAATGTGCTTTGAGAAAGAGCATGAAGGGCTAATATTTGATATTAAAGCAGCACATAAAATCATTGGCTCATGTCTGTAATACAGCCTCCTCTGCCATGCCCATTGAGATTTCTATGGAGAAGAGAGGGAGAAAAACATATCCAAGATGTAACGCAAGTTGCGTGAGCTTAGCTTTTCACGAGCCTTTTGAAACTTGTCCTTCACCATTCCCAGGTTTCACTTCAGTGTCATTCACAGCATCTGATTTTCACAGATGTCTACACTGACGCATTTTCAAAGCCCAGAAGTGAACAGTACTGAAAACACAGTGAGAGCTGTTTGAGAACTGCTTTCCAATATTTATAAGAACCATCTCAGAGGTTTGCAAACATCTCAAGTCCTGACCCAGAGCCCCTGTGTCCCAAAGAGGCCCTCCATCACACCAGAAAGCTTTGGGTTTGGCCCTGAGCACAGGAAAAGCCTGAACTTGTGAAACCGAGGTTAACAGGATTTGACTAAACATCTGGTCATCGTCAGAGTCAAGAGAAGCGCTCCGAGATGGGCGTTTATGATATTGGCCCTGAACAATTGCTATTTCTTACGAAATGGAGAACTTAAAAAGTTTGTTGCGTACAAGGCTGTTTATTGGCTTTAGTTATTGTTTCCATCGGTTTCCTTTTCCAACACCCAGCTTGCAAAAGCAGCTCTTGCCCCCCCAGCAGACAGACACCTCCCCAGGCACCCGCTGCACGGGCAGCGGCAGCCACACCGCCCCGGGGTGGGCCGGGAACGTCCCGCCATGCATCCATCCTGCACCTTGCTGCCACTGCCACAATGCATTCAAGGCAGGATCCCCAGGAAAGAGGTAATTTTTTAATCCCGGTTACAACGATAATGCCTGCAGGGTGTGCAGCTGTAAAGAAAAGTTGGGCCGACATTTGCAAATTTGACCCTGCTTGGCAATGGTGGCTCCTCAGCACCTTCTGAAAGGCAGCCACTCTTGTCAGAGATGCCTTCTTTTAGGCAGCCAAGCTTTAAAACTGTTGGCCAAAAATGCGTGAATTAGTCAGTTTATCTGTGAGTAATAGGAAGGGAGGTATAGTGGCCCAGACTACAGCCCCGTCACACAGGCTGTAAGCTCCGTAAAAAACGCTAACAGCATTACTCATCCTGCAACACCGCCGTTCACTGAGGAAATACACTTCTCTGGGGGATGGTGTCTGTCTGTCTCACATCCATACAGCACCCAGTTCATACACACTTGGGCACTCGGATACCCCCACCAGACAAGTTGGGAATGGGGGTTATACTGATGTTTGGCACCACACAGAGGTGATCTCCAGGTCTTCGGAGAGGTGGAGAGGACTTTTTAGTGAAACTACAAGGAGTAACCTCCCCTGAAACCCAGCTGTTCTCGCTCATTAAGCAATGCTGCCAATGAGCAGTCCACACATGCAGCACAATGCCCTCTTGTGATCTTCAAGTGAACTCAGCTGATACCAACGTGGCTCCAGTGCAGAGCTCCACAAGATGGCGGCCAGGCTGGGTCTTCACAGCCGTGGAGAGAAGCAACCAGACCCCTCCACCAGGCCTCGTTCACATTAGCACCAGGTGCAGGCCCCGCTCCCTTGTGCAGACCACAAGAGTCAACCATAACCAGGTCTTTCAAAGAGATGCTCAGGCTTACCTGCATCCCTGAGTAGCCGTGTTGTGCACACCAGGGTTCTTCACAAGCTTTGCATTCAGCTTTGAGGTATGCAGAGCAGAAATACTTGGACGTGCACTTTTCCGAATGAAAGTCAGAGCTCCACATTGTCTCTCTGCATTCAAATACTTAGGTTAATAAATCAAAAGAAGCTCTCAGAAGATTTGTGTTCAAAAAGGATTAAACACATTGAATTTTTTGACAGAAATAGTGGGCCAGATACAGGCTTCGATCCCTCTTTTGCCAAACTCACAGAAAACATCTGTGCAGTTAAGCAAAACCGTGTAGCAAATCAGATCAGGAGAATCCTGACTGTGTCCGTGGGTTCCTGAGACCTTTTGTTCAGATGGAAAAGAAGCAGTTTAATATCCTAGTCTTATAAACTTGGGAATATGCATTGATTTTTAGGGGCTTTTATGCCTCTAGATAAACACAGATTGCTTTGTTTAAAAAGGCACGAGACAAGGACTTAGGAGCATTTCCACAACACTGTACGAAGTTCACCATTGTCCGTAGGTTAGATTCAATACACAAATACAATAAAAATGAAATTGTGCTGACAAGCTCATCTTTTATTCAACAACACTCTAAGAATAACACAGTAGGGACAACAAATTCAGCAGGGACGACAAAAATCACAAGTTTGTGCCTGTCCAGGACTAGACAATAAAATTGTGGAGCACTTCCCACACCGGGCCTGCAGTGGTGCCTCTCGCTAGTGGAGCTGGCAGCAGGGCTGTCCCTCCTCTCTAGGACCAGCTAGGCAGGCAGAAGTTGTGGATCCAGGCTATCACTGAAAACTCCTAATTCAAGTGGTTACCTGTACAACCCTCAGCCCCCTGGGAACAGCAGTACTCTAGGCCCACCTCTCCTTTGGTGCTGCGATGACACAGGTTAAGCCACTTTGAAACTGCATGAGGTACTGCCATGTTTTAACTGGAACACTATCGTAACTTTTCATTTCTTGGCTACTCCTACTCAGTCAGGAGCATTTCTTACAGCACTGGGCCATCTTCCAGGCATAACATCTACCACAGGCACCGAACATGTCCTAGTTTTTCTCAGAATACAGCCCAGAGCAAAATGACTACAATACAGCAAGTGCAAGAGAGAACTAGCAGCAAGGCGGTCAATCGGTAATTAAAACCAAACCGAAAGAAAGCAAACCAGAACTGCCTAATCTATGACCCCGAGAGAAAATTATTGCAAACAACAAACAAATTCAGTCACAACAAGGCTTCTCACAGAACCAGCAGTGTGACACTACTCCGCAGGGCAGCAGGAAGCAGGGAGGGCCCCAGTGCTCCCGACACCCAGTGCTGCTGGATCCCCACCGTGTCTTCCCCCAGGGGCAGGCAGGAGCCCAGGACCCCGCATGCACACCAAGGACAGTGCCCACAGGGAGATGTGGGACTTCCTCAGTGCCAGGGCCTCTGAAGAAAGAGGGGAGCCTCGTGCAGTTTTACGACTTCTGAAAGGCAGCATCAACAATCATTAGTTGACTGACCACTAGACACAATCATGGTGAAGATGTTTTAGGATCTACCTCCCTAAAATCCAAATTACTGTACAGTACGCAACAGTAGCAAGCACTTTGCAGCTAGAGGAAGGGTCAGAACTCATATAACATGCTGTTTGAACTTATTTCCGAGCACATGCAATACTCCTACCAAAGCAGAACTGTTCACACACCAGGATCTTCCACTGGGCTGTAGTAATAAGTACCTACAAAGGAAGGGAAAAGATGGAAATAGTTCCATTAACATATGTAAATATATGCAATATGGAGATAAAAATACTCATGGGTTGTTTCTGACCCCACCAGTCACATCCCTCGGAGGTACACTGTCGTCTGGCAGCAGCCAGATCCATCAAGCGCCCTAACTACAGCCTGTCTGGCCTCCAGCTCCACTTCAGATGGAAGTAATAATCTTCCAAGCAAGGAGAAAGACTTTTTCAGGGCCATCCAAAAGCCCCTTATCCTACCAACACCAAAACTTCCTTCCTTTCTGCCCACCACCAGCCAGCCTCTGCAGGGCCACTCTCAGCCCCAGCCTTGCTGACTACAGGCAACTTCATCTCCTCACCACCTCTGAGAGGAGGTGTAAGGACTAAGGCAGAGTGATGATACAGAATAACAAAACAGACCATCAGGCCTAAATATGTAATATCACTGCTGTTTGCTTGTGTCACACATCTGCATTCATCCTCTTTCTAATTGCTCTCACGCTTCTTTCCAAACAATAACAAGGATGGTTTTTTAAGTGTTAAGATGTAGGGTTCAGGCCTCTGGATGCCTGTTCAGGTGCAAAATCCTGGCATGCTCCTGAATTTATGTTAAGACAGCTCATTACCACTGAACAATAGACAGTGAGTTGGGTATTGTTCAAAGAAATCACTTATCAAGGCCATGCCCAATAAAACATAAACTGTTAATACAGTTACTAAACGTATGAAGGGAGGATTAAGGGAGAAGGATGTTGTTGCAGTTAATGCCTAAGATTAAGAGATGAGATCTGCTTTTTGTTAAAGGGATTTGCCATGTGATGTTGGACAAGCTGTATAAAATCTCTTTATTTTCATCTCTCTCTGAGTAAAAGAGGAACGATACTATCTCCTGCTTGGTGGAGAATTTTGGTCGCTTCATCCCTTATGCTCATGATGTCCACCACCAAAATGTCTATGAAGCATGAGATGACAGAAAAAAAACTTAACTGACCACACCTGGCCAACTGAATTTTTAATCTCAAATGAATCTACTTTCATCCAAATTCCCTGGCACCGTGCCCCAGGTGCTGCTCTGCAACACCTCCAGCACTGGTGCCCCTGCTCTGCACAGCGAGCCTGCCCCCCTGGGGGGCTTCCCTGCCGGGAGGTGACAGGGCTGCTCTGCTGACTCAGAGGACATCGCATCCAGGACTCTGCTTCCCCCCCCTTTCTAGAGAAATTACAGCACTGCCTCCTACACGCTTGACGAAAGGATACAGTGTGGAGCCACACTGCTTCAGAGCGCAAAGCTGCGCTCAGCTCTGACATGTCACAGCTGGGGCTGCTACCCACCACCGTGAGAAATGGCTTTCCGTCATTAAAAAAAAACTAACAATTGCTTCAGGCTTGGCAAAACCCTGGAGGAAATTTTCAAGGAGGCCTGTTTCTCCCACACATCCTCTGCATTAGCAGGATGATGATGATTATTATTATTTTTACAATTTAATATTACAGACAAATGGATTTTAGAACAAAATGTGTGACCGCCAAAGCTTTTAAAAACTGGCCAAGTTGTTGTAGATTTTAGAAGTGGCTGCTGCATACCCACATCATCTCCTTTCCCACTACCATCCACAACTCCACAAAGTAAAAACACATGCCTGGAGCACTAATGATAATAGACGGATAGGCTGAGGTTGCCAAAGTGAATTTCTGTGTGTCAGTCAAGCAAGACAGAAAACAAAGAAGAAACGTATAGAGCAAGCACTATCAAATAATTATCCTTCAAACAGTAAATGCCCATCAACTTAAAACCACAATGAGTTTACTCGCACTCACATTCCACCTAGAACAGCAACGGAGAAGCAGACAAGAAACCCAGAGGCCCACGGCCTTCATGCACCATGGCTGCCATGGGCGGTCCCTGCTTCCACCTTCACCCACCACTCAGAGGCCCAAGATCACTGCGGTGGGTGCAGAGGGAGCAGAAGGGATGCAAAATCTGCACAAAGCCTTGGTTTGCAATACTCTGCAAGTGTTTTCATTGTCAGTTCAGTTTCCTTCACACACAACTGACAACTAGGCTTTGATGATGGCGTGATGCTTGTGATTGCTCCTGCCATGAAGCACACAGAACGGAGAAAACAAAAGACGTGGTCAAATCTCAAAGTTGCACTTGGAATCTGGAAAAGCTCAAATTGAACCTGGAAAAATCCCATCTCCCTTTGTTTTTGCACAGTTTTGTGCTATCCAAGCACAGCAAACCTCACAGGCACACTGCCACGCGGAGCAGCCATGGCTCCAGGACATGGCTCCAAATATCCTGTCCTCCTCCCGGGGGGCAGCCAGGCTTCCAGCATGCTCGCCCTGCACCATGCGAGTCGCTGGGAGGGGATGGACGTGATCCACTTGCTTCCAGATGCCTTGAGACACACTCCCATGAGGCATGTCCTCACGAATCAAGCAGCCAGATAACTGGAGCAAGTGCAATCTGCAAGATGGAGAAAAGTGTTTCACTGGTCCTCCTCCTTTCCCCCCTCTTTATTTCTTTTGGCTAAACGCACAAGGTTTTCTTTGGGTCAGGGCTTTCAGCACCATTTGTGAGCTTGAGGAGCCCAGCCTGGCCAGGGCTGCCTGCAAATTGCAGATGAAGTTATCTCTGGAGATGTTCATCGCCCGGAGAGGCAGAGGGTGCCTCCTTGCTTGCACCATCCTTGCCAGCACGGTGCAAGGCGGGAGGTGCCCGCTGCTCAGCGATGTGCCACGTGGAGCACGGGAGAGCGAGGCCTCGGTGCTGCTGAAGGCAGGCCAGACCAGCACCCTGGCACAGCAAGACATGAAATGCTGGGGAAACATTCGGGCTGTCATCACTTTAAACTTGCAAACACAATAGTGGTTGTTACCAGACTAGAAAAATGGAACTGAAAGAAAAAAAGTCTCCGCTAAGACAATTGCTGAAACAAACTAACAAACAAAAGCTACAAGAAGTAAAAGTTTTGCTCTTCCTCAGTATAAAATACTTGGCTTCCCGTGCCACATCTTGCCTCAAACATTTCAACACCTTGTGCCATGTGCTACAGGACAAGGTAGCTCAGCAGCTCCAGAGAGCTGGAGCTGAAGGTGGCCAAAACTTAAAGTTTGTGAGAAATTTAAACCTCTTGAAATGTGGTTTCACTCTGATTTACAACAAAACTAACATTTGCAAAATTTCTCGTGACACAGAACAATTTTCCCATCTAAAAAAACAAGAGAAGTATCTGGTAAGCATCAGCACGAGGCATTCCCGCAATCAGCTATCCCTTCCACGAAGCCCAGTAGTTCTCAATTAAATCAAGATGAAAAAACACAGCAAAATTGTCAGGGAAGGCTTGCCCCCTCCCCACCCTGTCCCTGGTCTCCCAGCTCACACAGACAGCCCCAAACCCTCACAGGCCTGGCCCAACCTGGAGCGGTGGGTTCGGGGGAGCTGGGCTGGGAACCCCAGGCCCTCCTCAGCATGAGGCTATCGGCCCGGTGGGTGAAACCAGGGGGGCCCAGCAGGGCCTTCAGAGGAGCCCAGGTGTTGGCTTTCAGCATCTCGTCCACCGTGGCAGTTCTGGTGGAGCCAGCAGCAATTTGGTTATCTCCCAGGCACTTAGCTCCCCTCTGGAAAGTACAGCTGCTTTGAAGCGCTGACTTGACTGGCAGGAGGACACGGGCCAACACAAGCAGCACCGTACCCGGTGTGCTGGGAAGCTAGATGTCAACACAGTGAAATGCTGGGTTCAGTCTGCAGCACAAGGTTTCATAATGCTAGTTTACTTCACCCCTCACCCATCCCAGAGACCATTACGGGTTTTCCCTGCAGTCGAGTTTGAAGGAAGCAGCTCTTCGTGCTGTTCCTAATATGTGTGGTCACTCTTCGAACGTGTTTCAGTCTAATATGACTAGCAACTATGAGAGGGAGAGGAGCATGACCAAAATCTGCTTGTTCATATACACTGCCAGGCTGAAAACAAAACTTCCAACTGCTGGGACAGCCAAAACACGTTCGTTCCCTTTGTACCAGCTTCCCAGTAAGAATCACACTGCTTGTAGCATCCAGGGAGGTTCCCTGAGTGTAATCTTCTTTGTTTGTTTTAATTGAGAATCCCAGGAGCATTTTAAGCCAGCTCTGCTAGAGCAAAAGCACAAAACACACTTCCACTCCAAGCACGCACCAGAGAGTTTGTGGATCCAAAAAGTAATGTGGGAACAACACGGATCCGACACCTCTACGTGCTCCCAGCAAGCAGGCAGCCCTCGTGCCACACGCCGTCCTGCACAGCAGGGGCACGGGGGGCTGCCGTGGGCAGCAGCAGGCTGGCGTGCAGCTCCTACACCCCGCAGTAGCTGTGGTGCCGGCAGCACTGGCTCTCTGGCAGCGGTATCAGTGGGTATCATATGGCAGGGCGCTCCTGCAGCCGTGGCAGGGTGTTTCCCTGATGGTTTACGATGGGCCACGGCAGGAGCTGAGGGCTGGCTCCACCCAGCGTGGAGCCCAGCACAGACCTTTGGTCCCCGCAGCCCAGTGGGAGCAAAAGGAGGAATCACACAGGCAGGGGAGCAGCCCTGCAGGACAAGGGAGAGGAGTCAGCCCTGCTGGGACAAGCACCACTGCTGAGCCAGGAGCTTTCCTGCTCCCATCACTGCTGTCAGGGCTGGAAGACGAGCAGGGGGCTGTTACCCACCAAGACCACTAGGTCACCACCCAACCCTGCCTGCTCAGCACCTACCCACTCCCGCTTGACAGCGGGCTCCTTCTGATGCCAAGATGCGACTCGGGACGATCCCAATTAGGGAAGCGAGGCTGTCATAATTCCAGCAGCACAAGTGAGATGAGAAAACTCACGGTGTCAGCGAGCGCCTGCAGGAGCACATTTACAAACCTAATCACCTCCCAGCACAGCCGGGCTGCCAGCGCCTGGGGAGGGCAACAGGGGAGAAGAAAGCTTTCGGGACTCTTAAGGAATATTAATTCACACTAATAGGAACGGGATCTGTCCTTGCCTGCAATCAGCAGCAGAACTGAGACTCTGCACTGGAATATTAATGCCAGTGCTCCATAGGAGATGGAAACCTCTCAAAGCCACTTTGAAATTATGAGAATTAAACATTAGGAGAGCAGCACAGCAAACTGCAGGGCAGGTTTGGTTGCGGGGGGGGAGTCTGCTGGAAAAGGAGGTGGAGAAATTCCCGGGAGGAACCACTGCCTCCTGCCTGGTGCCCAGGACCCCAAGCCCATGCTGACCACTACCTGACACACTGAGGTCTCATTCTGTGCACCCCTAAACCGGTCTGTGATCCCTGTTTCTCCTGTAAATCCTGTAAAACAGGAGAAATTTGAGCTCCCAGTCCTGGGTTGAGCAGATGCATCCTCCACACGCAGCAGAACGCAGTACCTGGCAGTGGTAATGATGAGTGATTTCTTTCCATGTGTGCTTTGTTCTTCTATACAAACACCGTTATATTTGGGAGGGGGTGGAGGCAAAGATTTGCTAGTTCCTAACAAGCCAAGGACAGCCTGTAGGTGCTTGGCTATGGATGAAAAGGGAGAAGTCTATTTTTCATTTTCAAAATTCTGGAGTTAAATTACTCCCCGTTAAAACTAATTATTTATTTTTTCTTCTATTATTACAGGAAAAAGATAAATAAAAAGCTGATCTCTCTTAGCACATGCTAGCAAGAGGCCTTTAACAAGCACGTCAGTGCAGTGCCTTACGGTTCCCGTACCCTCAGCAGCCCCACTAACGAGCACGTAGGAAACTGCAGAGCATCGGTGCCGGAGGCGGCCACCTCTCCAGTCTCTCTTTTCCCGTCACTTACACGACATATCCCGTTAGCTGACCACACAGCTCGCCAGCAGAGAGGCTGAACGAACAGGAACAGAGACGGAAATCCAGCGAGAAGGGCGGGCTGGGCACCAGGCGGAGCTGCAGCACCAGCACCCTTGTTAAGAGCACTGCAGGAAGGTGCAGCTGGGCTGCAGCACAGGGGAGAGCAGCCCCGGGTCTGTTGGGCTTGACAGACCGACAGACTTCACATTTTCGAGCCAGAGGGCGAGCAGGCTGGGAGCCCGGGCACCCCGGAGCACCCAGAACACAACACTTGGGCTGGGAGAGCTCAGGGCAGCATCACTAGGGCACTCCCAACAGCCGCCGGAGCTGCCGCAGTCTTCTGGGGCTGAAGAAACTGTTTTTGATTCATGTCCCTGCTGCAAATGCAGCGAGCACAGGGATTTCTGCTACATGTGATGTTTTTTTCCTCCGCCAAATGGCTGCAGAGGTTTCTCTGTCCTGAGCCAAAAGAAGCAAAGCCCACAACAGATCCACCAGTACGCAGAGTGTGGAACCTGGCCATGAAGTCTCCACTGGAAATCATTTATCCCAGGAATCCCACTCCTGGGCTCATCACCACGCCTCCATGCCCACTGCCAGAATGGTAACCCATGTTTACAGACCTGTCCCGCGTCAGTGCTTCCCATCCCTCCCACCCACCCTCGCCCACACTGCAGCAAGCCCCCTGCTCGCCCTCTTCTGCTGCTCTCCCAGCTCACCAAACCTCCTCTCCGGTGCTGGAAATCACTGGACCAGTTTCTAGCATGCGAGGTAAGGTCAAGTAATCATCACCACAGTTGTAAAATATCGTACTATGCTTTAATAAAAAGCCCAAAGCATTACAGACCATAGGAAAACATTGGGTTTTGTTTGTTTTTAAAGTGTCCAGTTAAAACAAGCAGCAGACAATCATCCGCCTCTGCCAGCAGATCTTGATCTGCAATGGGTACAACCAGAACAGCGCAGCTTCCCCTCTTCAGGACTCGACCAGGTTTCACCACACTTTCTGAAGACCACGTCTCAGCGTGAAACCATTGCTGGGAGCAGCGCTCACCGTGCTCCTTGGGCACCACGTCCCCAGTGCGCCCATGTCACCCCACAGCCCCAGCCACCCGCCCTCCCACAGCCCAGACCAGCACCCACCACCATAGCTCTGCTGCCTGCACCCGTGGAGGCACACGGCCCGCAGGCAGCAGAGTGTGGTTATTTCAGCATCCTTTGCTCCTGCATTACTTCTTTTCTCCTGCCCTTTTTTCTTTCCAGTGGTTCCCTCCAAGCCTCCAGCTTCTTGTCTTTTGTTATTTAAGACCCAGCTGGGATTTTCATCGCCCTGCAGATAACTGCACGCTGGTCTAACAAGGCCTGGTCCCTTGCTGGGTTTATTTTGTTCAGTGCCATGCATATAGGCAACAAAGTCTTGCTGGAGCAGAGACGTAGCTCAGTCTTCTCTGCAAATATTTGCTTTTTGTGCGTGCTGTGCTACCATGGGAAAAGGTAGCTGTTGAAATGTTTTCTTCAAAAAAAAAAATAATGTTATGTTTCAGATCTTGCATAAAGTTGAAAACACTGATAGCTTTCAAATACCAACTGCAGGGGGTGTGAAAAGGAAGACAGAGGGAAACCAGCATAAATATTGTTGACCATGCCACTACTCGCAGTGACGATCCCCTGCACGCTGTGGACATCCTGCAGGCTCCCGTGGCTGAGCTTCAACTTCTAACCCATCTCAACACATTTTTCAACACAGTTATTTGCTTATTTATTAGCATTTTAGATCATATCTAGGATTTGCATGGCTTATTCTTGTCCATGGCACAATTATCCTCCACTCTATTCTGTGCTTTTTAAGAAATTAGCTTTTCTGCAAATGCAGCTTTCTTTCTCCTGCTTTGCCTTCAGCCTTCTCAGCATTGCTCCGTGGAAAGGGCCTGCCACAGGGAGTCCAGTGCCGAAATGTTTCACAGCTACAAGGAAGGGCTGGGCACAGGTGGTCCAGCACGGAGAGGCACACCACGTGGGACGTGTTCTCTGCATTTCCAGACGAAAGCACATCACTGCCATTTGGAAATAACGCGTCCATCCGGGACGTTTGTCTCCAGTCATATGAAGAACTCCTCCTCTTCCTCCTTGGGCCTCATTCCAGCGCTGACTCTTGGTGTTTGCAAGCAGAAGCCCAAGGCCCTCTGCCCTGCTCCTTTACTTTTGGCTGCCAAAGACAAGGGCCACGTGCTGTCAGGGGCAGGTCGGGCGATGCCGGCCGCATCCAGCGCTGGCGGCTGCAGGAGGCTGCGCAGGTCCCTGGAGAAGCAGCGCAGGGGGCAGCAGCCGCCTGCAGGACTCCCCACGGCCAGCCCCGTGTCCACGTTGGTCTCCGCTGGCAGCCGGTGGGCCCAGCTCTCCTGCAGCCCCCCGCTCACCTGTGCGTGCCGGGAGGGGACGTCCCACCTTGTTGGGGCCGCTGTGGTGCTCCAGGAGGAGCGGCAATGCCGGTGAAGGTCGCTGCCAGCTTGCTCCGCAGGGAGGGCTGCGCTGTGCTGAGATTTTGTTCTCGCCCCCAAGGCTCGGGCCTTCCAGCCCCTCTGCTCGGGGCTGCCCCGCACAAGGGGGAGAGGGGCCGGGAGCGAGCCCTGGGGTCGTTCTGTGCCTGTGCTGCTGCGCTGGTTGGGAAGCCCAGCCCGTGTCTCACTCTGCCTGGGGCTGTCCTGAACCTGTTGAGGAAAAGTTGGAGAGAACCCTGTTAAAACATTGTGCTGGCTTTACTCCAGTGCCAGCGCTCACAGCGAGCCTTGCTGCGCTGACACCCCCTGTGATGCGTGCCATTCGGGGCTGCCCTCTGAACAGCAGCGGTTGTACAAGCCTGAGAGACAGGAGACGAGACACAGCGTGGTTAAAGTAACGTGCATGGAGAAAACCAGCCCCGGCCGCACGTACAAAGGCTGTGAGCTGACCATAACCCCGGGGTCTCACCGCTGTGACAGGCGGCACAGCGACAGCACCGGCACAGTGCCCGACACATAAAGGAAATAGGATGGGCAGATTATTTAAATATCCAAATCACAACCAAAAAATATATATAAATAAATATATATATATATATAAAATCAGAGGTTGGAGGGGCTGTTACAATAGAAAATAAGCACACAGCTCAACTTCCCTCCTGCTCGTAGGTGCAATCCCCAGTAAGTATCATCTCAGCAAAGTCCGTCTGTCTGGTTTTACTCACATTCACACAACCATTGGACTGCACACGGGAACAGAAAGGGGCCAGACTTCTTATGACATTTATTTAGCACTTTTGCTCAACTGCAATTTGCTTGAGAGCTCGTAAAACCTATTGTGGGTGACGTTGCATCAGCACTGTACTTGCAAAACACCTGGCTTATGGTGGCATGATGCTAAAATGCTGCCTTCAAACACAGTTATAAGGTAACAGCTTACTGGAAAGAGAACAGGCTATTACCATCATTTGAGTCAGGCAAGGAAGGTAAAAAAGTTAAACTTGACAGCTCAAAAAAAAAGTATTAATACTTTCAATCTCAGGCAAGCAGTCCTGATGTTAATTTAACAATACAGAAATATTCCAAGGATGTGTGCTCATTTATCAATGGCATCATAGCACTGGCAGATACCAATTACTGCATTCATAAATTCAAAACCGAAGAGGAACAAGCAAAATCTTAATTTCCATTTTGAATACGTTCTGCTTTTTGCTGGAGGAAAAAAAAAAAAAAAGTTCTCCTCCCCAAACACCACACGCATACCTGAAGCAGAATTTTATTTCCTTCGTAGTCCTGCGTTTGCCACCTGGTGCTGCTGATAGGAATGCACGGATGGGGTAGGAGAGGAACCAGCTGCCCAATTTCTTGCACCTTGAACTGCAAGGCCGACGACTCCTTTGGCTCCGCAGCTACCCCAGCAGGCAGCTGCTTCAGGCAGAGCTGGACGGCGATGGCTTTGGTCGCGTACAGCACGAAGATGCAGAAGTTATTTTTCTGCACAGCTGCTTCTTTCCGCAGGATCATCTCGTACAGCCCCACTGCATCATCGTAGTTATCAAAACTGCAGTAGAGGGTCACACGCAGGATTTCGGGGCCGCAGTGCACCCGCCTGATGCCCCACACGGGCATCTGCTCGTCCAGGCCGTAGAAGTCCTGGTCAGCCAGCGCATGAAGAGGGCTTTGCCCCCGGGCAGTCTGGGCACACTGGTAGCGCCAGGGCGGGTGCTGGAAGAGATCGTGGACCTGGAAAATCCGCTCTTCTCCCAGGTCCTCGTGCAGAAAAAGGAGGACGGATATTCCAGGAAAGCCGCAGCTCCTCTTGCGGTACCTCTCGTAGTATTTCTGTGGAGCAATCCGCTCGGACACAAAGAACAGACGAATGTTGGGGCAGATCCACTCCAAGAGCCGATCCAGAGTTTGCTGCAGAAACGACGAGTGTCCCGCACTGGCAAGAAGATGCACAGTCATCAGAGGGTCTGCTCTGTCACCCATCGCAAAGCTTCCCTACAAAACAGAACACAAATAGACAAGTTGGTGCTCGCATCTCCTCCTGCAACGTTCGGAGCGGCAGTAACATGGACAGTGCGCTCTAAGACAAAAAAAATAACCCAATCATTTGCAAGCCTTGCAATAACCCAGTGAGGCGAGCAGGCTTGCACGCACGCGCACGAGGCAGGTAAGTGTGCCCAGCCACGGCAGGGCCGGTTCCAAGTCACTCACGTCACAGCAGAGCTCAGATGAAGGCTCATTGTCTGAGCCAGATCTGGTCACCGCGTGCACACAACCGCCGTGTCCACAAACACCTCTGCGTCCTGCTGGCTCTGCCCTGCGCACACCGTGACAGCGGGGACGGGGAGGCTGAAACAGGAGAGTGGTCCTGCTCCCAGCTGAGAGCAGGAACCCTCGCCTGCCCCCAGGGCGCTGCCAGGTCCCACGGGCCAGGTCCCACGGGCTGCTCGCCGCCGCCTGCAGCCACAATGCGGCCCCGTGTTCGGAAACCCCAAGCCCCGGCCGTGTGTTCTTGCAGTCAGCAGGCTGTGCTTCAACTTGCTTTAAAAGCGTGTGATCTCCAGGAGTCACACCCTTCTGGGGCACACAGATAAGCTATTCTTTAAAAACAAGGAAGGAAAACAGTCTAACAAAAGGGAAAAACCATGTGAACTGGACAGATAACAATAAGGGCAGATACAAATCAGTCCTGGGGCAGAGGCGCTGTGGGACAAGCCACAGTTCAGAGCTACACACCTCCCGGGGCAGGTATCTGACTGCTCGGCCGGCCCTGTCCCACTGCGCACAGCCCCTGCGAGCCCAGCACCAGGCTGGTCGGTGCTCCAATTCCTGGTTTTTCCTCCTCTTTTTTTTTTTTTTTTTTGGGTGCAGAGGGAAGCTGCTTTGCACCCATGGGTCTGGCTGTCGTACACCCACATAACCAGCACCCTTAAGTAAACAGCTGCGATTTTTCCCCCCCTTATTCCTTGGGTTCGCATATTGGTATTTATTTTATCTTACTGTGTAGACAACACTTGGGACTCTGGAATATCCCTCCTCCAGCACCTGGACAAATCGCACCATCCTGTTGCCTCCTCGCTTTGCAGCCCAGCAGGAGGGTGTACAAGTCAGGGCACCCCCATTTCCTGGTGAGCAGCGCCCACACCACAGCAGGGTTTAAATCAAGGCTGGGGACACCAAGGACATACCCAGTCCCATCTAACGAAGCACAACACAGCTCTGATACAACACAGCTGATAGACCAGCTTTCCTCTCAAACATCCACACACACAAAACAGTAATTCACCGAGCAAAAAGCCCACTGTTAATAAAGGCCATGTATTCAAAACCCTAAATTAGGACTTTTTTTTTTTTAATATAACCTTAGCTTTATATTCAACTGAACAAAATCTTTAGGGTCTAGAGGTACAAAAATCTGTGCCTTTGCTTTCTTTTATTTAAAAGATCACTCTCACTGACAGAAAAACAGTCATGATTTAAAGCTGCACTGAGACCAATGTGCAATAAGACGACCAGCTAGAAAATGAAGAAAAAATTAATTTGCACTGATAGAGACAAAGCTACACACAACGCTTCCAAGCAAGTAATGACTTGTTGGGATGCGGACAAAAAATCCAACCGTTGGACAATTGCAGGAAGAGTGAAGACTGTGAGTGTTAAACCATCAGAACACCATACACGAGCTCCAAACAACACAAAATATTACTGAACTACAAAAAAAGGAAATGATTCATTAGCTCTTTGCAGCAGGGAAAAGGACAAAGGGGCAGGCAGTCATCTGCCTTCCTGAGTGTGAGAAAAATGGGAATTTTGCCTGTACAAGAAAACACCAAAGCTGACAGAGTTTGTCAGGACCCTGATTGTGGCCAGAAACATGAGCACAGCATGGCCGGGTGGCATCAGCCCCGTGGGTCTGCCTTGGGGTCACACCAAGCTAGCAGAGACTGCTAGAGCCAGGGTGGGTAAGTGCAGATGGACGTACCTGTGGGATGGATATCACCCAGTCCTACCCCTGCACCCTCACCACTGGGACCCGTAGCTGCCACGTGCCCCAGGAACACGACGGTGCTTGTCCAACTGTGCTGCCCGTGCCCAGCAGCAGCACAGGGAAGGAGCCAGCACACATTGTATGGCAGCGTTGTGCCTGGCCTGGAGAAGAGTCCCAGCAGAACATGCTGTGAGTCTGTAAGGGAATGGCATCAGGCAGGTAACAGGGCTCTCGCAGTTTAAAGCGCCCTCCGATAAAGCAGCAAGGGGATCAGCGCTGCAGGCACCAAGCTCCAGCTCCTGCTCGTCCCAAACCAAACCGGTGCCCAGACGGGCAGGTGGCTTCAACAGAGGGTGCGGAAGGTCAGCTGCATCTCTCCTTTGCAGAGCAGGGACCTGAAAGTAGCTGCCATCCATTTCATGCGTCACTGGGTTTTACTTCAGCCAAGAAACCAAGCTACATGAGGAAAGAGCCAAGCACTGAGCAGTGTTGCTGCATGTGCTGGGGCAGGCCAGGGAAGCCGTCTCACCCTGAGCTGCAGGGATGGACCTGCCTGCAGGACAATCGCCAAGGCCTCGTGCTTGGACCTGCAAGCTCTCAGACCAGCAGCTCCAGGCTGGGACACCCACCACTCCCACCACGAGGACCACAAGATGAACTGAACACCAGCCTCTGCCCCAACCCCTCCTTGGGGGACAGCCCCACCACCCGGCCATGCACCATGTGGTAGAGGAGGGCTCTGCTCCTCGTCCACTTTGCTGCGGCACCCAAATGTCCACGCAGAAGGGCTCAAACCCAGGCCCTCCAACCTCACGGAGGTATTCTCATGCCCTTAATGTCTCTCCAGGGAACATCCCCCGCACCAGAGGGAAGCCAGATGCCGTTCCCACCACCTCCCTCATTGCTTCGGTCTCGAGAGTTTTGACCTCTGCATCCATCACTTTTCTTAGAGGAGCAGTTCTTGGATTTGAGTGGATGACTGTAACCAATTTCTCTGGATTTTGTAAGAAAAAGAAAGTGTTGGTTTCACTCTGATTCCTAACTATGATTAGTTCTTGCCTTCCTCTCGGCTTCCCCTTCCCCTGCTTTCCAGCCTGGCTGCCAAACGGAAAAGCACATTATTCATAGTGACCTACCAAACACGCCGAGAAAGATTTCTTTAAGTGATTAGAAAAATAATAGTTCAGTCCTATGCAAAAAATCAGTTTGCGCTCACAAAATACATCAGAGTCTAGTTTTGTGTAAGAGCATATGAAACATACTTTACCAACCACCAATATATTCACTAGTAAGCTCTGCATAAAATAAACTCCAAATGTAAACAGCTAGCAGGTACTTTGTTGTGTGAGGGCTCAGAGCACTACCTGCTATATGTTTCAAATCTTACAGTGGAAAGGCAGTGCAGAATAATTAATAATTCCTTTTCCTAATGAGCTCTTGCAATGTCCCCAGTCCTCTGAGGTGCTGAGCCCTTCACTCCAGCTGACACCCGCAGGACTGATGATGCATCACAGGATTTAATCCTAAATCCATAGTAACTTCCATAACGAAGCAACTTGGTGAGGGTTTAGGCTTCGTACACTAGCACATAATTAACTTTCAGGAGAGTGACTCTGTTACCTCAGCATCTCAGGAGCAGGCCTTATTAAACCCATGCAACATCTTGGGCTTCCTTGCTTTTAAAGATTTTTTTTTTAAATGCCAATCTCAAGCTCTTCCTACAAGGACAAAAATATTAATTCACCTGCTAGGCAACAGTTATCTGCAGCACACACACTACTGAGCCAAAAAGCAGAATTAAGGTCTTACTTGAATACAGTAAGCTTTTTAAAGAGTCTGCCTCTTGCTGCAAACTTTGCGCCTCCAGTTCATCATAGCTTCCAAGTAAAAACCCAACGGCCAGAAGAGAAAATCATAATCTAACCTACTGCACTTAGGAAGGCAGACTTCTCTCCTGAATAGTTCTTATTCCTTCTTTTTAACAGGCTTTAAGAGAGGAATCCAGCAAGGGTCTGTCAGCAATGAGACACAGAAAACTGAGAGCTCACCACACACAGCAAGTCAGGATCCAAGCAGAAAAAGAAAAGAAAACAAGAGAAAATGGAGCCATGAGGAGGAGAGGGAAGGGGAGGCCGGCAGGGCTGCAGCTCCTCCCGTCGACAGGACACAGCCACTGGAGACTGCCTTAGGAAACACTGCTCCAGGCGATACACAGGGCGGGCAGGGTTTCAAGGCTCACCCAGGAGTTAAATGCAGACAAAAAGGAATTTCCTCCTGACAAAAAAGGAGTCTCCAGCAGCAGCAGGCTGGGGACACAGCATCCCTCAGCAGCACAGGGCACAGCCGCAGGGCAACCGGGGCAAACCACGCTTTCCCTGTGCACTTAGCGGCTGTGCTTAAGAAAGTAAAACAAAGGAGTTATCCTCAGCACGGAGCTGGTGCTAGGACAAGGCTGGGAGAGCACCACCAAGACGAGGGCCATCACTGGCACCGGGGCAGACCACGAGCCTGCTGAACCTGCTGCAGGCTTAGAGGCAGCCAAGGTTTTACCATCCGTGCCTGAGCGATCTCTCAGGAAAAGGAGCACCTAGTCTGAGGCCCGAATTTCCAAACACACACTGACTTCAACAGGAGCTTGAAAACCCCACGTTAAGGCAGCACCATTGCAGTGATATGAACAAGGCTGATAATAACCCAGCTGCCAGGCCCAGATCAGTCCCAATTCTGCTCAAACAAAGGGAAAGGCAACCTGGAGAGAGGAAACTGCAGCCCACAACAGCGTGGGCGAGAGGCAGCCACCGGCACCCCACGCTGTGCCATTGCCATCCTCCTCCCTCCTGCCCCTCGGCTGCGCATGGGCACATCGAAATAAGGCAGAGACTTGCAGGATCTCGTGAATTGTTCATTTAATCAGCTTACATATAGCATGGTTGAAGACAACTCAAGGAAAAATTCTTGGAAGGCCAGCAGCAGACACCAGCAGAAGCCGCGCCCTGCTGGGCGTTAATGAGAGCAAGTCACCAGGAGGCGGGGAGCTCGCCAGCAGGCCCAAGCTTTGGCTCCAGGAGCAAATCAGGCCTACCGTGTGAAAGCTTCTAATTACTCCCATTCCTGAGGGCGACTCTCCTAAGACACAGGGTAATACGACCCAAATTCTAATTAAAAAAACCACCACCAGCAGCCTTGGCCCGGATCCCACACTACACTGGAATTGCAGATTTGCATAATTAATTAAGTTGATAACAAATGCTGTGACAGACAAACTGCAGGAGATTATTAGCCTCATCTTTAATGGAATTTCAAGAGAAGCAATGTCCAAGCAAACAACAGTAAATACAGAAGGTGTGCACAAGGTCTAAGAAACAGAGGTTGCTGGGATTTGGCACGTGCCCTCGCAAACTTTGCAAACAAAGGGCAGCATGCGGAATCACAGTAAGGCAGCATCGGGCCCTAATGCTGCTTTAAGGACTTCCCTTTGTGGTTTTGTTCCTTCCAAGAACAGCAGTAGTAAGGGCTGTTTGCAAACAGCAACTGGGAGCTGCGCTGCCAGGATTCTCCGTCCCTCCCAGCTTCTCCTCAGGCAAGCAGCAGCGGGTGGCTCCCAGGCCCTGTCTCTCCAGAGGGTTTCTTCACCTCTGTGCACAGCTAACTAACACGGTTCAGGCTGCTCCAGGACTGGAGGAGGTGAAACAGGCCTGTCTGTCCTGAACAGCAGCACGCTTCCAGGCTTTAGGGGAGTGTGCCTGCTCTCAGCAGCTGTTTATTTCAGGCTGTCTAGAGACCCAGGCAGAGGTTGCTGTGTTAGTCACATCCTCATCACATTTGTGAGAGTTTCTTTGCAGGCAAAATGTACAGAAACAAAGGTGAGACAGGGATTGGGACCGGAAGACTTAAGGACCAGAAGCATATGGCTCAGGTGCTGGAATGAGGCAGAAACACTGTGCTGCAGGACCACAGTTAGCCATGTACTTCCCTGGAACAGCCAGGCCATCGTTTCCTGAACAAGGTACTAATCCTCAGGTCATTTCCACCCATTTTAGCACAGTCCATGGGCTATTCTAAACCAAGTCACCATCCAGAAGCTAATACTCCCAACCCAAATACCCAGAATACAAGGTGGCTCCCACCATGAACTCCTCTCCCAGAGGAAAGTGCCCCTGGGTGCTCAGCAGCAGGAGGGGAGCAAAGACAGGTGGCACCCGGGGCTCCTTTCCCCCAGCACTCACAAAGCCTCACCTGGGCAAAGTCTGTCCCATCTCCACATCCCCAGTCACACCACATGGTGCCAATTAAGTACCTTCTTTTAACAGATCGGCTTGGGGTGTTCAGGTATCAGTTTCTCCCACAAGAGTCTTGCCTTGACAGGCCTCAGACCTGGGTGTTTGGAAACACAGACAAAGGACAGAGCCTCTGCATGGCTCCGAACGGCTGACTGCACAGCAAAACCCAGGTTGTTACAGCACAGAGCAAGGGCTAGAGCCTTCTTCAACAGATGAGTTTCCAGTATGGCTAGAGACCTCACTATTTTCTCTGTTCCCTTTTTCCTTGAAGCTTTAGTAGCTTGCTGTCCCTTAAAAACTTGGCTTAATTTCAAAGTTTGTAAAAAATAAATTCATATTAGATATAAATACAATAAGCTCCTTAAAGCAAGAGCCAATGCTGTGTCTTGCATATACAGCATAAATACAATATAATCACTGCTGAGGCTTGGGGTACTACCCTAATGAAATTAATAAATAACTAAGATTAAAAACAAGAGAAAAAACACCAGAAAAAAAGATAACGCTAACAGCCCACATAGGGAAAGAGCATAATTGTCGTGGGCAGTAAGACAACATCTACACTGGATTTTCAGAGCACAATTCTTACTGGAGCTAACAAAGGAAAAGCTTAAAGCACAGAAGCAGAATGATTTGAGAATCTTGAGCTATATTACACACCTTGGAAAAGCGTTTTCAGTCATTGCTTTCTATTTGCCACTTCCTAGCTAGAATTTCATTTCTTTCTTGCTTTTCCATTTCTGATGGCATTATTACCTGAGCAGATTGAGTGTAAAATCTTATTCTACATTGATATTACCTATATCCACAGCAGATGGACCAAACCAAACAGGCACATGTAGGGCTCCTTCACCTGGGTCCGAGCTCAGACTTGACTAGCAGTGGGCCTGATTTGAATGAAGACCTCTGGAGTCAGGGTACGTGGTCTTTGTGAAATCTGCTTCCCCAGAAGAATGCAGTTCCCAGCTTGGGCCGAGGAGTGCGATGAGCAGCAGTTCCTTCAAGGGAACAAGTAACTGAGATCTCTTTTCACCAAGCACCCAGCACTAAACCTTGCAGCCTGGGACTTGGGATAACTCCTACAGATTTTGAGAGGCATTTTGGCAAGGCAAGACTATGACCCATAATCAAACCACAGCTATGGTGTTGGTCAACTTGCTATTATCATAGCTCTGTTCATGTGAAACTTGAGTGTTGTACAGTGTCAGCAGGAGAAAAGCACCTGTAGTAAATACGCATATAGCAGGGATCTTATAAAAGCTTGGTGTTAAAGAAACCAGTGGGTACTTTTTTTCTCAGTACTTCTGCTTAGCATATTAGTGCTGCCACTAGCTCTCAGACAGCACCCAGTGAGTTTTCCTAAGGCACTGAGCAGTTATTTGCCACTGCCTGATGCTGTTCTCCTCCAACACAACCTGTGCAACAAAACCACTGCGTATGATTTTGCCCAATGCTATGCTTAATGTTAAATGTATACTGCAAAAATTGAGTTAATAATTAAAATAACTCAGAGAACATGAAACATGAACAGGAGATCACTGTACATTTCCAGGAGGTGGAGAAATATTCCTTTTGGGAGGGCTAAATCCCTCCCCTATTTCCATGAGAGGGTTTCTGAGGGGTTCCCTTATGAAGGCTGCTGCTGGCGAGCCCGAGCACTGTCATACCATGGATCTGCAGAGCTGCTGCTGGAACAGAGCTCAAGGCACCAGGACTTCAGTCTAGACAGGGCTCTTTACTATTGTTCTCCTCGTTTCCTTAACCCCCAGCCCAAGTTCACGGTGCACAAGAGTCACTTGCTATGTCGTATAGTCCACCCCAACCCCGTAACACACAGCCAAAGGGAAGGTTATACTAGTTAGAAGGGAAAAACAAAAAACAAAAGTAAATAATAAGCACAATAAATATATTCATCACTGTCCAATAATCCAAACTCTTTCTGGTGCCTTTGGAAATCCGTTGAAACTTTTTCAGCTTGCAAGAAACATTCAAGAAAGAAAATCTGGCACTATAAATTGAGAAGTGCATGTCCCGTGGCTAGACTGAAAACTCCCAATTTTCAGATTCCTTTTCCAGACCCAGTATTGTTTTGTTTTATCACCTGGCCTTGCATACATAACTCCCAGTTCTTCTTTGCTTAGTCCTCAAGCAGGTCACGTTCCGTGGGAAGGGAAGTTGCTTTTCCTGACCCCATCCATTTTGAAATATCAAAATTCATTCTTAGAAATTTTGAGTCGGACACTGTAAAAGCAGCTGATCGGGGATGTCACAGGGTGTTCAATAGAGCTTTTAATAGAGCTTCAGTTAAAAAAGGAAAACAGAAAAATGGAAAGAAAAATAAAAACATGGGGGTTGGGGAAGGGAGATGCTGGGGTCCGTCCCCTCCGAGCGTGCTGCAGCTTCCGAGCATGGCAGCGCTCCACCACTGCCCGCAGGATTCAGCAGGAGGAGCGGAGGAGCAGTCATCAGGGACAGAGGCTTCCTCAGCATCTGCTGTGCTCGTGGCTCAGTATAAAAGCCAAGTTTTTTGGGGGAAAGGGGGGGCGAGCTGCAGGAACAAGCATAGGTAATAAAGCATCCCTGCTGTTAGTACACACGATTTCTTTTCTGACCCATAGTCACTCATCTCAGCAGTGTTAAGTGCACCAGCCTGCACAGACGGGCTCACTGCCCATCAACACCGCAGTTTCAGGGAACTGAAGAAACGAAGACAAGAGCAGGATCCCGACAGAAATGGGGCTGTTGCACAAGCTCAGCATGCACCAATGCAGCAGCATCCTGCAAGGTGCAGGAAGAACCCGGTCACACCAGCAAGGTCACACCAAAGCGGCCGAAGCCCCGTGCAGCCGGGGAGACCTACTGGAGGGGCAGTCGCCTTCTGAGCGGCAGCCCCGCTGAAGGAGACCACCAGACCACAAAAGCTAGGACAGGTTGTGCTGATAGGCCTGCTGTCGCTTAGCACTGGTTCATCACAGCCGTTTGCTAGACAACTAAAGGTGTGCCACTATTTCTATTTAAAAATGCACCTCTACACTTCTATACTAACAGTCATTTCTGCCACAGTGCACACAGGGTTAAAAGGCAGACAAAGTCATCCAAGATTCAGAATATTCTGTTTGTGGGCACATCCCACAAACACTTCCCTACATCCCGAGGCACAAAGTTAGATAGATTACCCTCCCATTCTTTTATGCAGCTTTCACAGCTGGACGTGTATCAAGTTGTGTTTTACAGACTTTGCACAGGACCCATTGCAGAAAACAGGAGCTTGAACACATGCTTCAGACTGAACGCATTGGTTATTTCATTTACTATCCAAGATACCTGAATGAATATTAAGAGAAATGAATTTCAATATAGGTAAGAAAAGTCAATGCCTCTGATCAGCTCTAAGCACTACAAGGAGTGTAGCTCCAGACTGGCAAATCCTCCTCCTAAACCTCAAGCACCCCAAAGATCTGGAAGCTAATGATCAGAGCCCACCTTGCCCTTAGCCACCGTGCTGAAGAAGAGTTAAGGAGCTTTAGATCAAGCTGGGCAGGTTCCAAACAGTTTCAGACATGCATCTGGAGCTCACGAGTAGTCCCAGTTTTTGCTGCTTTAGACAAGGCCAGATCATGACAGGCTGCATTGCCATGTATCTGCTACCCATCAGCTGCCAAGTTCTCATAGACCAAAACTGAAGAGCACAGTGAAAGCTTTTAAGATTCTCAGGGCAAAGTCTGGCTTTATCACAGGGGTGAGGAGAGAGAGACACATCTCATTCAAGAGTAGCTAGCTGAAAAGGTAGCTAGCTAGCCAGCTGAAAAGAACAAAAACGAAATCAGGCATAAATAGGATACTCTTGTACAATGGTAAGTGAAGTGTAATCTCAACCCTTAAAAATAAGCTTGTCTATGTATGTACCTTCAAATAACAATAAATAAGACTCAAAGCATGATTTTTCAGAACTTTTAAAATGAAAAGTGAACTCCATGTTAATTTCACGTTGCTACAGCGTTTGACTGTACATTAATCCAACATAAACAAAATATATAATTACTCGTACATATGACTATGCAAGCCTACTTTTAACAAAATTACAAATAAATTTTAAATTCAGATTAAGAGAGGAAGAAAAAAAGTGAAATTAGGTAAAGAATAGCAGGGTTCTGCTATGGACTGTAGAAGAAATCTCACTCATGTACACAGTGTAAAGGTACAGGCATCAAGCTCACCTTAAGCAGAGTCCCGGTGATGTCTTGTTCAGATGTCTTTGATCACAGATTTCACATTTTCATCTTTTAGTCAGCCCCTGGTATCACAATCTGGTTGTTCAATGGTAAAGACGCATTTCTAAAAGGTGACCTCAGCAGAAGTCCTTTCCTGAATAGTTAGTTCTTCAAAGCTCTATTAAATTTAAAATGGAAGCTATACTCCAGTATTTGTTAGGGAAGATAGCTATCACCATCTGTTACTCCTTTAGCAACACTCCTGCACACGTAAGTGGCCAAAAAATTTTTTCTCTCTCAGTCAATCCCACCCAGCCAGCCCTTAAACACAGTTCCACAGCTGTAACATTCAGGCTCACGACTCCAAATCCCATGCCTGCTAAAAGCAACCAGAGGCAAAAAGCTTCATCTGACACACAGCAAAATTACAATTGCACCGCAAAGGATCAAGCCCTGCTGTCATGGACAGCAACATTAGCATCTCTAAACCACGGGGAAAAGGCTGTGAACGCACTCCTCTCTGAAAAGCACTTGTGAAAGCGTTGACAGGCAACTGTCACAACAGCAACGCTATTAAAGATTAAGACCTGCAGAAAAGAAAACCTTCATACTGATACATGGAAGAGCCAGTTACATTTTGAGGAAGATTCTTCTCATAATTTAAGACACAATCCAAAACCAGACTCTCATACAACCCTGTATTTAGTACTGGTACCATGGCTAAACAATTATTACATTTCTAATGTTAGTGGAAAAAAGCATCATCAATTGAAGTTCTGCATATACTGTACAGACACACAGGCATTTTAGTAACAGCCACCAAATTCATTTTTAGCACTGATGGCCTAGCTAGATCCTTGATGAGCAATGGCAGGTAAGCTCTCCAGTCACCTCCCCTCTCATTACTTCAAAGCTAATCATGGGATTGGGGGAAAGTCTTTTTTTTTTTTTTTTTTTTTTTTAAATGCAGTCAACTTTGGTAAAGTCTTTTTTAAAAAAAGCCTTGGAATTAATCAGGCTAAAACCAACCCAATTCCTGTCCTCCTCCTCAGAAGAAACACCCTACCACTGAAAACAGACCGGCTTTGTATCTTAAAAGGCTGTAGAGAAGGGTGAAACTGGGGACACATTATGAAGAATACTCAACTGAATTGCTATTAAATAAATACAACAATGTATTTGTTTAATACAGCTGGTCAAGAAATACTCTGGCAGTACCTTAATGATCTACAACCAACTTCTTTTGTTTTGACTCCAGCTCTGCATTTTGGGAAGCCCATCAAATATATTTTTCAGTACCTACAGATAAAAACAACCTGACTGTCCCTCTCCCCCCAAAATGTATTGAATTAAAACAAATAGTAATGTGTAATATGCACATTGCAATGTCAGAAATAGAGTTTAATAAAAACTCTGCAGTACAATGCACACTTCCAACCCATTCTATGAGAACAGTGACATCACTGAACTGCAATTTTAAATCTATCTTTGCAGCATACTCAGAAGAAGGAAAAAAGCTTTAGTTTAAGAACTGGAAGTTTCAATATAGTAACAATTTTTTATTGCATGATTAAAATTCATTTCTAAAAACAAATAGTGTGCGCTGGCTTCACTTTAATCTCCTGAAATATGTACTTATGATGGGAAACCCTGGGGCTACAAATCCATCTATGATATTAACTGACAAAATATAATCCCAGTATGTTTCCCCAGAGGACAGCATTTAGTTCCAAAAATTGCCATTCCTGTACTCTAACACACTTGAATTGTTTGTGTACACTAGATCCATTTATTTTAAATTTATTTTGTCTACATTTAGTGAAATAAAAACATCGCCCTGTACAATCCACCATCAGCAGTGAGTACAACAGCAAAAATTATTATACAGTTTATACACACTAAAATCTTTTCCTTTTTCCTATAAAGAAACCAGAACAAACCTAATCAATATAGAGTTTAATTTAGAAGAACTCAAATTACAGAAGGGAAAGCCAAACTTATTATGGTCTTTTCTGAATCCCCAGAAGTTCCTGATTCATGTTGTTCAAACAACAGTGAGTGCAGCTGGAAGAGTGAAACATGCTCAAGTTGTATTCTTGGGTCTTCAAAAAATTACCAAGTATTTAAATTAAACATGGCTAGTTAAAGAAACATTTGAAGCAGAGCAATATAACTGGGATTTTTGCCTTACCAGTTGTGGTTTTTTTTTAAACCCAACTTATACAATGCGCGAAGTGCTAAGCAACACTACAGAAACACATTTACATCAACACTGAAGATCTGGGGAAATGAAATTCCAACAATTTTATTATTTTTTAATGAGCTGTATTTTCTAAATTTGTTTTTATTTTTCTGTTTTCATACAGTATTGAAAACAAACGCGGCACATTCACATTTTCCCAAAGAATTGTAAGGATGATCTCTACAGGGATAACGTTGAAAAGCCTGAAGCTCAATCAATTCATGTTGAAAACTCTCAAAAGGAGTAAAAGGCTTGATCTGAACGGTCTAGAACATGTATTGTAATTTAATAGAAGAGATGGTCGTCTTAATATTAATGATTTAAAAGAACTTCCCAGTTCATGCGAAGAGTATAGTCCAAGAATAAATCAAATTTTCTGAATGCATTTTATGCTACGTAAGTGTATACTTTGCGATCCTCAGGTGTTCGTGCCAAATATTCTCTCTCAATAAGTCCTTCAATACGTTTTTTAATAACAACTGGACTTGGTAAGAATCGGGCCTTCAGCTGCTGAGTTACCTAAAACGTAAGATCAAAAACAGTAACGTAAGATCACAGTGCAAACAAGCTCATTAAGTATCTTAACTGACCAAAATAATCATAAAATTGTACATAAGCAAGGCTGGCTACAACTACGAAGCAGAAAAAGCAGCCTGCACACTTCTGTTAGTTTTTTCCATCAGATGCTTGCTCCTTTTTGAGTATGAATCCAAGTACTGACACTCAAAAAGGCATAGTTACCACCTGAAAATCCTCTCAGTTTCACAACCAGAAAGAGTTCTGGAGTGGAAAACGCATCCTATCTGCTAAGCTGTCAGAACTTCGGAGGTGAGAGCAGCAGGACTCTCCCTCTTTCTCTCTAAGAGATCAAAACTCTCAAGCTTGGACCCAACAGTCAAGACCAGAGCAGAAAATAACGTCGAGTACAGTGGTTTTCATTGCCAATTGGTATGTCAAGGAATATGACGACATTGTAATACCACTAAAGGGAAGAAGGAAAGTTAGATATATGTATGAATACATCCTAAACGGAAGGGTTTGGATTTAAATGTCTTTAGATGTACAGTGGGGGGAAAAAATGGATGGATTAAATATAGCATCTCTCAAAAGCCTTTCAGAAAGTGTTAGGGAGGGCGGTGTAACTTTCATGAATTCAAAAGGAAGAACAAAAATAACTTCAAGTCCATATCAGAACTATGTACAAGCATACCTCTGCTACTAGCACATTGTGTTGCATCTTCTTTCTAGATTTCATTATCCGAACTATAGCAGCTTCTATCTCATGTTTTCTGTCATCATCTACTTTCTGCCTTGTTTCTTTCCTTTCTGGATCAGATTCTCCTTGTTTGGCAGCAACTTCAAGAAAAAAGAAAGAAATAGCAGAATTAATTTTAATTTCATTGTGCAAGTGTTAACTTCATCATTTACTTCATCCAGAATTCAAGTTATATTTTCCTGGGTTTTCACATTCTCAAATATACATATATATATATTTAATGAAAAGCAGCCCCAAGAACACATTAATTTTTTCTGGCATATTTTGATAGCAACTGACAAGATAACAATGTGTTACTTAATTACTGCTACGTTAAAATTTGAGCAGTACTCAAATCTGCTTACAGGCACTACCAACCCCATGCTTCCATTAAATATTCTTCTCTTTAATATGGTGAATAATACACTAATTAAAACAGAAAAAGGACTGAAAATTTATTTCATAACTAATACTTAGAAATTGCTTCAGTCAGAAGAAATAGTTCATTCTTTTTATCTTCTTTGACTCAACTGCATTCTCTTTTGTATTCTGTTCTATTTATGCTTTATTTCTGCCCTTGTGTCTAGCTTTTCTCACCCGTTCGCGCGAGTCTCATTATAAGCAACCCCTACGCTGCTACCACTTTCCTCCCTTCTCTTCTTCACTCAAAAGCCTCAAGTATTTATCCCTTTTAAATAGATATATGTAAAAGGGCTTCCATTTGTTATGTTAAAACCACAAGTATCGACTTTGCTCTAAAACCATCTTGAACCCCAAACCATATGCCCCATTCACAGAAATTTGTGGAGCGGAAGTAGAAAAGCAGAACTGCACCAAAGCTCCAACAGTTGTCGCAGAACTTTGCTCAGTTCTGCCAGTGCTCTGATCACGGGGATCTGAACAACCTCATTTAGTCGCTGCACTAGAGAAATACTCCAAGTGTGGCAAATGGGTTGTGACCACAGCGCTCTGCATGCATTTGAACACAGTCTAACTATTGCTTACGCAGCAGGATACATATAGTTTAATTACTGGTACACACTACTGGATTTTACACACCTACATCCCTGGACACAGCATGCTGCACAGAAGCCCAGAGTTACATTACTTGCAACAAACAGCATGTGAATTACCAAGGCTGCACTCAAAACACATCTAAACTGCCCACAATGCAGTGTATTTTACATACCAAGACCTACCAAGGCAGAAAACGTTTTCTTATGTACTAAAAATCAGGAAATTATTTTGCAAAACATTTTGAAGTGCATCTACGTCGATACTACAAACCAGAAACTGTTTCCAGAGAGCCTCCTAGACAAAAGATATCAGCATTACTTATGTACAGCATAAACCAGCGCTTTCGTGAGCTAGTGAAGTTGTATCACACCGACTCGTTTCTCTCACTTGTTAAGTTCCACTGAAATCATTGCTCAAAGACATTTCAGCAACCTGGTACATGCAAATAAACATTTCTGTATCATGTGACAAAAATGTCACTCAATTTCACAGCAGTACAATAGCTTACACATCTGAGGCAGTGTGTTTTTTTTAATGAAGTCAGTGGCCTGATATTTTTAATTTTATCATTTAATTTGAATTTCCCTTTTAAGAGAGAACTACAAATTTTGAAAAACAATAAGCTCATCTATAACTTCCATACTCTTCTAATTTAAATTCTCATTTTGATGCAACTACTCATCAAAAACAAAAAAAATATTCCTCGCTTCCTTTTACTTCTATGGACATCGAGCCTGCAAAAGAATCTTACGCTTTAAGGCAGTCTGGGGGACAAGACAGCGTATAAAGATCCACTTACCCGTCTGAATCTTGACTCTGTGTAGTTTAGACGTGAACTGATCATTCACTGTAAATATATGACCATTTTCTATTTCTTTTGACTTGGGCTCTTTTGTGAGAACACGTTGTGTTGGTTTGCCACACGCAAGAGACTGAAGGGCTCTAACCAGTTCTCTTTCGGGGATATCAGTTTCTTGCTGAATTTCCTGAAGAAAAATATCCTAATCAGTTTACAGCCAGTGCAGAAATAAGCATCACATTTTGCAAACAACAACACTGGCTACTTAAAAGGTCTATCTTCAAGCCTGCAAAAAAGTAGTACTTTGACAGTTGTAGGGCTTGACAGGTGAGAATTCATGAACAAAGTCTCAAAGTGTACCATGCAAAATAATCCACATGGGTCAAAGTACAGTTACCATAAGCTGAAACCAGAAAAAGAAATAAGTAACCAGCTGTTATGTTTCACTAGTGTTTTCTTTTTTTCAAGAAAGCTGAAAGGATTTATTCGCTGTCTCCAATAGTCACTGACCAGAACGAAATCAAAGCTTCTAAGTAACTCCGTCAGTGATGGAAAACACATGTTGTTCACAAGCAGTCCCGATGAAAAACTGTGTAATTGCATTCTCAGTCAGCACCTCTGCTGAAAACAAGATGTTGACTAATGGAAGCAAGCAAGGTCCTGTTTCATAATAACAGAGAAGTGCTCCAGATTAGCTACACCTCCTTTGTGAATAACCTGAAACAATTTATTTACAGCCCATATGCCCTCAGCTACAACTTCTAGAGGCGAAATACAGAAGAGTGAAAAGGTAAGAACTTCGTAGAAGGTCTTACGTATCTTCGTAAAAAACATTTACATAACTTTTTGTACCTCTCTTAGTATTCTTAAGAGTTCAGTCAAGAGACATATGTTAGGTAAGTCACCAGTTATCATGAGTCAGTAAGCAAATTACACTGGATGCAGAACGATCACAGAATCATAGAACGGCTTGGGTTGGAAGGGACCTTAAAGATCCCCTAGTTCCAACCCTCTTGCCATGGGCAGGGATGCCACCCACCAGATCAGGTTGCCCAGGGCCTTGTCCAGCCTGGTTCTGAACACCTCCAGGGATTGGGCATCCACAACTTCTCCGGATAACCTGATCCAGTGCCTCACCACCCTCTGGGTGAAGAATTTCCTTCCTCCTTAGATCTAATCTAAGTCTCCCCTCTTTTAGTTTAAAACCATTCCCCCTTGTCCTATCTGCCTGAGCAAAAAGTTGCTCTCCATCTTTTTTGTAAGCCCCCTATAATACTGAAAAGCTGCAGTGATGTCTTAAAATGCTTCATGAGCAGGCCAACTGCTTCTGCTGCTTCAAATTTAACTCATTTACTGAGCTTCCATTCATTATAGACTTATCTGCAGTTTCTTCTTTTTCACAGTTTTGAGTAAACCCCAAGCATCTCCCATTCCACATTCCCATTCAGACTCTTGAGGGACCTTGAGCAGCTAAAGACTAAGCTAGCAAATAGGAAACTAAGCATCACAGACCTGTAACTGTCTACAAGAGCTGCCACTTGCCCAGCTTCCCCACCATCAGTTCTAGGAGCAGTATCCAGCTATTCTGTCGTCCCCAGAATTCCCCATTCTCGTGGCACACAAGTCAGATTGATGACCACCAAGCTAAAAACAGGTCCAAGAACTCCCAGTGTTTAAAGACTTGTAAAGAACTTGGGTTCTTTGAAGTTTGACTTTCTTGTCACCGTACAACTAAGTTCTATTAAATTATGTTCTTTCTTTTGTGTACACACATTAAAAAAAAATCTGCTCTTTTGTGGTCATCCACCACTGTCAACAGGCAATAAAAAACAATTTGAATATACCAGCCTTTCACATTCAGCATCTATCAGATCTCAGCAAAGCTCAGGCAGAGAACAAGCCCTATTTTTCAGCTATGGACCCAGTATTACATGTGCAGTGTTGACTTCATGTAAAGTTATGCGAAGTTGCATTTTTGCACATGATTTTAAATTCTTTTGAATGAGTTTAGTAAAAATTCAGTAAGTCAAAAACTATCAAATCTCAGAATTTTTGATACCTACTGCTTCTGGATGATTGGGAAATCTTAAGTTTTCTTAAGAATATTCGTAAAATAGTACATCCAGAAATATTCAGTGTTTGAAATAAGCGATGTGCACCCACATTTTAATTATTTGCTATTATCAACAACTTCAAGTTACTTGTGAAGAGGCATGTTATTTCTTCATTTGTTGCTTTATTTTAAAAAACAGTCACCTTCACAGATTTTTCCAGACTCAGCACACAGCAGTATTAAAAAAAAAAAAATCCTTCCGATGGTCACATCAAAAAGTCTTACTAAAATGGATCAGCATAAACTCAACTAACCAAAGGAAAGCAGCACTTAAGATTTTAGGACTTAGGTAAACGTAAAGCCTTGAGGCTATAAACCAGATCTAGCTTAGAAGAAAGATAATGCCTGCAATATGCAGGTTTCCAAACGCTGGTTTCTGATCACCGGCTAAAAGTAATCCTTTCAAAATTAAGTTGTTTTTACAAGAAATATATTCCCTGCTTGTGATGGAAAGAAAAATAAATTAAAAAACAAGGAGATAAAATGAAATTTGAGTTTTTTTGATGCTGAAGATCTTTATACTAACCACTATGTATTTGTTTTATTTCACATTGTAGCATTCCAATTCAGTCACTAATGCGAGCAAATCATTTCAGAATTTATAAACAAGCTTAAAAATAAAAACCAAGAAAGAATTGCACTGTAATATAGTCCCTCAGAAGAAGGCAAAAAGTTCAAGCTGGATTAAAAAAATGTAGCTCTGAATATGAATGGGGATAACAGGTGCTGCTGCGCTCTTTTCCTTCTGTCTGTGGCATATCATTTTTCTAGAAACTTTTCTACATTTGATGTAATACAGTGGAAAATGTACAGTGTTCCCCCCCCATCTCCAAAAATGCCTTATTTTAAAGACAATAATTGAGCTGTGCACAAGAGCATTACCTATTACACAACCTCACTTGTAAAAACATTACTAAGTGAGCCCTATCTGGAGACTACAAAAGAGATTATTTTAGGCATGGCCTCTGTCCAGTTCTACTCAAGAATAAAGTTTACTGATAGAAGGAAAAAGTGCAGAAGGAACTTAAAAGGAAAAAGTCATGTCGTTGAAATTACAAGAAAAAGACAAACTAAAAAGATTTTTTATTTATACAGACTTCAACTCATAATTCTTCCAAAGCAGAGATCAGCAAAAGAGAAAAAATCAGTTTTAAGTGCTAATGTCTCATTTTTGTTGTTATCCAACAGCTTTACTTCTACTACAGCGGCACCTGTATTTCTTGTTTGTTAAGCCCAAAGACACAGTAAGTACCAAATATTTTCCCCTCATTTTTGATGACAAAGATGTACATTTCACCCTTTAAAACATTGAGCTGTATTGTAAACTTGAGCAGAAAAAATGCTGAGTAATACATGACACTTCATTAGAAGAAATTGAATGAAATGCGAGCAAGCTTTGAAGGCTTGCATGAATATCCTTAGAGGTGAGTAAGATAAAGCTAGGCCCATATGGCCACTAGTTCTTCTGCATACGTAAACAAATCCTTACCATATAGAAATACAATACCTGCATACATTTTAAGCAAGGAATTGTGCTATGTAACGATCCTTTAATTTTCTGTAAAATCTTATGCATAATTTTTCATCATCATTATCCCATTTTACAATCACATGGGTTAATAGCTGTTAGGATTACTGTGATGCTCTTACCAAGTTTCCAATTAATAGAATTAACAGAGAACACGAACAAAACAGCAAAGTCTATCCAAATGCAAAAACAACTTCAAACTAAGTTGTCCAGATCCGAATTTGCAGAAACACTTGCAGATCAAAAACGCCTCCATGCTTACTCAAGCACTGCACAAGCCATGTCTCACATTACTGTTGCAGTAAAAGCACTAGTTTGATATGACAAAGCAATAGGATATGCCCAACACTCAGTAATTAATGATGATATTCAATAATCAACGAACAAAGAAAATTTAATCCATCCTTAGGTTTTCATAAGCTTTTCTGGCTGGAGTTAAAGACAACTCCCACATACTTCTCCAAAGAAACCAAACAAAACAAGCATGCCTTCTTAGTGTTTTAGTTACAGGGTGACACAATGAAACGGCTTAAGAACACCTAAACAAGGAAAAAAACAAAACCTAGAAACTTGAGGACACAGCTCTCTACCATCTGGTCTAAGTAAAATGGACTCTAATTTAGAACACATATTAAAATTTGATTTTTCACGACTCTACCAACTATTATTTATTCATATATAGACAAGCTCTGCTATTCATAAAGCCTGTAATTTTGCAAAAATAATAGAGCTACCAGCCCAATTTCAACAAGGAAAAACAAGCTGTCAACCCAGCTGGTAAGTCCCCTTCCTGTTCAAGTGTTCGGCAGCAGTACTCAGAGCTGTAATGCTCCTGTGATGCATTGCACAGCACACAGAACTTTCTGTCCCCCAAATAATCTTTTGCGAACTATGAGAAGTATTTAAGAGTCTCTTAGGAAACGCTGCCTTCCTCCCCCAACTGTTCAAAGAAACATCCTGCATTAGTAGGCTAGGAGTACGCCAAAAAAGCTGAAAAGCAAAATCCAAGCAAACAGGCAGGTGAGTACCACGCATGGCACAATCCAAAGCCGATGAGAAAACCTGAGAACCCCCCTTAGCTTCAAGCTGCACCCGTAACTGCTTTCCAAGGCTTCCAATGCTCTCTCAAACCAAAGAAACACATATTATTGTCTAACAATACAATGCTCAAGTCTCACAGCACAGGATCCTCCTCCACTTCCAAAGCATTCTCCACCATTTTTCATCAGCTGATCATTTCAACCCTTCCCAGAAATGACCCTCCAACCTCCCTGCTAGGGAGCTATGTGGAACTTCCTCATTGTCTTTTCTGGTTCAGCAGGTCAGAGAAGGAACTAGAGTTCTTTGATTAACCCTGCAGCTTGCTCTAGCTAGCCAATTTAAGAACTTTAGTATTTAAAAAGCTAGGATACAAACCCATCTGCACCCCTGGGCCTCTAGATACAGTTTCCTCAAGGAAAATGAGCAAGCAGAGCCACCTGCTACATTCCAGTTACAGCTTTTCTATAGCCCTATGGTTGAGGAATAACCACATTCACAACCCCCCTCAACTTTCCTGAAAACTTCTGTTCCCAATATTGTCCTCTGAGTGTCTGCCAGACACAGCACTGGTGCTGATCTGCTCCTTTATTTATTGGCCTGACCCACACTCCAGTGGAACAAGAGACACCTGCTCTTCATGTCTTTTATTGAAGAGGGCAAGAAGGCCTAAAGCAGTTATTTAAAAATCAGGTGAGAAAAACACAATTCTTACCTCAAAGGTATATTTTTCTCTGTTGTTAAAGAGCATTAATATTGTCATTTGGAAAGTGGAGACTTGCAATATGTGCTTCCGCGTATTTGAGCCAGTTACTTGGGCACCTCCTACACCAACCTCCGAGCCATCTTCCTGTTTTAAAAACATAAAACTAGTGTTAGATTATTTTTCACTCCAAAATACGTTACCTCAGCAAGATGGAAGTTATATAACGAAACTTATCCTGGAGATCAGTCTATACAAGTGATAGAATCGCACACACCTGGTGGCATAACCAGAATCTCCCTCCAGTAGCTGTCTTATAATCAGACTGGATTTCTTCAGCCTGAAGGCACCTCTGTATGTTGCATGGTCGAGCCACTGCTCAAAGCCAGGCCATCTAGAACAGAATGCTCAGGGCTGCGTCCAGTCATATATCAAGCACCTCTAAGGATGGAGACTCCACAGCCTCTCCGGGCACCTGTTCCACTATCTGAGCAACCTCCAGTTTTTACTCATATCGTCATCAAAATTACCACAATGTCTGTCCTACAGTAATACAATTTTAACACCCTCACAAATGCATGTTATTTATATGTGGTATTGTATGAATTTTGTTTTAACTTCACCTTGCCTTCTTTGTTCCCAAGCATCATGCCATTAACTACCTCTAACTTAGCATTTTAGAACTGGTCTAAATCACTAGCATAACATTTTCTTGTATACACAACTATTAGGCATTATACTTCTGTAAACTATACTAAGATTTTCATGTTTGGAAAAATGTATATGTTGCTAGCACTCTGCACATGAAAAGCAGACTAGACTTGGCTTAACAGTATTTTTTCCACAATAACAAAAATTATTCTAAAGATAAACAAATTTCATTTCACTTTTGACGGATTTAGTGAAAAAAACAGCCAAAAATTCAGAACACTGAATTTCCTACAAGAAAAAAAATTACTACTTTTCCATGAGGTACTAAAAAGGATGATGGTAAGTGACCCATTCAAATCATATTCAGAGGAAAACATGTCAAAACTGTTACAAAGGAAGAATCAGACAATAAAGGTGATCATGAAAGGCACCTTTTCCTTGCCGATTATCAATGGGCAATCTTCTTTTATAAAATCAATATCAATCAAGTTATCAGTCTTGATACTTTACCTTTTTAACTGGCCCATAGAAAGTAGCATTAAGATCTGCAGAACCCATATGATGCTGGAGTGTCAGCTGCCGCCCACTGTGTTTGGCTAAATAAAATCTGTAATACAAATTAATCAAAAATGTAATACATAGTTTACTTTTTGTATCTAGGAGGAAACTGCTTAACAGTAGCTTAGTAGTTATGCAGACTTCCCAAAGCTATTAAGAAATCTATCTCCTGCTTTTTCAAAATACTGAATTAGAAATCAAATTAAAAACTCCCCAAATCTCTAGCCTAACAATGTGAACATTGCATTCTTAATTTTCACATGCACCGAAAAAAAAGCAGTGTGCTAACATATCTTTAATTCTAAAGGCAAAACGCATCTGTAAATTAAGTTTATAAAGTTTGCTCTTAAACCCTCTACCTAAAAGGCTGTTTTAATACATACCTTCTAAATATTTCAAAAGCATGTCTGGGAGCTGGAGGGATGTTGCACTTTGGTGTGGCTGACTGGGTAGGCCAGTAACCTGTTGTGAGGACCCGCACTGTAAGATCAACACCACCTAATGAGACCTACAAACAATTGGAAGAAAACATCCACTATTTTAAAAGAGGATTGTTTCACTGTTTTTCTGTAGCAGCGTAGGATATATAGAATTTTCACAGAGTAAGAAAAAAATGGATATCTATTCATAAACATTTTTCTTCCAACAATGGACAGATGAAGTCAACAGTACCAGAACATATGCCAAACATCAGATGGTATAGCAAAAATCCTCCATGTTATTCTCTTGTGACATTTAAGAGTGTACAGATATTATAAAAGTAAGCGTTAACCAAGAATGAAATACCTGTGTTCCTAAACATAACTTACAATATATGTAATGTATTTAACAGTTTTTTCTAAATAGGCTTTTACTACAGCAAAGCCAGGTTGCTAAAGACAAGTTTCTAAGTAAGTGTTTATAAATTTATCCTCTAGATGCAGATAATAATACCGAATACCTGATGTTAAACAACAGCAAGCTCTTCCTGCAATTTGCCTCCACACTAAACAGTTACTCACTTTTACACACACAACCAACCCACTTTCCCTGAAGACAGCCTTTACCAGCACTGGTTAGAAAAAATTCTATAGCTCAAGTAGAGATCTATAAGTATAAAGCACTTCTGTTAGTAAGTGATAAACTTCTGGCTACCAGTGAGGCATGCATAGTCCTCACTAGTATCTCAACTAAACCATTAAACTTAAAACTCAGTATTTTCAGCTCTAGGATGAGTAAGTAATGCTTTCAAAGATCGTGTATTATGGACACAAAAACCAAAAGCATAATATATCCAACTTGTTATAAATTACGACAGAGAAATAGTGCACACTATATTTTAGAAGATCAAAAATGTCATATGAATTCGGAAACTTCCAACATTAAGCAGCAGAACAGCATTCCATGTACCGTGTTAGTTTTTGTATTGTGTGTGTCAAATGCCTTTGTGCATTACCAAAGTTGTGTCTAGGAAACTTCTGAAAAATTTAGACCAATGCCAGGCTACTCATACTGAAATCCCCTTGAACTGAATTTAGTTAAGGTTTAAGAGTATCAGTTTGTAAAAGTATGGAAAGACCTATATAAAGACTGTTCTGTAGCCAGCATTACTGCCATGCTTCTAATTCTGTCATGACCAATGTCATGAGGCTCGTAAGAGAAATTCAAACAGCTATTTAGACACAGAAAACTAATCCGTAAGTCACCTAAAAAGAAGCTTCAAACAATTTTGACTCCAGCCAAAGGACATCAATATAAATAGAAAGATAAAGAAAATAATTTTATCCAGAACTGAAGTCATCTTAGCAGAAGTAGGGACTGTTCCCTGAGCTTTTTTGGTCTTGGCCAGACCGGAAATGCAGCATAAGGATATAGGACCCAGCACGAGACTTTGCAGGTAGGATTATTTAGAGAAGAACAGATTTCTGACTTCTCTACGAGGCACTGCACATATTTGAAGTGTATAAATTGTTTAAAAATGAGTAGAATGGACTATTTCACACAGAATGCCATAACACCAGCATGTTACCAGCAATATTTTTAAAAAATTAAAATTAATCTCAAATATTAACACTAAGAGAAATACATACATGTCCATCATAAACAAATATCCCGGAAGTGTCATTAAAAAACAATGACGAGTCTGAACAAAAGGCAACCATACAGCAAACTGTTGGTTCCTTGCCAAGAAGGAGTTTCAAATAAGGTTTAGTAAAATAGCTGCTAACATTTTAACTTTACCTTATTAGCTACACATAGTTAAGTTGGAAAAATATACATCATTTATTAACTCAGTGTAAAACTGTCAGGTAAAGTACATGAATCCTTAACACAAAAGAAAATCCCATGTAGAAGTCTTAAATGCTACCTAAAAATGGAAATGCTTTAAGAATTTGCTCTTGAAATTCTTATTTTAACCATCCTAGAGGGAAGAAAAATCATTAGATTGTAAGAACTAGAAGCAGTAGTAAGGATGCCCATCCACAAAGTCCTCTATACCTATACATATGTGCCTCCACAACCTTTTCTGAAAGCATTTTGAGAACATTTCTTTTCTTCCACTCATGATGCTTCACAGTATGCTGATGAGGTAGATTTCAGCTGACAGCTTCAAGACAACAAAAACTTCAGACCCCCTTGCACAACCAGAGTCACTGTACATCCGTAAACACTTTCCTGGCATTTGGATTTCTGAAACTGGTTCAAATATGCTTGACATACAGACTTACTTACCTGCAGGCAAGGAACTACTTGGCTATTTATTATATATTATTAGGCACTACTAAGTGTCAGCTTTAAAAAAAAAAAGTGTTTAGAGCAAGCAAACTGGTATCTTGAAATAGAAGTGAAATATGAAGCTTCAGAGGTCCCCACTGAGCGTAAGGGCAGCATAAGGGCTCAGGCTGCATGGGACAGCTAACAGAACACTTACTGACTGAACAGTTATGTTCACATCGGCCAGTTTGAATCAGGCAGCACTTCTGCGTTTAACAAAAGCCTTTGCCGCGTCAGGAATGTCCAGACGGGGACGACAGGTGTGTCGGACCCCCGCAGCAGGCACCCGGGGCAGCCGGGCCCGGCGGGAAGGCGGCCGGAGCCCCGTGAGGCGAGCGGCCGGAGCCCGCCCCCTGCCGGCCCGCACCGGCTGGACAAGCCCGTTCGAAATGACTCGTCTATTTATATGAGAAACACTAAGAGAAATATAAATTGAGGATGCTAACCAAATCTGCATGAGTATCCTAACAAAGAAAACTTTCAGCAGGGCACGTGGCCTTTTAGCTTTTGTACTGAAGTAAAAGGCCAAGTACCCAGACCGCTGCGCTCTTACCCCGGTCGTCTGCAGATGTTGCCTGAACTCATCCATCGTCGTGTTTGAGATGCTCATGTCCCTGAACATGCCTTCCAGTTTAGACGTGAACTGACATCCACATTCAGTCTAAAATACAAAAAATAAGACTTGTTGTGCCAGCACTATGAAAAGAGATCTTCCGATTCACCAATACTCTAGAAGAAAAGAGCTAGTTTATAAATCTCATAAAAATGCTATTTCTGTACATTTGGTAACCAGGACCCTAATTTTCAATACTTTCAGAACTTAAAAAAAAAACAAACAAAACAACTACACCTCATTTATTCATATAAGGATTTAACTAATCATACACAAATTGAAACTCTTCTTCCTTCCCCTTTCTCTCATTAATGTATTATGGTATGTTTTCAGTATTCCTATCTCATCTTAAAAAAAATTAGTGAAAGCTTATCAGACCAAGGTATACACTTTCACCTCCTTTTTAGGATGATGCTGAAAAGAAAAAATAAAAATCTTTATGTGTATCAGAAAACAAGTTGTCTTAAGCATATATAAATTTCAAGGTTTACTGCAGATTACAAAGTGAGATTACTGGATCTTTTTAGAACCAGGGACATATGCCTATATCAATACACGTGCACAAACATATATTTACTTCACATATACCAGACTTTCTGCATATTTCTAGAACAGTTTTATGTATATGGTAAAGGCAAACGTCATCTTCAGCATTCCAACCACTGGGCAAATTGTGAGAAAAGAACGCAGTCTCGGTCCATTTATTCATCTTGCATCTGTATGCCCTATACCTTCCAAATTACCAGGTAAGATGCAGATAGGTAATTGGTAAAGAATACTGATAATCTGGAGAAATCTGATGCAAAGAGATTTTATTTAATGATTAAAATACGAGAGTCAAAACTGAGAATCAAAGAAGTTTGATTCTAGGTCAGTTGCAAATCAATCAGGTGCAAAAGTCCCCTAGGCACTTAACACGCCACTTAGAAAGAAGTGGCGTTAGAAGTTGCTTCAAGGATTGTCAACCTTCAGGACTTTACCTTCTTCTCCAGGTCTTGGCCACTCTTATAATTTCATGTAAATTGAATGAAGAGAAATAAGGAAGATATGTTTCTAGACACTGGCTATGAAGATTTTTTTCAATCTATCTCAAACTACGTTTAATGAAAAAGGCATTGAGCATTACTACTAGCCTGCAGGAGAAAGTAAAATTTAACAAAATTACATGCAATCAAAAGAAATCCACTGTCAATAACAGAAAATCTACAGTACAGCATAATCTTGTCTTCAAATCAAGTCAAGAAGACAACTGTTATCTCTTGCATGGAAATGTTTTTTTTAATGAATTTTGAAAAAAATTACGTTTGTCTTCAAGATTGCTCTCCTATCACAGGCACTTTCCAGTATTTCCTTCCTTTTATTTCCACATAATCTTTCAGAAAAAACTTTTGTTTTCTGTTGGGGCTGTAAAAATCAAATCTGTATTTAACACCAAGATGGACGTTATGTATATATCCCCCTATGTAAACCAAAGAAAGCATGTTTAAGAACTAAATGAAACAAAATGTACATAGGTATTACCTTACCTTTAATTTGGATATCATATTTTTCTCAGAGTCATCTGAAACACTCTTGTTTGTGAGAAGTCTTCTTGCCAAGTGCTGTTTATAATACCGTTCAAAAACATCTTTCTCTTGCATAAACCTAAATAAAACCATTGCCTTATCCAAGATAGTTTCTACTTCTTGCTCTGTTAGCTGTAAAAGAAATAATTTGCTGGTTTTAGTCTTCCAGTACAAATGTCCTCTACAACCCAGATACTTAAAGCAATTCACAGCAAGTATATGGCTTAACAGTAGCCTGTAAAGAAACCAACAAAACCAACATGCGAATAACAGAGCCAAAAGAAGAGGGTTCGAAATCAATAAAAGGAAGAAAATAATAAGAGAAAAAAGCAATTGTGAGGGATTGAGAAGCAATGGATGGTTAAAATACCTGGATAAATACAGTGGAAGTTCCTGGATAAACATAAATTTTGAAGAAAAAAAAAAACATAGCTAGGAACCATTATTAGCAGTATGAAAAGTTAGCTCAGAATGAAAAACTTTACATTTTAAGGTTCATTTTGCAAAGCCTGACTAGTGCTACAACAAATAAAATGATTACTTATTTTTATAAATAGAATTTACTATTTCATCCCCAAAACCTAAGATGCATGCAATAATATTCATCTTTATTCAGGGCCACTGAAACCTCAGCTAAATCATTGTGTCCAGTTCTGGGTGCTGTACCTCAAAAAATTTAAGAAAGAAGCTATGAAGTAAGACTAAAGGAAAGAGTAGTACTTAAGCTAGAAGAGACCAATGTGGTAATAGTCCTCTGATACGTAAAAAAAGTAAAGACTGTTTCCCCTACCAAGGGGCTTAATTTGCAAGAGAAATTATTAGATACTGGGAATAACTACTGAACTATAAATATATTTAAGGCACTGAACAGGTTCCCAAGAGAACCGCATAATCTATTAATATTATTTTATTTTCAATGGAGTAACTGCCAGAAGTAATTTAAGTATAACTGCTTCAGAGATGAAGGACAAGCTACAAAACATCTATCTTGAGATATCTTTGTACCTTATGTAAGCTTAGCTTGAAAGTGTTAAGCACTCAAATGTATTATACAGGGTTGTGGGTTTTTTTGTTTGTTTGCTTGTTTTCTAAAGGCAATGTTGCCTTTTACCTTAATATAAAAAAAATAAATCATTCTCATGGAAATACCTTAGTTTAATCTGATCCAAGTTTACAAAGAAAAGAGTATGATCTTTTAATTTAATTTATACTTACTCCCTTGACTCCTTTTTTCAGCTTATCATCAATAAATAATGAGAGGTACTCTGGAGACCTGGAGTTGAGGTTGAGGAAATACTCAAAGTCACCCGCAATAGTCTGTTTGAAGAGTCGATCATTATTGAAAGATTCTTGAAGAAAGCGGTCAAACCTACTCTTCAAATCCAGTAAACCCTTTAAAAAAAAAGTAGAACATTTTCACTGATTTGAAATTGTATGCTGTAAAACAGTACAACAGATGAAGTTGTAGAGAAGACCATATCTACAGTCAGAAGTTTTGCAATGCTGTCTACACTCTGCATTGTTTGAATCTATCTGGAATTTCATGTGTTTTTAAATGTCCATATTGCAATAAATCTCTTGCTGTAATAGGAGGCTACTCAAAGATTAAGTTTTTAATCACCCTTTTTAAGCAGGCTGATTTACTGCATTTTAAATGCAGTAAACTTCAACTTCAACAACTTGAAGGAGGAATTTTTGTACTTGTTAAGCCTTGTCTATGGTAAAATTGACAAAGTCACTATCCTAAATACAGAATACGAGAAAGAAGAGGATAGGTACCCATTATCTGTATCTCTGGAGCTACTAACCAAGTTTAAGCAGAAAACACGCCACAAAAATAGGCCAAGTCTTTTTATTTTTTTTTTCTGCCTGTAATTTCAATCCTGGGACACGTTCTGCATTATTTAGTCACACGTTTCTTACTGATCTTTAAGAATCACTGTGAACATACAAAAACTAGATACAAGCAAGTGCTCTCCAGTTATCATAGCATGAAGTTCACAGACCTGAAATGAACCATTTCTTTTGAGCTAAAGCATCAGATATTTGACATCATTTTTTGGGATTGCATCATTTTAACCCAAAATTAAAACAACTTAGCGTAGAAATGGAAAACATCTTAAAATCACATAAGCACCCTGCTAAGCATAGATGATACACACAGAGTTTAGACATAACTAACACAGTATTCAAGGAAGAGGTACTGTGGGGTGGGGGTCAGAATTTCACTCAAGAGTTAAATTTATCATGGACAACTACTGGCCACACAAACTAGGTTAAATGATCAGGTTAAATGATCCTAGAGTCCTAGGTCTCTGAAGAGATTATTTATGTGTGGTTACTTAAAGAAGCCATTCAAGAATTACTCAAAGAAGAAGTAATGTTTCTTAGGAACTCACCATCTCACTTAAAGGAATGGTCTTTAGACAGGCTAATTAATGCGTATTAGAAATTTTAAATTCAAAGTAAATCCCACTATCTCTCTCTGTTTACCAAGGTTAGCTTATGTCTCCTCTCCAGGAGTACACGATCTGAACAACCTGGTGTTAAACAGGAGAAACTGTTAGTACCTTAAATTACAACAGCATTTCAACATCCCTTCAAATTATTTTAAGAAGTTTTAAATCTAATCCCCTGGCAATGCTTTTGCAATCATCCTACCAATGATGCTGAGGGTTTGGTGATGTCATGTTGCAGAAGCAGCGGCAGACTACGAAGATTATATTTTTCTTGATACTGTAATATAGCTTGCCTCTCTTCTTACTGCTATTTAAGTTCTTGAAAGTTTCAGATGAACATGGTTGAGATGAGTAAGGTGGTTCCTCAATTCACAGGTATTTTTCTCTTCTTCCACTGTGTCAATGGAAATGGAAGCTAAACATGTTTGGGGTTTTAGCAGTAATCAAATATCAATCCCTTCTTGAGAACGTCTTCATGAGATGGTTGCGGTAAATACTGATGGGCTGCAGATCAGCTCTGCCAAAGCACATGCAATATGGTTGTAAGTCTTCTTCAGCTTCATCAGGTATTCATCTTTGTGGCAGGAAACATTGATAGCACCTTTATAATTAAGAATTTAACTTTCTCAGCTCAATTTCTTAAGGGACCCTTTTAGGTCCATCAGAATTTAAAGGGAGTGAAAATTACTTTAAAATAATCCAGACACTTATTTTCCACATTATTTGCGCCTTTAAAAAAAAAATCGTACCACCACAAAAACTTAACAGCTTGTAGTCAGTAAAAACTAAAAAATTTCAAAGGGCATTTTCTCTTCTTTTTAGCAGTCCTTGGAGAGGTGTTTCTTGTCCAAACTAGGTAAGAAGTTTGCTTCAGCATTGCCAGAAAATTGATAATCCAATCAAAAGTGTTTCTATACTCAAATGGCTTCTTATTATAGTAACCAGTTCTAGTAAAGTTATTGATGTCAAATAAAACAGACATAAAGACATAATAGTTATACAACATTAAACGCTTCTCCTAAGGACCAGACATAAGGACTGCAACTACATTTTAAAAAACCATATTTAATGAATACACAAACATTTTTACATCAAGTATAAAACATCTTCAGTTATGAAACGTTTCCTTGAAGTTCAATGAACTCTAAAGAACATACAACCATCTTCTCGGAGGCAATGGGAAGAAAGAAAAGAAGACATGCTCCTGAAGTGTATTTTGTGATCTTAATAAATTAATGCTACACAACTTCTTAGCGAGATGGAGAACAACAAAGAAAACTTTTTAATATGCAGAAGTGTTCGTCTCTCAGAGAGACCAAGAATAAAGCTAAGTAATTTAACAAAGAGTGAGAGGTAAACGTTGTAAATCACAAGAATCTTGCTGTGAAGTACTGGATCAATAAATATCAATAGCTAAAGTTACAGAAAATTAAATGAAATAGATGCTACAAAGCTACTTGGCATACAACTCAATATAGAGGCAAATACCATTTAGGATAAATCAAGAAGTTCCCAGGTGTTTATAATAATTAGCCTGAATATTTTAATAAGAGCAGGTACCAAAAACACAAATAATGAGCATGAGCTCCCAAGCAACTTATGTAAAAGAAGAGTTCTAAACAACTGAAAAGTCAACACGTGTACATTTTTAACAGAAATATAAATGTAGCTTATTAAAAAAAAACCCTTCTGAATCAATTTTAAGGTTTACTATATTAATCATGTTACTCTGGAGAACGTGGAAAAGACAGAAGAAAGTTAAAAATATTTAACTACCTGAATGTAGTCAACTGGATTCTTTCCTTCTCCCTCTTCAGAAACTAGTGCTTTACCTTGCTCTCTCAAGTATGAGCTCATGCACTCGCACATTGTCTTCAGACCATTTGGCACACGGCTAAACAACTTGTACATGCAAGCAAGATCTGTAAAGAAGAATGAGATACTATGCAGGACACTCTGCATTCTGTACTTCTGTAACTCATTCATTTCATAGCAAAAAGAACAAACAGCAGAAGTTCTCCCACTTGAGCCATAAAAAGCATCTTGTAACAACAGCTCAGGCAGTTCAATCATCTGATGTCCCCTTTCCTTTACCCCTGAGAACATGCTGACTGCGGCAGCCACAGAAAATTAAATTAAAAACAAAGGTTGCATTCAGTTATCTAGTTGAGATTGTCTATAGTACGTCATCATCTGGTGTTGCTGATCCCCAGGCCCATTGCTTTAAAATATGGTGTGTTTTAAGCTTTGCTAAAACTATGTTTTGCAGTGGTATTTAAGAACATATCTTTCAAGGTACCATCCCAGTATCAAATATTATGTTGAAACGAATAGGACAACACTAAGATACTTATTTCTGTAAAGCAAAAAAAATGGCACAAATACGAGTTAAATTCAGCAAGACAAGTGTGAATTAAATTCATTTTGTCCTGAAAGAATACTCCAGCCACATAAATTCATACTGTTTTGTTTCATGTATCTAAAATTATGAGAAGTGACTTAGCTTAAACCTGACTTTCCAGAAGAGAAATCCATCCTTATACATCTCTTATGTACAATCTTATCTTCACAATACAGCAAGTATTTCCCCTCTAATATTTAACTAAATCAAATCAATGCTCATAAAAGTTAAATTAATTCTTGTATCTTACGAATACCCTTCAATATCCTTGTCCTCTCAGTCTGAAGCCTAGCTTAACTGGATATTAAAGAAAAAAAAGGTCTGGTATCATCACTTTCCTTTTCAATAAAGAAATTCCCGTTTCTTAAAGCTAAGAGATTTGCTCACTTTGTCTCTCTGACTACCACCTAGTAATTGTGAAGCTACTTTAAGGAACAAAAGCCGTTAATCTAAGCAGAAAGTCTGTTCCTTTTCTTACTGCTTTAGTATAAAGACTGATCTCTACATATAGCTACTACAATCACTCTTCGTTACGATGCTGTAGAATCTTAAGATCTCTCTCTTTCCATAACTTCCGTCCAGTCGCTGCCTGTCCCGTATCACCCTGCATTGCAGAAAACCTTACCAGACTGACCCCTTCTTTTTCCACCACTCAGAACGTTTTTCATCCCTTAAGAAAGGAACAGACAACTTCTTCCTGCAACAAAGCCTTTTCCCCAAGAATTGGCTGCACAATACATTGATTAAATAAGTCATTTACTCTAGCGCTTTTCAAGTAACATGCCACCTCTGACCCCCAAAGAACAAAAAAAATCAAAACAAACAAACAAACCACAATAAAATACTTTGAATTTTGAAAGCTACAAACTGGAAGCACAAAAGGAATAAAACAGCTCATGGAAAACAGGTAAAGATCAGTACAAAAGATGAGTACTTTTCTTACTAAATACTTGACTTACCGAAATAAGAGAAACAAGTTAAAAATAGTCTGTCTTAAAAGCCTCTGAAGTACCATTCTCAGATGTTTGCAAAAGAAAGTCACCAAAGCATTTTCAGAACTACAGAGGAACACGAACTTTAAGCTCAGTTTATCCTATGTTTAAAACCAATAAGCAGTTTCGTAAGCATTTGTCTCCCATATGATTGGGGTCTTACCTTCTGTCTTCCCATTTTTCAGCATATGAACTAGCCCAGAGTTCTCCATTTCCACTATAGTTTTCATATGCTTGGAAATAAGTTCCCTCTCAACAACTTTCACAATTGGTTCTTCTGTTGATTTATCCAGACAATGCATCACCCGTTCTATTTCTTCGTTAATTCTAGCTTCTACTTTCTTTATATATACAGAAGCACTGTTTTCAGCTAAAAATTTCTGACTTTCCATCTGCGATTAACACAAATTAATATTTTAGATACTTTTTTTTAAGGGTGGAAAAAGGAAATGTACTGGTTATTTCAGATCAGCATTCATCAACAAGTTAAATCACACCCAGCACGTCTAACAAATGAGACTATTGTACCTCCAAGATTTACATACGCACTTCACACAAAATAAAGGTTCTAGTACACTTATTGTGTTACATACATATGGGGATACGTGGAATATGAATACGGAACTTTTCATGCTAAAACAAACTAAACCAACCTAGTATCCAGTGACCAACAGGAGTTTTAGCTACAGGTCAAAAGAAAACAGAAAAGTGGGGAGAAGGAAAAGGTAAAAATTTTTCTCAAATATCAGCTTGTGTCATATTTATGAGCTGTGAGGATCAACAGTTCTCATACTTGCTAATGACAATGCTGATCATACTATTTCATATGAAATCATTTTTGTCCACACTGGTCAGTGTAGTCTTCTAGAGAAAAGATTATCTATCTATCTATATATTTTTAAAGGCAGAGCTAAGGAATGAAACTCAAGGTCATTTTTTTTCTTAATTTAACGTAGCACCAATAAAAAACAGAATGCAATGACTTTTGAAACTTGTGCAACGTAAACTTCTGATTTTCAAAGACATTTAGAGATGAGAGGAAGGCAGTCATCCTGCATAAGAATCAAGAGACTGACAAATTATCTTACCTAGGTACCCTTTAACACACTTTTACAATTTCTATCAATGCATGATTAAACTCAACCACCATTCAACTGGCTTTTTTTCCCAGAAACAAGCTCACCAAAACATTCAGGAAATATTTTAAATGCACTGTTTGGTGTTTGGTTAACATCTGGATAGCCACGTTGATGCACTTAATTACTTGACTCAGTTCATATTATTACAACATATAATTAAAAAAAAAAAAGACTATGAAGGAATCAAAGCTTTCTCAAAGGCAGTTTGACAACTAGTCTCTGCTCTCCATTCCCAACCTGCATCCACTTGAACTTTCCATACCGCTGGTATCTCAAAAAACCCTTTTAGATCTAGAGACTGTGCTTACAATGCAAAGATAGACCGAGCTGCAGGAAACAGCCCAAAGCATACACAAGATTAGCATGATGATTACTTTACATGTTATCATGTATCCATGTCTCACAATTACATTTGAATTATAGTAATTCTGTTAAAATTAGTGTTACTTTTTCTCAAAGTTAGTCACATTTTCTTATTTGGTTTAACAGAAGTTGGCTTACTTTTCAAATAAATAGTGGTTGAAGTACCACCAATTCTCAAAATTCCAAGCAGTGACAGAAGCATTCCGAATATGATAATTACAAGACTGTTGTACCTGAAAAAATTCTGCAGACATCTCCAAAAACGGAGCCTCAAAGTCTTCTTCATAGACTGACCTTCCTTCAAGACCTAGAATCATTAACATCTGGCAAGCGTTTCTTATTGCGCCTCTGCCAAAAAGTAAGTTGTTAACAACTTGAGAAATCAACATGCTTACAAGATAGAGAGTACACAGAATAACAACTCAGAAGATTTCAACTTAATTAAAACATACTGATAAAATCTCTATCCTAGATCTGTTTGCTACAACAGGTTTTCCAGAAGCTTACAGTAGCAAGATTCTTTCTGTTCTAAACTAAGGAGTTGACAAGGTTTATTAAATATTTTAAACACAGTGATAGGGAAGCAGGTCTCAAGTTCTACCAACTCTGGTAACTATTAACAAGAATATATTTCACCATACATGAAAATAACCAAGGAAAATGAAAATGACATATGCAGGTTTGAATTGAACAATTCAAAACAAATTTCTCTTCTTCTTTTAAATGAAGTAATGAAAACATATCTGCAAGTTAAGCATAGAAACAAATCAATAAAATACACAAACAAAAGAACTGTATCCAGGAAAAAATTCCACTTTCTGGCAGTAGGGGACATTATACAGCTGTTGCCAGGAAGTATTTTTCTCTTCAAAAATTGCATGTTGGGCAATCACAATCACAGAACTGCAGCCAAAGTAGCATGAAGTTTACATATCTCCACACCCAACAGCTGTCCTGAAACTGCAGAAGCACAAAAAAAAACTTGCAAATTTCAAGTTACTTCAGCTGCAGTATCTGAAGTGTGTGGTACAGAACTCCACATCTACAAATATGGCAAGAGAACAGGAGGAGAAGATTTTAAAGCTTGGAGACAACTGAACTACTAAGAAACACATGGACTAAAACATTAGGAAGGGAAACAGAAGGAAAAAACAAAACTTCAAAAAACAAGCAAAGCTAGAAGAAGACTGAACAACAGCACCGAGGAAATAAAAGATAGCAAGGGGCAGAGAATTGTCAAACCTCCACTTTATAAACAAATACTCTAACACACGGTGGTAACAGAGAAATTTAACAAAAAGTTTAATAAAGACCACAAATATTAAAAATGTTATTAATGAGCTTCTCCATCTACCTACTACGTTAAACTATGGCACAAAGAAAAAATATTTTTCCAGATTATGAAGCAATTTTTGCTTAAGTAATGACTTAGTTGCGTACGCTCTTGATTCACTCAAAAGTTGATAGGTATCATTTACAACAGAAGACAGTCACTTACAAACATCTTACCTGTCTACAACTTCTCCTTTCCTTTCTCTTGCAATCATATCCAGCAGAGTTTGCCGTAGATGATCCCTAATACAGCCGTAGCGTACAACTTGATCTCGAAAAATAATCAAACCCAAATTGTAGACATTTTCCACGTTATTTTGTTGCACATAGACACGGTCCTACAATGAAGGCATACATGACAGTGAAATTCTAAATTCATCATGCCCAGGCTATTCAAAATTGAAAGAGATTGGTCATATTTGTGCTGTACAGATATAATCAAATTAATCTTCTCTCCTTTCTTCATAAAAGGAAATTAATAACAATCTCAGAATCAGTCCCATTTTCAAAAATCTCATTTATATAGAAAGTCTACATTGTTCAGATTAAAAGCACAGCATTTATAACTAAAGCATGCCAGAACAAACCAAAACCCATGCCATTTTTAGTTGGGGAGTAGGGAAGCCCCCAAATACTGAGAAAAATCATGACATCATTTGAAAGGGGTTTTACTTATCTATGCAATCCCCTTCCATCCACCCCCTTTTCTCTTCTTTAATGAATAAAAAATCATTTTTTCCCCTATCTCTTATACATACTCCTACCACTCCCTTCAGGTTCACAGTTCCTCCTCAATATTTAGTGAAATTTCCTGAAATAGCACCATTAGGTGAACTGAAGACAAAGTAAATCCAAAATAAGAATAGTTACAGTCAAAGTCTATGAATTGGTAATGTAAATTGTTCATAAGGCTTCTGTCGAACCCCCATTTAAAAATTCGCTTCCATTCAACTTGAGCAAATATTTTGAAACTTTGTTGTTTCCTCAAAAACTCCTTGCCCTCCCCCCAAAAAAGAGAAAAGAAAGGGGAGAGTAGAAAGAATAAATCTATATTGAAACGTAAGAATTATTCTATCTTCCTACATAATCTCAATGTATCAGAAGGGTCAGGCTGCCCGACCATCCACTAGCCCTACACTACCACCCACACTTACAAATCCAGGCCGATGCTCAAAACACCATTCCAAGTCTGTACAGCACAAACGCCACAGTACAGAGTTCACTGGGACTCTGCTGAGCAGGCAACCCTGAGTTTCCTATTACTGTTTGCAGAAATGCAAAAATTTCTCTCTTCTGTTCAAGTTTTGATTCATCAACCCCTTTTCTATTCCTTTCCCCCAACATATCTACTCTCCAGAAAAGCAGGAGTACTAATAAAGTTAACTGACAGGCTGAAAATGTGTATGTTCACTTAACATCTAGTAATGGATAAGATCATTAAAACAACAAAAAAATTAAAGTTTTTACAAACTGTTTCTGAGATGAACAGTAATGATTTTTTTTTTTTTCATTTCTGTAAGGACATAATTCATTCTTCTAATGTAATTGTTCAGGTTGTTACTGAAAACACCGCTTTATTACCATTTAAGCCTCAGGATGCTCATATTAGTAGAAGTTAAAAAGAGTTCTATACCCCCTCACACATCTGCTTGTGACAAGGTTTTCTGAGAATTTACATAGCTAAAACAAAATAAATCAACAGCAAATCAAATTCTATAGAAAATGAAGGTCGATGATGGAATGGGAGTATGAACTACTCATTTCCCCACTAGGTCCATCGATTAACTTCTTAAGTGCTTTACCACACTCAGAAATGAACTGTAAAGTTACTCATACACACAGAAAACTAAACTTTTTTTTAAAAAAAACTCATGCTTCAGACCATGGAAAAAAGAAATTACACAATTGGAAGTTCATAGAAGTTCCTTGGAAGTTCATACAAGTTCCACAATTGGAAGAAATCAGAAGGAATAGATCCTACAGCCTTCAGTATTTTGGCACCTGAATGTACATGGAAATATTATCCATGCAGGAATTATATAACAGATTGCCTCCTGATAACTAGATGAAAGTAAAATATGGAGTCCATATTCAGGAACGATTTTGCACTAACACCCTTCAGACAGGCAGCACTTAATTTCAACGAAGCCAAAGGATGGGAACAGATCAGGCACATGTACATACTCCGTGGTTCATGAAGCAAGCAGAGCCCTGCCTCAAACCAAAAAGTTTACTCAGTTTGGTGTCAAGAAGTCAGTTCAGTGACACATGGTGGTCTAGATCCTTAGAATGTTATTGGTTTTCATTTCTTCCTGCTATTCAGGAAATAATGTTATTTATTTTACTCCCTTACTTCCCCACTTACATCCAGAATAAAAGTAAATATGATTCTGAAATAAGACAAGCTTAAACTACACTTTTAAAGAGATGCAAGACAAAACTAAAAAGAAGTGCCTAACATGCTATGTAAGTATGTATTCTTTCCTCCACAAGTTATTTCCAAAGTATATTCAGGCCTCTGAAGCACAGGCAGCAGGGTATCAAAATGGATTAAAGCAATGGTTGTGACTCATCTGCATAGTTTCTGTTGTGGCAGCCCGTGCTAAACACTGCCCTTATGAAATGAAGTAGTAGCTGCACTAGGAACTTTTTTCAGTGTAACAGCAATGCCTCTTTAGTAAGCCAGACCACTCTACAGCACCCAAACCAAGTAACAGCATTAATGTTTCTGATATTGCAGATTTGCTCTCCCTTGGTAACAGACCCTTTTATTGTTTACTGGAAGCTCTCCCAACCTACAGAAAAATAACCTCGGAGACAGGAAGCTTCATTTGGGAACAGGTTTGACTGACAAGGCTACATGCTACTGAACAGCAATCACTTCCCATGGGGAGACGCAGCAGGTGCTTAAAAGGTAAGAATAACTCTCAGGAGACAAGGGTGGAGTTTCAGGCGGCAATTATTCAGAAACTACAGTGCTGCTTACGCTGCAGAATAACTCTGATCTCAGCTGAAACAAGTTACCTACTGCACATCATCAACAGCCACATTTTGCACCACCTCTGCACAGATACTCTGCCTGGATGATGTTCAGCCTTTGGACACCATTGTATACAGCAAGCGTCTTTAATCCCAGTTCTGAAAATAAAATAACCACTTCTCCCTACTACCTCCTGTGTGAGCCACAAGCAACGAGAGTCTTATGTCCCGAGGTCACAACCTGCACGGCCGACCAGCCACTGCTAGCTTAAATCAAGGCACCGGCTTCATCCACTGCGCACGAGGGGAATACTCTTCAAAATACACAACTGCATTCACAAGAGCAATTGCTCATTTCTGACACAGTTTACCACCTATGCGTATGCCTGAATGCAGCTAGAGGTGTGGCTGCTGTGCTTACATACCTGAAATTGCTTTAAATTTAGCAAGTACAAGTAGTGAAGAAGGGACACCAGAGAATCCAGTACAGCCCGGTTTCTGCACAATGTTCCAGGAATACTCACACTCTTGTAAGTTAAGAGACCAAACAACTAACTGCATCTCCACTGCTACGGTTGCATACAGCAGCTAAACAAAAACTGTTGTAGGTACGCTTACCTACACCACAGCCATAAACAAGACTGCACTTCGAATATACACAAACAGTGCATGACTTCACTACTGGAATGTCTTAGTTCTTAGATTAGTTAACGTCTTAGAACTTCGCTTCGCGATGATGCTACTTCACACAACTTCACTACTTCAGTGCTCGCTGCTTGTGCAGACAGCGCCATGAATTTACAGTGTGTGTTACATCTTCTCTGGCACTGATTATTGTAGCCTAGACACAAACCGAAAGGAAGAGTGCTGGTTCACATATAATACAAAAAACAGCACAGCTATGTATAGGTGAAATTCCATTGCAGAAACTGGAATATCTCAAGAAACCTAGATTTGCCTTCATTGTGCATTTCCAGGTTGCAAAACCTCACACTAGAGCTACATTATATAGCAGACATGAAAACAAGCAGACTTTAATGCAAGAGACAAGGTTATACTTTTTTTTTTTCAGATGCAATTGCAGTGCAAGCTTTACAGTGTCTTGAAGAGGAGGTTCTGAATGTAAACGAAGTTCTGCCGTAAACCTCAAATTGCAAAGATTCTAAGTCTACAAATGAGTACCATAATAATGCACAAACTATAACGTTACAAAACATACTTTCCTAAAACGATCCTATTGAACTCATTTTCATTTTAGAAGTGGCACATCCAAACAGAAGACAAGGATAGATGTGTGTTGGACAGGTGTTTGTTTTGAATTATATCGTAAGTGAGCTAATGGTTCAAAATAAACTGGAAAACAAACAGTATTAAAACAGATACAGCTTAGTTTAGGATGTACAATCACTAGGTTGAAGCAAGATTGTAAGAGAGTAAGATTAGAATTCAAGAGGACGTTAAATGTTATACTTTCACTGACGTCAAACTGTGGCTTCTTGGGTACCAATAGGTACATTTCCTGAAACTGATGGGTAAGCAATTGGGATGGCCTACAAAATAAGAGAAGGATTGGGTTATCCCTTATTATAAACATAATTGCATGTACTTCTCCGGACAGAACACAAGCATGTCAGTTAACAGTGCCTGGTGACTGTGTTTATGCAGTGATTTATTTTATCTTAAAAACAAACAACAACAAAAAGGCCCACATTTTTATTTAAATAACTTTAGCTGTGCATGATTAAAGACACAAACTACTCTGGCATAAGAACATTGCTATAAAACCACATTTCATTCAGACTCATCCCATAGAATAGCAAGACTTGCTTTATAAAGTGCTTTATTTTAGAGCAGTAAGGTCTTATCTTTGACAGATGTCCCTCCATCGTATAATTTTGTCGTACCAGCAGCTTTTTCAAGCTTTTTGAATGAGTGCATACTTAAGACTTGAAGTTTCCCGCTCCTAATCTCATTCTAATAAACAGAATTATGTTGACAACAGGATGTTCCAGTGACAAAAGTGAAACTGCAAGTCTTTGAGGCCTGTCCAATTTTATAGCATACCTTATGTTTCGATTTGTATCAAAGTGTGTATTTTCTCTGAAAATGTGTCCTATGCTTCTCCAATTCAAAGAAAGGGCCAGAGTCTGCCCATTTTTATCAGCTCCCTGCTTTAGATAATTCTATCTAATAAAAATTAAATTAATAATCATAAAGCCATGTTATATTATAGATGGTTAACAAACACACATAAGAACTCCTGAAGTTTGAGAAGTTTATAAGAGCATTTTGAAAAAAAATTATTAACATTTACTCTTATACTATGAAAATATTTATAGTAGATAGTATCTGTTCTGTTACTTTGGGTGTCATTTAGGTACAAGGTAAAAGCCTATAGGGAGACAAATAGTCAAGTGGAGGCCTCAGCAGAACACCTACTTGAAATAATTAAAAACTGTCAAACAGCACATGGAAGTCTAATCTAAAACGACCTTCACTGGTAATTCCATGCTAGCTATATATTCCAGAGATATTTAAATTTGTTTATTATTCTGTATGAATTAGAATTAAGTTCATTTTGCACTTCAGATCTCCATCTTCTGAAGTTCTGGTGGAATCCAGCATCTTCTGTACTGAAAAGGTAAATAGTACATGGCTAAAACATAGCAGGTACTCCCCCTGGAAAGCTCTGGATTCCATAAAATCACAGAACGGGTTGGGTTGGAAGGGACCTTCCATTAGACCAGGTTGCTCAAAGCAGCATCCAAACCTGGCTTTGAACACTTCCAGGGATGAGGCTCCATCTTATAATGTTTCTGGAAACTCATCACTAGTTTTGGTTGATTATTCTACTCATTAACCATTTTTCTGGGTATTATTTGTCTTATTTTCCATTTGAATTTATCCAGATGCACTTAACAGCAATTGGTTTTTATTCTTCCTTCACTAACAGATTAGAGAATTCAGCATTTCTCCTAGTGAAGGCAATATATCTTCACTACACAAAATAATCTCTAAATCTTCCTTTTGGCAAGATAAGGCACACAGATCTAAGTGTCACTGAAGCATTTTATCCGGCCCTCTATATTTAGACTTGTGGTCTATTTCCAACTAAAAAAAAAAAGCCAGTAAATCCATTAAAAAAAGTTTGAGCTATGTAGCTACAATAATTACTCAAAATTCTTTAGCATTTAGTAGCTTATTAACCAACAGGATTTCTTCACAGCTAATTTAGATAGGTTCAGTTTCATACTGTGAGATCTTTAATTGCTGCAAGAACTTAATTCCCCTTGTTAAGTAGATAAGGGTATAATCTCAGTCAAAAATCTTTTTTGATAATAAAAAATGAAGCACTACCTTATCCCTCCCTGAGCAATACTGCACAAAGTACTATTTTTAGTGTGATATTTTGGAATAAGAGATTTTTACATTAAAAAACAGTCTCTCAACATGTATTTCTTTTCCTTCTGAAGTTAACCCTTTGGCTAAAAAGTGTGTAAAAATATACTCTCCTACATCCTCAGAGTATGCCCACCATTCTGGGAATTTAAACATACACGTACTGTGTAAAGCATAACACAATCCAGATACAAGGCCCTCTCTCTTCAGAAACGACCGTTTCCGTTAGCTGTCAGGTTAGGAATGTCTTTTTTTTCCCCCCTTGTAAAATTACAACCATCCAACGAAAGATCGTATGTTGCTTAATTCTGTGCCAAGCTCCATATGAACAGCAAAACATTCAGTCTGAATTCAACCCTTACTGAAGGACACAAACTGTACCTAAGCAAAGCTATCTTCTTCACAAAAAATTTAAAGAATGACAAATGTCATTTGTGCAGGCTTTACACCACCACGCTTTCTACAGGAAGAAACCACCACTAGGTGGATAAAAACATGAAATTAACATTTGTAGCCTGCCAGAATCTTTTAAGAACTGCAAAATTCAACCAGTTTTCAAATGTTCTTTCCTAGCGATGAGAAAAGAACCACCTAATTATAGTTTTTCACATACTTGTAATAATGGTCTCATATACATATGGAATTCAAAACAAGGGATTAAAAGAATCATCTTAAGACTTCAGCATGCCTTACTTTTATCCCTCCACCTCAATTGTTTACAGTTGTAAAAAAACAAGTAAGCATCACATTAAACATGTAAAAAAGCAGAACACCCACCATATACATCAGAATGTCTCTAATCATCACCATTGCTGTTTGATGATCATTCCATGCTTGGTTTAGTGTCTGTAAGAAGTTGTTATTCAAGGAGTTTAATACATCTTCTCGCACCTGCAGTGAAAAAGAATATATTGTCATAAAACCAAGTCAGTTTCCCCTTCATCATTTAAATCTTAACAAGCTCTGCTTCAGAAAACAATAATTCTTCTCTTCTGTGAACTCTGAATATCACAAACACGTTCATATTTTTCCTGGGTGCTGGCCAGCCCTGTATATACCCTTGTATATAACTTCAGGAGAAAAATAAGGCTTTATATAAGTAAGAAAAAAACTGTGTGAAAACAAGAGCAACAAAATAAATATGGATGTTAAATTTCAAAGGAATATCTGAAATTTCAAATGTTAGAAATATTTTTATATAACTTCTTAAAGGTTTAATTTCCTATGCTCTACTGTTTCAATTAATGTTAACTTTACTATCACAAGTCATTTCAGAATATTGGGAAGTACCAGTAGATGTTGTAAGCAGAAACAAGCACAGGTAGAAAATCAGACATGGTGACAGTTAGAAAAACAAGCCAAGAGAGCAGCAAATAGTTGCAGCAAATAGCAGTTCTGAAAGGAGACATTCACTCAGTAAAGACCAGACTCTCGTATTTATAGTCTGAAATTGCTAACAAGACTTCAGGGAACAAGTGAAAAATTATCACCATTTTTACTAATGCATTGTCTAGTTGATTTGTTCATCCCATCAACTTCAGGCTTTACTACTTTCTGGTATTACTACTCCCTACTAATCAAAAAGAATATCTGGTTTTGTATTTTGATTTTCATGCAGCAGTCATGTACTAACAGTGCTCAAGCTTTCAACTCCTGTAAAAGATAAACCTGATGTAAAAATACATATATATATATATATATATATTCCAGATTTAACAAAATGTGTGAATTGAATTTTGAAATAGCATAAAGAATACATCCAGCCCTCTGGCATTACCCCCAAATCATGTGAATCCATCCTCTGCTTTACGATAACCCCCAAAAGACACATACAGTCCAGGCATGTAAATGAATGGCCAATAAACCTCCAGGAGTTAGAGTACGTTCAACTCCCAGCCAGCAGAAAATACTCATTTTTTTCCTCCTTTATAATGAACCTGTCATGGAAAAAAACTAACAACCAACAGATATCTGTTAGGAAGAAAACGCAAAAGCAAACAAAAACCAAATAATCAAGCAAAAACAACCTGGTACCTTCTAAAGGTCAAAAAGGTTGTTTGCTAGAAGTCAGCTTTAACTAAACATCAATCTGTACACATCCTCCACACAGGATAAAACAAATCTAGTTTTACTTGTAATAATGACATAAAATCAAAGTTTTAAAACAAATTTGGAGAAACCTTTTCTCAACCTTACCTCCAAAAGAGGAAAGTCAACAGGCTAAGTAGGTAATAAAGAACAATAAAAGTAGCCTACGGAACTCTAGGCATGCATGCAAAGATGAGGGACACCCTTTTAGAAGGACCCTCATCTGTGTCATCTGTGGTAAGTGCAAATGGGGTATAGCTTCAAGTTCTTACAGCCCACTAAAGCCCTATCCACACAGCTGGATTTTTGTGTAGCTCTATGCAAGCCATCGTGGTAAGAGAGGGGACTGAAAAGAATGCTCAAATTTGTACTTAACGTGTAAATGGTTCAATAAATAAAGGTTTATAGAACTGCTAAACGCTTTTAGAGACTGCTGCCTTCCAAACAGACAGTTTGAAGGCTGCTGATTGTGTCAGACCACATTCTAAATATTAGCAAAATTGGGAACACTTGTTTTCTTTACTGGAGAGCAACATTTTCTTTGCTCCTCTCATTTCAAAATACAACTAATTTACTAGAAAAATAGATCAAAGGCTACTGTTTTCTGCATACTGGAAGAACTTCATTGCAAATACATCTCAACAGTTTGGGACAATCTGCCGGTGCATCTGTGGTGCCATCGCTCCCCCCGCCTGTACGTGCCGACCTGTCACCATGGCGGGGCTGCTGCCCATGCAGCTCTCCAACCGCGACCACTTGCTGCGACAGGAAGAGCCCAGAACCAACACTCAACCGCTGCCAGCAGCTTACTGCAGTGCTGGGGAGGATCTCCTTCCAAATCATCCCGCAGTACAACCTCCCCCCCATCTGTGCTTCACGTCACATTACGTGTCCTATACCTTACAAGAGAGGCATGCTCAGGGGCCAAGAAGCAACAGTCCTGATCCAAGTTGATAGTTAAGACTCCAAGAAGGCTCTGGCCAGCTCCTGATCCACCAACCCACATCCCAGAGTCCTTGCACACACACAAACACCCACACAGCCGAGAGACATTCTGTCATTTAAGCTTTATTAAGTTACTAGGCAAACACAGTATACCAAAAAATAAAAATCAGTCTGGCATGCAACTATATATACACTCCAACAACTTAGACAGGCAAACCAAAAACACAGCATGGCATTTCATCCAGACACTACGGTCTCTTCTCAATAAGCTGCAAAAGCTCATCCCAGTAATATTCACCCTGTTAACAGCAACTGAAACTAGGTTTGATTGCAAGTTGTTCAAGGTTTTCTGAAATCTTCCAATTCTTGCTCTGCAGACATTCCTCTGCAAGACCTCTCCTTGCTTTTGGAAAACACAAGACGCAGGTATAATTCACAGTCAGTGCTGCCTAGCTGGCTCATTCTTTCTGGTAGTGACTGTCATTTACCCTTCAGTCTCCCAAACGTATGTGCTGCTGTCATCCCATCTACGTGGCTTTTAGCTAAAATAGAAACGTGCTTTAAAAACTTCATCAGCCTTGTAAAGAGTAAGCCAAATCTCCAAGAAAAAGAAAAAGAAGCATGACATCTCTGCTTTCACTTCCTTAATCGATATGAAGAAACCTTGGAAAAGCAATTCTTTTGTGGATCAGCCACAGCAGTAAAACTTAAAGGAAAACTGAAAGCACAATTCATTTACAAGTATAGAGAATCAGGGTAGGGATCAGTTTTACTCAAGTATGTGAAAGACCATCATAGGACGCTTCAAAGATCTCTACAACACAGAGCTACTGTGCCTTTATAATTACACACATCCATCACAATAATCCTACTAGATTAGCCAGCGCCAAATCACGTGTCAGCTGGTAAACAAACAGGGTGCTCACCTCCAGGTAGCGATGATGACTTGCTTCCAAGCAGACATGAAAGCTCTCGGATCCGCACCACCTTACCTTTGCCTCACGCACTGTGCCATGCAGCTTTCTGAAAACATGCTTTAAGTCCAGCGATGGGGCTGTATGGCACAAAGCTACCCTCAGAGTCTCTCTGGAAAACTTCCCAATGACACTCTCCTCAGTTTATTTTAAGCTGCAGACAGGTTTGGAAAAAAGTTCTTGTAGTTGCTACAAAAGACACCCCAATTGTTGTTTACATCAGCTGTCCAGTTACCACGTGTTGAATACATTCCTTGTACAGGTCATGAATGCAACCCTATTACAGGAAGAATACTATAAAGCACAACACACCACAGCCAAGCAAGAGCCCGGAATAAAACTGCTTTGGTGAATAAATGACTTTCAGCGTAAAAAAAAAACCTGGACATCGACACTTTTCTATAGAGAAGGAAGCCCTTCAGAAACAGCTGCTGCTCTTCTAAAGCCTTAAGAAAATTTCAGTCTGGAAAGTTTCATCAGCAGAATGTTAGGTTCAATTAACTCAGCTTGTAGTGAGTTCTGTAACCATCTCTGCAGTCACGCAGTAAACTGGCAGGCATATCCAGCATGAATAGGACTGCCAAGGTACAGTCTCAAAGTAAATTAGCAGCTTCATAATCTATGTAAGGTCTTATATTTGCAATTAGGAAATCTTGCTTACGACTCTAGGCTCAATTATATTTTATAATGGATATGGCTCCTAGGAAATACAGCACACGCACATACAAAATCTCTTAAGAATAGTTTGCTGGCATAAGCTTTCAATACTTTTAAGTAACTCTCTATTAAGTGTACACAAAGCAGGCTCGGGGCCTAGCATTCTCTGTCTTACAGTGTCTTGATGCAGCAGCGTGACGAGTCCAAGGATGTGATCTGCAGTACTCTAAGGACAGGCTCACACAGACGGAGCCCTCTGCGGGGAGCAGCAGTATAGGAAGGCATTTTCTAACCTAAGACCTCAAGGTTCAAGAACTTTTATTACAGAATTTCATCTTGTACAGAAGTCCAAACAGTGCAACAGTCCAAAAATCGAAAGACAGTATTCTAAAATATTCAAGTTTCAGCTAAGTTAGCAGGTTGATTGTGATGTTACCAGAAATGTTTGTTCAACCATGCAGCTACCAACCTTTAGATAAAAGAAAAAAAACACAAAACACTGAAAACCATTGATTACTCTGAACTTCACTCGCTTTGTGTCTGTTCCATCTCACCCTTTTGCCCTCCATATAATTGAAGACTCACACAAGAACATCCTAAAATATTAAGGACAGAAAGATAAGGGTACACAATACTTCATATCTTGTCAGCCAAGCGTACAGCAGACCCTAAAGCTCACTAATTCATCTCCTACACAACTCCTCATGCATAATTCCCCACCTAAATCACAGACACTGTGGAAATCATCTCTTAATTCCCTTGGAGGAGATACCCGTCTTCTCCCTGCAGCACCATGACAGCAAATATTAAAGCTTGCCAAGGATCGCAGAGAGCCCCAGAGCAGACACGCTGCCTTTCATCCAAACCTGCCCCAGCACTCCCTAACGTTCCCCCTGCATCCAGCAACGACCCCACAAGGACTGGCTCTGTGCTCCTTACCAAAGGGCTTTCTTGGATGCCTTTCGTTACTACTACTGTGAGATAACATGCACTGCCATTGATAAACTCCATCAGCTGTATCAGCAAAGACTATGCTGTAAAGCACTCTGGCATGCCAATGACAGGCAGCAAGGGAAGTGTTTGATAAGATTTCCCGTATCCCAAGAATCTCTTCCTTTTCAGTAAGGCTCTAGTATCTCCCCGACCCAGCGTGTTTCAGCCCATTTAAGTGTAAAACAGTCCTTGGTGTTTCTGAATCTTTGATGTGCAGAATACTCTGGCAGCATTATCACCTACCAAAAAAAAATACTCTATTGGGCTTGGCCAACAAATCAATCAATCAATCCCTCTGCCTCACACACAATTTATAGAATTGTTTTGAGTCTGGATTTCAGACTGAAATGCTCATCGAAATGAAGGGAATTTTAAAAACATTATCCTGCAAACTTCAGGATTTTCTATTCTAGTAAGTGATGTTAAAGAGCCGCAAACTAAGCTTTGTTGGCATTTTGTTGTTGCTTTTTCAAATACTTTTACAACATTTATGTGTTGAAGGAACAGACAAGGATCAAGACGAAGTGTCCACATCGCACTACAGCAACACCAAACGACAAGAAAAGGAGCAATCAGTGAAACCTCAGATGCACAAGAATTAAATGCACCCTGTTTCATGCTTGAATTAAGGTAAAAGGTTTCAGTGCATTTTATTCATTTTTTAACTTGATTTTAGATGTACTATAATAATAATGTCAATATACAAGCAAAGACAAGTTTTATAATGTTTTTATTCTGTGGTAAATACTCAGTTGCTGAAGACAGCTAACTCCTCCCAATTACGTGGAGTAAGCTCCTTGGCTTCCTATGTCCTTCACCAAGCACGGTGACCCTAACTACAGGCTGCTGGGGTCTGCAAGTTCAAAACCAAGCATCCTTCACAGGAACCTGCCTATGTGCTTTTATCTTGTATGCTTGTACTGTTTGCACCTATCACTTTATTTACAATTCAACAGGCTGTAAAGACAGCACATGGCATTATGCGTTCTTGCTTAGACATTAAATATTACTCTTTAGAGTTTCTTTCTAATAAAAATAATGGGTAAGTACAACTTTCATCTAGCAATTACACAAGCATAGAGGATAAATAGAGCTCTTAACAATACCTCACCATAAATAAACTTTTGCTTTCCAAGCTTGACAACTATTTTTTAAAAACATCTGAATACAATGCCTCTGCTTAGTCTCTGCATCTACTCTTCATTAACCCGCATAACTGGAATACTACAGGAATGCAATTTTTTTGCAGGAAGATAACCAGTAGACATGAACAAAAAGTAGCAATTCTGTTTGAAGGTTTCATTGCAATTCAAAATTTGCATTTTGTTCCTTATAAACACTGCCTGCCTGTTCTTTACTACAACCTAACCATTTCTGAAAATTTTCATTTTGATGAAGTTAAACAGTTTTCATGAACAACATTTCAGCTGGCAAAATTCCCCTCTTCTATACTCTAGCACTTTTGATTCTCTGAATATAACTTTACAGAGATTTGTGGCTAAAACCTTTATTGTTAACTAGCTACTTAACATCTAACAGAGAAATGCTCTTGGAAAGAGCCACTGAAAACACACGATTCCTCTAAAATTTCTGTTGCATGAAGTGTGAGGTTAAACAAAAGCATTGTTTTATCTATTTTATAACAAGTACTAACAATAATGAGATGCCATTTCAGAACTGATCCTATTCTTAACAAACAATGAACTATTTTCCCATACTTCCAGCTATTACTACGTAAACGTAACATCCTCAAGCAAAGTCCACCAAAAGGGACAAGGCTTTGAATCCCCACTATTTTTTATTTTTATTTTTTTTAAGTTTTATCCCAGGATTATTCAACTTATAGGAAGGCACTATCAGACATCTGAATAATATAGCTATTTTAACCTTAGGGCATTTAGCTACTAAAACTCAGTATTTATTCCTTCTATTTAAAACAAAACTTTTGCTCATCTGTTTTTCTGTTACCCATGCACACAGACACCAATTGATTAATCATGTTAAAGATCAGAGTACTATAGCACAGGAAAAAAAATTAAAGCAATAGAAAAATTAGGATTAAGCATTAGAAAGGCGTTTCTCTATACTAGTATCTGTACAAGCCTCTCAGGCAGTGCAGTGATAGCACAAACTCACAGGATCTCCTGCTCTTTTGTCACTTTGCCAGTTAATGCTTCAGAATAGTGTTTTTGCATATGGATAATTTAAATAGAATAGTTAGAAATAAAGACAAGCAGCTTTCCTCAAATTAAACCAGGATAAACTCAAACCTAAGAAAAAAAGTTTAGTGTCCTAATTATTATCAAATGTAGATGATAAAAACACAGGCATATACACAAACAAGGCACAGAAAGCCTCAGGAACGTAGGTATTATGAAAACAGAAGTGTTCGAGACTCTCAAATGCGCTACAATTAGAGTCATAAAATATTTAGCCATTTCACACAGGATGTTTCCTCTCATGCAAATGGTTAAAAAAACAACACACCAACACATAAAGTAGGTTTTAGACTATGCTTATCAGAACCATACCTTTGAAAACTAAGATTTTAGAAAAAAACTGATTTTCACCTGTGCCACAGCAACAGCACTTCCATGCATAGTGACAGCAGCATCTCCAGGTAACAGACACAAAAAGCTTCCTGAGCATTACCCGTTATTTAGGCGTAAACCTCCCATCCACCCTCTGCACTCCTGCCACAAGTAAACATCCAAGATACACAATGTCAGATGACTTTCCTAATTAAAAGTTGTAATAAGAGGACAAAAATCTGACACTCCATCTGAACCCACAGACAGTATATAGGATCAAAGTGGCCGTGCATTTCTTTCCAAAGATAGGAAGCCTGAATGTTACCACAAGAAGTACAGCATCTTCCCTAGACTTCAGATCCTATTACCTCTAAATATTATCCGGATTCATAAAAAGTGAGCTTCAACTTGGTTTCAGTAACACACTTAACCATCAACCCTAAATTCTTCCCACCAAAGCTAGAGAGATGGTTCCGTGGTTTAACACAAGATGTGAAGAGCCCTTTTCTGAGATGATACGCATCTTCAGAAATAGAAAATTTCTGTGTGTCGTTTTGACTGAATTACATGGCTCTGAAAAGGTTGAAACAATAGAATGCAGACTGCTCAGGACTTTTGTTGCTGCTGAGCTGTGTTTTTGCATATTGCCCACTGCCTCTCGAAACTGTGTAATCCTAGCACAACTCTCTCATTAACTTGTGAATTAGTTCATTTGCCCGTAACAAACAGGTTGTTGCACAGGTATTTATTTTGCTTCACAGATGAAAAACAAACCAAACTGAGCTCTGAGAAAGTCACAAGATGCCTTCAAAATGCTTTTTCAGAAAAAGACAACAACAAAACAGCATGGCTGCATCGCAGCAGTGATGCTTTAGCTCGAGTTGTTTCCTGTCTTACACTTTCAAAAACTTCCTATGGTGTGCCCTCCATCTGTAACTTGTAACAAAAACTATCTGGAACAGGAAGTAAATTAAGCAGCAGGAAGTTAGCTCTAAACCACCATTTTTTTAGCGTATCAATTGAACAGTTTCAACGAAATGTTACACAGTAACATTAGATTATAGTCACTTAAATAACTGAACAGAATGGTTCCACATAAGGGACTTCAGTTCATAAAAATGACATACCTTGTTTATGAGATGCTCAGTGACCACTTCCCTCAGTCCAGTGTAGAGTTTTTCTCCGTGTTTATGCAACACCATTGTATAGGCATTCCTATATAGCTCCTCAAAACTGAGACCACTATTATTCTTACGCTGGATCTCTTGGATGGCATTTTTTAGGAGATCCCAAATGCTGTTTACATACTTCTCATCCATAGTCATCTGTAACAATAAAACAAGACATCATTGTTTAGAATCAAGATAAAGTTACCTTCAGAAGTTATAGCTCTAGAAGCAGCATCTGCTTCTGCCACATTTTGTTGATTCCAACATTGTTTTTTTTTTTTATCAAAACAGTACAGATGAAACTGGTAGGTTTTTCAAGAAATAGTTATGAAAACTATCACTTGTAAAGGCTTAATGTTTTCTCCTCTACACCCGCAAATCCACAGAACCCAACTCCAGATTCCATGCAGGTATTTGTGGCTGTGAGTCTTCCCTACTCTTCCTCCACAGCATAATAATGAAAATTAATTTTCCTCCCATACTAACATGCTGGTCAGCACCTCACCAGTCATACTAAAACACTGATCTGCTTAACCTGACTCCAAATCAATTTGTACCATAAAAGATGATAATGTCTGACACAGAGCTAGCAATCTCATTTAGCCATCTGCTTGAGCTAACTAGGTATTCTTTATTTACCACAACGTACGAAAGGCCAAATAATTATGTGCCTAAGATTCAAATGCTTACAGATGTTGTTACTAAATCCCTTAAATCTCCAAAATTAACAGCTGTATTGAACAAGGTTCCCCTGCACAAGATTAAATAACTTGCTATAGGATATGTATAAGGCTCTAACCAGAACATGCATGGCCCTGATCTGTTATTCAGACTATATGTACTTCAGTAAATACACTAAATAAAAACAGTATCAGTACAGAAAAAAATCAGTGAAAGAAAATGTTATAACAAAGTCTCAACAGAACACCAAAACAATTTTTGTCCATTGCTATCTAGTGATTCGTGTGAAACAGTTTACAATTGTGTTTCACCAGTCCCAGTTATTTACTGAAACCAAGTGCTTCAAAATATGATGCTATCTGGATAAAGCAGCATCTGGGATGGCACAGGCTCAAAGAAACACAGCAACAAAGTTGCTGATGGTATTGCATAAAGTTTGATCTACTCAAGCTCCATCACCCAACTGAAAGAAAATCCACTTTAATTAAAGCAAATTTAAAATGTGATTTTTAAAGATACTTTTGGTTTACTTTATATGAGAAGGACTTGATCTAGCCTTTTACACCTAAAGAAAAAGGCTGAGGAAGAAATAAAAATACTTCTCCCAGAATTACTATAGAGAAAGAAAATACCCTTGATTCTAGCAATACCATAAAAGCACCCTTGAAAATAAATAAGTAAAAAATAATGGTATGACAGCATAAAGGAAAACCATAACCCACCCTGGTATATCCCCCTTCTCCCTCCCCTTCCACCCAAAAACCACAAAGTAAGGAGAGGAAGGACACTGAAGACTAGATTGCATTTGTAGTCAAACACAACGATAAACAGAACAAAGCGAAACAAACACCGTCTCCCATCCCCCTAGTCTTCAGGAATTTTGGTTAAAAACCAAAGGTTTTCATTCCAAAAATACCCCCATCATTCACCACTTTTTCATTCTCCTGATAACAGAGTCACTAACCTACTGATACGTACACATCCAAAGCTTGACAGATATATCAATGTCTGTCTAAAAAAACAAAAACAGATCACACACACATTGAGAAATTCTTAGCTCCCTATCTTCCAGAAGCAATAGCACAGAAATTGAACGTCCCCTCCCCTCCACACACACACCTTGCTCATTCTCCTACCTGTAATATCGAAAGGTCAGTTATTTTCCTTTTAATTTGCATCTGCTACATTGGTGCCTCTTCAGGGAAATGATTTTCTAAAGTCTTCCTGAACAAGCCATTTTACAAGTACTGATAATGAAGTCAACTATTTAGGCAGCAATTGCAGACAGCGATCCAAGTAAAAGCCTTTCAGCTTTTCTTTCACAAAAATGCCATTCTGTTTTCAAACAAAGCTGACTCTCAAAGCAACACCTACCTATGCCTTCTTCTCCCCTTGCTAATCAAAAATCTCTCAGCCAACATGACTTCTTTTTGTCTCTCTCTACTGCAATTTAATTGCTTATCACATTTAAACAAATATATGATCTATATAAGTCAGGCAAATCTCCAGCCACTAGTTTGGGAAGGTATTATACAGCATTGCTGGTTGTTGGTCAGTCAGGAAACATTTCTGTACGTTAGAGATAAGCATTACATCTAATAATTCAGATCTGTTCAGGAAAAGAAAAAATGGGATAGTTCTTCTACTTTTAATTCAAATGCTATCAAAAATGAAGGAATAGTCGCAATATTTGCTCCAAATTCACTGAAGTTAAGTGCAACATAGAACTTTCTGCCACTTAAACCACACATCAATCTACTTGGGAAGCACAAGAAAGATTCATAAAAGGTAATTTCAAGGAGTTTACTTCTCCATGGGATAAATATACAGGTATATTTTAAATGACAGCATAAACTTATTACCATTTAAGATCAAACATAAAGGACTCTGCTGCTCAGTGCACCTTCCTATTCTGCTACTGACTATTTAGATTGCTATCTGTGATGTTCTGGGGGAAACAGGTTTGCTGAAGCTCTAAGCTATCAGGTTAGAAGAGCCCCGTCTTCCAAAAAAGATCAAACTTCACCAGCTTGTTTGCATCAGTGCTTTCCAGCAAATCAGAGATGGTAAACACTTTAAATAACTCTGCCTTATCAGACAGTAGAGTTTTTGAAAAAAAAGTTATTTCCTCCCCACCAGTGAAAGTGGTTTAACTTTGAACTGCCACTGTATCACCTTCAAAGTTGTGTAGGAACTGCAATGACTAGATCTACTCTTGGATTACGAGCTTGAGGTTCACCTTTTTCATACTCTTTCCTTATGTTAGGCTTGCACACAGATTAAAAAAAACACAAAAAGCAAAAAAAAACAAGCAATAAATAAAATTAGTTCATGGTGCCACTAAACCACTTTTTCACCTCTCGGAATTTTGTACCAAAACATCTCTAAAAACTCTGTTAGAGAATTATAATCCCAATCACCCTGTAGAGATCATCCAGTATAGATTTACACAACTCTCCAGATCCCACTGACAGCAAAGCCTTTGTGTGATCCTCTTCCACAAACCTGAATACAGTATCAAAACCCAAATGTTCTTGCAAGCTCATTCCCAGATTTCTTCTAACGGCCATATATTAGAAAAGTGAACTGCATGGCTGCAATACAGTTGTCACACTCGTGCCTTCTATTCTAGCAGATTTTAGCAAAAGCTGAATTTCTGTTTCTGCTGGTGCTTCTCGGAAAAAAAAAAAAAGGCGGTTCAAAAAAAAAGCATTAAAAGCAAAATCCCAATAATTTCAATAGTGCTTACACCCAGTTTCATAAAAAGATAGTTAGAAGCCAACGTCCAAAGAGAGGAAATGTATTAATGTACTCCAGTTTATCTGAACATTACCTTTCTTGGGGAACGGGCAAGAGATCAAGTCCATCATTGGCAGGAGAGATGTCTGTTCGTAACAAGCCACTAGTTGGAAAACTTCCACAAACTGTGGCTCTAATGCTAGTGATTCAAAGATACAGCTTGAACACAAACATCTGAACTCAAAGCAAAGCAGAAGTACATCTTGAGGAAGTTAGACTGCACTTTCATGTATACCGATACTGTAGTCATTTCACAGAAAAAAGTCTGCAAAGGACTCAAAAGGTCCTTTATTCCACACTACTGCCACAATGCAGAATCAGATGTATGTGCTGCCTTTAACAATAGTTTGTCTATCCTATCAAAACCTCCAAGCCTGAATCAGCAATCACTTATTCCACGAGGCTCCCACAAACATCTGATGCCAAACAGGCCACTGTTAAATTCTCAGAAGTTTTAAAAGTCTGTAAAAAGACCTGCATCAGATTTTTCCTTTTTAAAGGTTGCAAACATCGCTACTCAATTTTTCTACTGTAGTTTCCAGCAGGGCGTTTGCCACAATTCTACATGCTACCAAGTGAACCGGATCAATTCAGAAACGAAGAAGAGTTGCTTTGCAATAATCAAGTTTTCAGAAACTCAACCAACACCTGCCTCATTCCTTCCCATGACATCCTTTAGGTCTAATACCTCAGAGCAAGCACAGATTGAAATTACAGAATGCGAGTGTTTACGCTGCCTACGTTGAAGGAAGTGAGTGGATACTGGCAATTAAAGCTAGTTAGCAGCTCTGTTAGTAAACATTTGCACCTAGTAATTGCAGCCTGTTAGACTCCCTTACTTGCCAGCTGTCAGCAGACAAAATGAGCAGGGGCTGACTGCTGCCATCACGAACTGCCACCACAGGGGCCTTGACCCACAGTCCATGAGGTGAGGGACACTGAAAACTATATTGTCACTTCAAGACACGGAAGTCATCAAGATGGCACTAAATAGCCTGTTACACAAGAGTTTAGCATCCTCTGCCTGAAACCTTCATTCTGGATGAAGCTTGGCCGAGGTTAACCAGAAAGCGGCAAGAGCAGCACATTCCCTGCCTCCAAACTTAATCACTACTTGAATTTTTATAAGCCCTTCTAATATTAATTTAAAAGGCAAGAACTTATGATGACAGAGATATGCAGCCTAGAGTTTGCTCCAAGAATCCTCTGAACATGGCATATTAGTTCCCTATCTTCTTCAGCTACAGAACAGATAAAAAGGTACTCCCATTAATGACAGATGGACAAGAATATTCACCCTCCTCTGGATTTTGAAATCTTTATCTCTGTGTAGTGATCGGCATACCTGGAAGAGGATACACTGGCTACACTTCATGTCCAGAAAACATCAGTATGTCAAGAATTCAACAACTCCATTACCCACACTCTGAAATAAAAACAACTGATCTCAGACAAACAATATCACCAGGCACAAAAGTCCTTAATAGTGTGTTACCTGAACAGGTCGAGACACACAGAAAAGCACAAATGGAAGCTAAGAGAAGGGATAGAAAGAAGAAAGTAAGGAGCATCCTGACCTACTGGATCCTGATTTGGGTCATGAGCCCACTTTGGCCATTTGCTGGAAGAGTCACAGGAAAGTCATCACAACATGCCACAAAAAGCAGCCCAAATAATTAGCCTTCTGCTCCCAAGTAACCTATAACAACAGTTGGAGATGATAATCCAACATCATCTATGTCTCCCGAGAGTGTCAGGAAACGCCTACTACACTATTACACTCCTTCAGAGGGCGTTTGTTTGTGGGCTGGTGGGAGGGAAGTTGTACTTGGAGTTTGCTTATGGCCAGTTACCATTTCCAGCACTCAATACTGACGCCATTTTTAATATCTGAGTCTTGTTCTTCACTCACCCTTTGGCATTCCAGCCTTACACTTGTTATGGAGGGCGACCTTTACACCAGGCTTCTCCAGATTCATCCCGGCAAGGAATACTCGTGGACTGCACCGCAATCCATGGCTCAGAAGATGAGCGGAGTAGCCCCATAACGACTGAAGAAAATCAACTCTCACCTGACACCCAGCCACGCCAAAGGGCTCAAGCCTCTGCAAACTAGACAGGACTCCATGAAAACACACAGGCAGTACAAACGTAGGAATTGCAATATCCACCTGTCCTTCCCAGCTCTACCAGACTTTGCTCAGAAGTAAGCAGAATGCACAACTGAGACAAAAAAAATAATCCTCTGTCAATTAGAACACCCAAGAGCTGCAGTACAGTAGGCAAAACCCCCGTCCTCCTCCCGTTCACTGAAATGAGTTCTGCAGCAATGAAAAGCCACTCTGCCAGCACGGAGCGGAAGAGATAAGTAGATTAAAAAGCGATTGTTTCTCAAAAGATGGAGTTGCACCTCCCGCTCGGTGATTGATAGGGTTGGTCTACCTCCAAGGCATTGTCTGCGAACACTGCTGGGCTCATCACAAAACAAGTGCTGTTTTGGGGTGGGGGCTTGAAAAGGAAGAGGCTGGGTTTGGTTGCTTGGTTTCAATAAATTCTACAGCAAATTGTAAGTCTTCAAGAACTTCCTTTTCTAATAAGGCCAAAGCCCCAGAAAAAAAAAAAAAAAAAAAAGATTTGCTCTTCCCCTCAAAAAGTAATATTTGACTGCATTATTAGCAGACCTGACACAGGAGCTTCACCACACAGCAGCCATTTGACAGTCTCCGTGAAAAGTTTAAAACAAGTCCTTAACAAACAGAAAATGTCATACTACAGCACTGCTTTCAACATGGTTAGGAAACCCAACATATTTAAAGACAGATCAGAGACTGGTTTTTCTTCCATATTTTAGGAACAGATTCAGAAAAATGAGACTAAACCTGACCTGCCAACATACCTCAATTATTACTATTATTTTTTATATATATACACAACTTCTTTCAGTTTCTCCAAATGCCCCTCCAACTTTAATCTCGCAGATCTATGGAACAGTGTCCTGGAAGAAAGGGGAAGAATGAGAAAACTCCTCCCAGGCACCTGTCTCATGTGAACTGTGCCTATGGACTATGTAAATCTGAGCAGCCACCAGTTACTGAATAAACACAAGGCAAAACGTAATCTGAAACCTTTTGTTTCGTTGCTTTAAAAAATGCAAAAACAATCAAGATAATCTGGAGAAGCAGACAGCTCTAAATATAAACTGAAACAATCAGCACTGGTTCTGTGAGCACAGACATCTTTCCATTTACAGACCTTTGTGCACCTTCCCTACACTAACCCCCCACAGTATTTGTAACTACTAACACGTAACTGTGAGAACGTATCGGATACAAAAAGGCTAAGGGCAACCTTCCCCCAAACTGCTTCACAGCATATATGACAAGCGTGAAAGACTAAATATTTGGTCAGCTCTCGAAAGATTGCTCAAGATCAAAGCATTACCTTTAGATAGCTATAAATAGCAGAAGCATCTGTTTCATTCAGAACAAGTCTCATGTTGTGTATTCACTCATTTCTGACACCACTGAGACTCTGATTCACTGATCCTTTCATTTTTTCCATTAGAGACACAGACTCTTGTACAGCAAGTTTAAGTCCATGGGTAAGACTCCTCTAGCTTTTTTCTCTCCTGCAAGTCCATCAGGGCTAGTCCACAAACTATGCTATACTCTCTTGAAACCAATTTAGGATTTTAATTTGCAATTTATGATGCTCAACTTAAGAAATGCACCTTCAAATAGTCACTCATTAATACAGATAAAGGCAGAATGTCACCCATCTGTATGGGTCAACAAAAAAAAAGAGAGACAGCTGACCAGCCTCACTTGACTAGTAAACGAAATTAATCAGTAAAGTTAGTAAATACTGTATCTATGATTGCTTACATAAAGCTTCATCTTGCCTTTTACACACTCATCTTACTATTTATTTTCCACATGACCCAAATACCTTGAAACGCACATCTACTTTAGTCAGCAAGGTCTGAAGAATCTTATCCTCCAGCAAGGATGGATGCACCAGGGGCAGGGATCAATTCCTCTTCAAAATTTCAAAGATACTACTAATTATACCAGTGACTTTATCCTAAAATTAAATGCTTTACCAAAGAGAATAGCAGCATGTTATTTAATTCAGGTGCAAGTTTTTGCCCACCTGCCACCGAAATATGAAACTTGCTTAGAAAAAGTATTAAAAAATAATAAGTAACTGTTTTTGTTCAAGCATCTAGAAAAACTGAATTGGTAAGAAACTAAAAATAGCAAGTTCCAGTTCAAAAGATAGTTGTCATTGCTACAGAATGGAAGTGCTTATACAGCCAAAAGAGCAACATTGCCCGTATTATTAACCATGGTCCTTTTAAAAACATTCAATGACATTTCTACGGTGCTCATTACTACGATGTCTGAAAATGGAGAATTATGAAATACCTATAATGAAACTACTTATTTCCTAAGAACACTTCAACCTAAACAACAGTGAGGAAGAACTGCCTATACTTCTGAAACTTCTCTTGCTAATTTGGGAAGTATTAGCCAAAGTCTAGATCTTAGTTTACACTTCAAAAAGTCTGATCTTTCATGTTTAACTTTGCAAGGTAACACAAGAATTTTTAGACAGGAAATAACTTCTTGGTTTATTTCAGTAGTCCTCCTACTTCCGACTCTGATTTCGTACTGATTGTACAAAAAATATAGCAGGTCAGGACTGCTTAACACTCCGACAAATCAATTCTAAATGAAACAGAGTAATAAATACAAAAAATTGACACCAAAGCTGTTTTCACCTCTCCTGCCTGAAAGGATAAAAATGGGTATCAGTATTCTGAAGAACACTGAGAAGTTCAGAGTCCTCTTGACTCACTTCAGAAGTAGTGATCCTAAGACAAGTTTCCTTAAATTAAAGTTATGGAAAAAATATGAAAGGTTTGTGTAACAGAAGAAAACATGTTGCTGAAAGAAATACAATGGGTTTAAGGTTTCTAACCTATGCCAAGTTGGTGTTAAAATATTTGAACCTATTTAGGACAGCAGAAATGGAATGAAAAGCTGGATTTCAGGGAGCAAACCGTCCACCTCCTCTGTCCGCAGAATGCCAGATATTTAGAGGGTACCTGGGAGACAAAGCTAGCTCTGCACAGCACTGTCCATAGCTGTCACACAGGCTCTTGAAGAAGGTGAAATGACAGTGAAACAGAGGCACAAGATTTTGCAAATTTACTGGGCCTTTCACCGTTTACAAGCAAGGCCCAGAAGTGAATGAAATCATTTAGTCATTCAAGTCATTTAACATTTCACTCCGCAATAAAATCGTTAGAACAGCCCAGGTCATACTTTTCAAACTCTGAGGACTACGTGAACGTGAGCTAACCGCCACAAAGTAAGCCCGACTGCAAATTTTCACAAAGCAGCTTACGTGCTGACAGGCTGCGCGCAGGCCCTCACGCTGCAGGAGAGGGAAGGTGCCTCATTCCTCTTCCACTGCAACGACTTCCAACGTACTACAGACCTTAGAGCTGAAAGGCAACTCCGTCTGTAACCCAACAACAAAAAATGCTGGAGCTCCAAAATGTCGGCAGGATTTAGGTCCCTGACTCCCTCCGTCTCCTTTTAGGGCCCGGGCGCAGGTTTTTTGCCCGTTCGGGCCGAGGAGTGCCAGGCGTTGCCTTCCAACCGCCCTAACGGCCCGGGGCTGCCCGCCCTCACACCACCACCACTCCCATGCCTCTGCCAGCAGACTTTGCAAATCTCTTACACTAACAGCTTGTATAATATTAAAACTATAATGCCTTTAAAGCACGGCAGAGATGTCGTGTGTCCGACTCCCAGCTGAAGGCCGCCGGGGGGAGAAGAGGCCCGCAGCTTGTGTGGAAGCACCGGGCCTGCTCCTCCTCAGGGCGCCATTTCCCTGAGTGAAAAACCCAGTAGTGCCTCGGCTTCCCAGCCTCCGTGGCCTGAATTCGGAAGGTTTCCTGGAACACAAATGGCCCATTCCTTGCTCACTTCACTTCAATGCAAGTCCCACAAGAACTAGTTTGTTGGTTTTTTTTCCTCGCCCCCTCAATTAACCTACAAGTAATTCAGTATTTTACAATTGTTCAAAAATCAGCACAACTTAAAGAGGAAATCTATGAAACACGCTGCAGTGTATAGAGATTGCAGCCACATTCCCCAAAGCCATTTCATAGCAAGAAACAAAATAATCTACTTGGGGAAGAAGGGAGGGGTGGACTTTAAAGGTTTCGGGAGCTTGCTGACAACTTCTATTCCCAATGATTACAGCATTAATAATCCAAAACTTTTATATGAGATAAAATCTTATGGTAGACAGAGGACAACAATAGAATATTTTTTTTTCAGTTTACTTGAGGGAGGGAAATGAAGAAGATACATTTAATAAATCACTTATAAATACACGCATAAATCAATACCACTGCATGCTGACAGAAAACTTTCCTTGTGGGTTTTGTTCAGGTTTGGATTTTTCTTCTTTTTTGGGGCACTATTTAGTGTATACACCATGATCGAAATCAGCAGTGCCTAGACGAGCGAAACTAACACTGAAAGAAGTGCAACAGAAAAACAAATCCAGAACTACACATGGAAATATACCCACGTATATAGCAATGTGAAAAAACAGGTCCACTCAGCCAGTACCAATACTTTAAAAATAAAGGCAGTGTAAAAATAAGACAAGCCTTAATTTCAATATAGATTATTCATAAACAAAATACAAGAAACAGCCCACATTTATGCTACATGTAGTATAAGAACTGGATATAATGTTTTTTTATGAGATAAGCTACAGTACAACTTCATACCATATTTGTAATTTAAAAATACAAATGAAGACAAATATAACTTATTAGTATTAAAACAAAAATTGGCATTTCCACAGACTTCATCCACAAGTATAAACAAATAAAGCAAGTTATCTGTGTGCATTTTACATACAATTAGGTCTTATTTAATGTACAACAAGATGGTTTCAGCCCTTTAAACACTAATTTTCTGCGTAACTGACTGAAGAATCCAGTCAACCCCTCAGCAAGCACCATCCAAATGTAAATATTTATTACAATTTTGTCCTCCTTGCTGTACTCAAGTACTAAATGTAGGCTTTTTTTCCTTGCCTGAAGTATGTGTGTTAGAAGTGTCTGTACTGGAGTTCTTTTGTTAAATCACCTAACAGTGGTTACTTCTGATGATATGCCAGACTTTGCACTTCTACAAAAGAATCATTAGTGATTTAAAAGATTCTGCTGACTTTAACTGAATTTCAGAAAAATAAAATAATCATGTAACAAAAAAATATGTTCAGGCATGCTACAATTTTATATTCCAATGCTTTCCTGTTCCTTGTTTCCTCACAAAAAGCGATTTAGAATGAGAAATAGAAGCTCCCTGCTTCTCAAGAGTTGGTTTTCTGCGTATACAGCTACTAGAAACCAAAGACAACATCCGGCCATCATAAGCACAAGACCAAGAACCTGTGTTGGAGCATCACAGGATTACTGTGTTTTGTGAATGAACTCATTTGAATTATCTTAAGAAAATCTGTCCCAATCTATCACAAAATGCTTTCACCACATACAGAGAGATTCAGACACCATAGATCAGTCACGGTGATGAAAATGTAAAAGCTCCTGCACTAAGACTACCTGTCCTACAGATCAAAGCCAAAGGCTTGAGCACACACATTTGAAACTCTGAGAAATGGTGTCGTGTTAGGCATGCACACATCTGTGTGAAACAGAAAAGAGAAGCATTTTCAAAAATTATAACAATAATAATTTTCTGAGGAAAAAAATCTTCTAGCTTTGTTATGTACTATTATCGTAACCTTTCGTGTAGAATACCAGAAAACATTGATCAGTCTTATAGCAGCTCTCAAAGCCCTCTTACCTATGGCTATCTAGCAGGGTAAAAATGGTAATTCCTGTTTAATAACACGCTGCTATACAAAACGACCATGGGAGGGTGAGGTGGTGGAGAAACCTACCAAGCCGCTCAAAAAGCACCGATTGAATCAGCCAGTATAAAATCTTAACAGATTTTAACAGAATGCCAGTGCATTCTGGTTTATACTTTGCTTGATTTTTTCATGTGAATTTCAAACGCAGGCAAGATGCAAAAACAGCAGTTGTCTTTTCATTGCCACTCAGGGACACTTACTCAAACCTCAGACCATGTGGACTGATGACTGCTCAGAACTTAAGACCTGACAAGGAAAGTTCAGAAGCTACCAAGAGAAAAACAAGAAAACTTGAGACTGAACCCCAAGTATCGACAGAACTAAGAATTTCTACTGAGATTAGGTTAGACCACAACTAAAAGAAAATACTTACAGTGTGTTAGATAAAATAAAACCAAGAACCCACAACAATTCAAAGGCTACCTTGGAATTAGTGTTAGCATCTCCTCAAAATACTACAAGTAACACATAGCATTTAATTCAAAAAAAAAAAATCTGTGGAAACTAGAAGACTTTCATAAGATTAAATGTCCAATAAACAGCAAATATTTCTGTAATTGTAGTTTATAGCAAAACAATACCTGTTTTGTTTGAATAAGAAACAGTGTTTTAATTTTCTGGTCTGCTTTACTTCTAAGTTTTAAACCTACTAAAATTTTGGTTAATTTAATTAATTTAATTTAAACATTAGCTTATTACTGCTGTATGCACTATATGGATTAAGAGCCAAGATGCTCTTGCAAATACTTATTTGAGAACCTAAAGCAAGTGAGATTCACAAAGCCAACCACAGAAAGCCATCAAGTTCACTGGGCGGTCCGCTGTGAATTGCAGCACTCAGTGGAGTTACATTATTTTAATCAGAGCTGAAAAAGCCTGCAGTAAACCATCCTCCAATTCTGTCCTTATCCTGTCCTCCATGTCTGCCCATTCGCACTCAGCTATACAGCAGATATGTTCTGAAGGTTAAGCCAAAGCAGAAACACAAATAAATATTGCTTGTATAATCTGAACGTATAGAGATTTAACTGCAGCTCAACATGTTTTCTAGGCTCTATCTGCTATAAGATGCTCAAGCAAGATAAAAAATTTACATCAACTTCTTGAATTGATAGATCTACACATTGCAGGTTGGCAGCATAAATTTAACAGACCTCGTATCGACTTGCATCATAAATTCTCCAAGATTCAAAACAAACCACAGAAGTCAGCACTCCCTGAAGTGGGGACGGGGACCTTTTGCCTATACAAAGCCTTGAACAAGTGGCTGTTAGATCTGAAGGGAAAGGAGCAACGCCAATGAAGATGTGAGCCATAGTACTTCGTATGTAAGAGTTGAAGCCACTGACTTCTTCCTCAGAAAGAGTTCTGAAATCTCAGAAGTAACATCAATTGATAAACTGGGTTGAAAGTGGCCTTTTTGCATAAGACTGGATGAAACGAGAATTTTCTTGGGCACAAGTATTTCAAATAAAATGAATCAGTGAAGCTTATATATACACACTTGAAAGACTCATTCTATCTCAAATGCATGCGTAGGATCTGTCTAAATGCTTTCCAGAATTCATAATGTAACCATATAATAGTGATTCACCAGAATAGATAGTTCTGAGAACTGACAAAATACTATTTTGCAGCCTTGCTCTAGAGAGCGAAGACAGCTCTGCAGGAAATGAAAATGATTAAAAGCACTGAGGAAAAAAACACACATTATGAAGATCAAACCCAATAACCTATATCAGGTCGTGCTGGTTTTCAGAAAGATCTATCCCACCAGTTTTACGGTGACCACTAACATATCAATTTACAGGAGTTAAAAGGAAAATAAAGTTCATTCATTCTAGCTCAATGTTACTTTAATAAAATTTGAAAACTAATTCCCAAATGCTTCCTGAATTCTCATATACTGTTTATTCTTGTAGGAATAAACAAGTATGTGTCTTTTTTTTTTTTTTTTTTAAACTTACTAAAACTCTTCCATCAAAACCCATTTAAGGCTATTATTTTCACTAACTAACAACAAAACTTGCAGGAAACCTAATTTATTATACACTCTAGATCACAGTTGTAGACATCTCTCCAAGAGCTTCAAGTGCACAACTGTCACTCTTTGGTACCACTTTTCACAGGTCAAGTAAATCATGTCAACATTAGATTTGCTGCAAGATTGTTTTGAGAACTCTTAAAGTATTCCTTTAGCCAGCACTAGCGGGTTCACTGAGAGTTAAGCAGCGCGAGACCACCTGAGACCCGAGAGTACTTTAAGCTGGGGAGGGTGTGGAAGACAACCCCTAGCATGTCTCCACAACAGGGGGCCACGAATACATGTTTTGTAGCAGTATCAAATCTGTATTTTTTGCACATACACACACTACCTTTTAGCAAAAACACTACTGTACTCCAAATAATACAAAAAAATCTTACAAACTATATTAACTTACATCGCTGACAATTCCGTGACATTTCATAAACTATGCCACGTAAAACGCATACAGATGGAGTTACCATAATATTGCTGGGCTCCAGGAACCTTACCCGTCCAATCTGGCTATTTCTACTTTAATACAATAGTCAGTAGCTACCTCCGTGCGAGAATCCAGCTAGAACAGGTAGACCTACTGTGGGAAGATGATCAATATGAAGCAAATTGAACAATTTGAAGCAATCCACAAAGTCACCTCTGAAAGCACTCGATTCAGTAGCGAGCAGAAGCACCAAATTTGAGATAAAAGAGCGAAGATCAGTAACTGAAGTACAGATAGTACACGTTCTAAATATAGATTCTATCCTGCACACGGATGTAACCTCATTGACACGAATAATCCCACTGCAGTCGCTGGCACTATTTGCAGAACCAAAGATACACAAACACTTAGGTCTCTGCAAAATCTCTGTTAAGATTTTTACATGAACTAAAGCTATTGCCTTCTGCAATTAGGAAAGATAAAGCCCTCCAGCTCTCTCAGCCAAGCGCATGCTTCTTCTCCATAAACGCTTCATCAACAGGATTGTCAACAGCATGTCTTAGAAGAAATCTATTGAAGGGAACACCTGAAAAACTGCTGTCAACAGACATCATCCAACATTTGAGATCTGCAGGCCTCGATGCCTATACATACTTATTGAATTACTTTAGGGAGAAGATAATTCGGGGGAGATTTTTTTGTCTCAATTTTAGGACTTCAATCTAGACTTGTTTTAAACAGCTGAGAAAAAAGGAAAAACAATGCTAGGAAAAACAATTTCAGAAGAAAAAAATGATGACAGCGCTTGAATTTCTATAAGAGCAGAGCTCTGTATGAGCATTCTTCACCACCAACCTGATTTCACGTGCTCATTTACACAAGTGAAACAAATAAAACACAAACTCAAGTTTATTCCATTGCTAAATTGCCCTTTATTGGCTGAACCACTGCTACATATTCACAGTTGAGATAACTGAATCTGTTTATCAAATTAGAAGAATGCTATTTTTTAGGGGGTGTAGTTCAATATAAAACATACACACAGTTTTTATCATTTTTTTTTCTATACAATTTTCCTACTACTTGTCAGTAACGCCCTGGCCACGCTGAAGTAATTCTTTATTTCTATGACATAAAATTTCCTAAAAAAAACCTGACATTCTTGGAAAAGACTATTTTAAAAAAACTATGTAATTTAGAAATCAAAAACCTTTCATCAGCTAAAATTCACATTTCACAGTTCATTTTTTTATTTTGACTTTTACCACTAAACGCAACCGTCAATGATTAAAAGCAGAGGGAAGAGTAAGAAGAAAGTAGTAAGTCAGATGGCTATAGCTGAACAAGCTGTTGAAAATATAGAGAATTCTCTAATTTCATCAGCGAGATCTCTGATGAAGCAAATTTATTGATATATTCCTTGCCAGCGAACTAGGATAAACAGGTATGTCCAGTTTCTTTATAAAGGCAAGGCACAGTAGCTCTGTACTACTGCCTACTGGGATCAGACATAACATCAAGAAGTTACGCTAAACCTTACAAGCCAGTGACTCAACTAAGTATCTCCCTTTTAACATAGGCACCTATGAACACACACACATGCACGCGCTTCCTGGCGGTCCTTGGGCTGAGCGAAGGTTTTCGATTTCTCTCGCTCCTCCACGCCATTAACAGTAGCGGAGTTGTTATTCTGCTGCGAGCTTTAATTGAAGCAGCTGTCAGAGCACGGCGAGCTTTATGGCGGCATAAATTAATAATCCGGATCGTTCCCCTGTGTAAACCACGGGGACGGCTCTGCGGGACACGCGAGCTACCTGTGCCGAGGTGTTTACAGTCCCAGCCCCTGCCCAAGCGGCGCCCTGCCACCCGCACCTTACAGCCCCCCGACTCCAGCCCCCTCGCGGGGCACGGCACGGGCTCCCCCGGGGCAGCCCCCCCCCGGGCCCCCACTCTCCGGGGTTAGCCCGTGCCGCGGAGGCAGCCCGCTCCTCCCGCCCGGAGGCCCTTCCCCTGAAAACAAAGGAGCCGGCCGCCGGCCCCCCGCCCCGCAGAGCGGCGGGGAGCGCTCCCCTCGCCCCCCCGGCCTCCCCCCGGCCCCTCGGCTCCCGCCGGGGTGCGGGCGGCCCGCTGACAGCCCGGCCCCCCCGGGGCCTGTGCGTGTGCGTGTGTGTGTGTGTGCGGGGGGGGGCGGCGAGGCCCGCGGAGGCCGTGCCCGCGGCCTATGCGCGGTACTCACGGGGAAGGCCCGGATCCGCATCTTGGTGTCCTTCCTGCTGCCCGTCCCCTTGCTCAGGTTCGACATCTTCGGGGCCGGCGGCGGCGGCGGCGCCTCCCCTCTCCGGAGGGGCGCCGGGAGGCGGGGGGGGGGGAGGAGGCCGGGTGCGGGGAGGCCGCTGGCGGCGCCCTGCGCTGCGGGGCTGCGGCGAGGCCGGGAGGGGCCGGGCCGGGCCGGGCCGGGCCGGGGGGCGGCGAGGCGGCGGCGGCGGTGCAGGCCCCGCGCTCCGGTGGCGGCGCTTCCCTCAGCCTCCTCCTCCGCCGCGATGGCGGCCGAGCATCGCGCAGTGCGCAGGGCCGGGAGCCCCCCTCCTTCCCTCCCCCTCCTCCTCCTCCTCCTGCTGCTGCTGCCGCCGGAGCTGCTGCTCTCCCTCCGCCCCTCGCTCCCTCCCCTCCGCCCCGGCAGCAGCGAGGCGCGGATCCGGATCCGGCCGCGGGGGCGGCGGCGGCGGCGGCGGGGCGGGGCGGGGCGGGGGGGCGGCAGGGAGGGAGGGAGGGGCGGGGGGGGGGGGAGCCTCGCAGTTCTCGCGAGAGCGGCGGAAGGCTCGCGAGAGCGCCGCCCAGCTGTCACCGCCGCGGCGGAGGGGACGGAGAGGGGAGGGGGGAGGAGAGGGCGGCGCTGATTGGTGGGAGCGGGGAGGGGGCGGGGCGTGGGGAGGAGGCTGGGCCTCACCCGGATCGGCCTCAAGTGGGGCCTCGGGCCCTGGCGGCCCCTCAGTCCCTCACCGCCCCGGCGGAGCGCGGCGTGCCCCCTTTTTTTTTTGTCTTTTTCCCGTTCTGGGACAGCCAAGACCACGTCTTCTGAAAAGTGTTGGGGTTGGCTTTTGTCGAAAAGGCCCCCAAAACAGAAGTGGGCTGGAAATCGGTGGCGAAACCCAGTTTACGTTTTGAAAACGTTACTTTGCAACAGAGTCGGCCCCGCATTACAGACCCAAAGCTCTTCCCTCGAGCTGTTTAAGGATCTGGCCTGTCTTCTCCCAACAAAGCAGACAGCTGAGAACAATGCCCGTGTGCTTTTCCTGTACCCATTACTGTGGATTGCTGTAGATTAACTTCTCTAATTACTGCCCCTGTGCTTCCTCTCGTCCTGGCCTTACGCATACAGCAGCCCACAGACATCAGCCGCTTCCCTTCTCTCCATCCGAGTTGCTCCTCACGCATGTTTTTATCTCAAAGTCAGAAAAGTGCTGACTCATCCTTACTCGCCGCTCAGTTTGGCACAGTAGGCTGAAAAAAGTCAAATTGCTCTCATACCTCAATTCTCATGTCAAGGAGCTTTATTTTACACCATCAGCTTACCAATACAGCACCCCAGCACACGTGTTGCTAGTGCTAACTTCATTATTAAAAGCTGAAATTGCAGTCTGAGACTTCTTTTTGTGCAGATTTATGATCCAGTGGGGATATCTCCTGTACAGAAATTCACCCGTAGCTCCTCCCTTCACGTCTGAGGTCTGTTCTGTGACTGTCCAAGGTGGAGACAACTACCATTTTTTTTAGTGCAAAATTTCTATTTCCATACATAATGCACAAAAGGTAGTTTTGATGAAAATTAAGGCTTTGAGCTTACACAAAGAACTAATTTAGAGGTTCATTGAGTGCTTATAATATTAATTCTAGGTGGGTCAAAGACAGAAATGAGACAGATGGGTGGAGAAGGGACAGATTAGCATAGGAAGAGGTAGCCACCCGCCTGGAACCAGGTCATCTCAGCTATCTGACATACAGATCTTCCATATCTTCTGTTATTCCTGCGCTGAAGTAACGGTTCGTGTGGAGGAGAATGGTCTTCCTTCTTGGAAGTTCAAGTCTGGGCATTGCAACAACCCTATACTCGTTTTCTGCTAATCACAACCACAGGCAGCTATGAGGTATGAAGGCCCCCCAAACAACTTGTACTGTGTGGAGAAAAAGTCAGCGTTATCCAAAGCAGTCACTTACCATTTTAATTTATTTATTTTTATTTTCCCCTCAACCCTCCGCTTTTAGATATCAGTGATATCACCAAATACAGTAATGGAAGTTCCTCAGGTGCCTGCTAATCCATACAGAATATATTCACCTGAATGAGAAGGATGACCTTTCTCATTGACATGTTTATCTTGAAGGTGGCAACAAATCTTTAATTATTTAAACACTGCTTGTATAATCTGATTTAGCACTTATCTGAGTCATGCAAAGTGCAGCAGGAATTTTAGAAGAAAGCGAAGAGTACATTACATGAGAATCAATCTTAATTTACATCCTCATAATCAGGCCTTTAAAAGCAGAACATGGCCCTTGTTTAACATACAGAAAAGCATTCTCTATACCTTTGGGAATAACATTTCTTTATTTCATGGTGATTTTTTCCTTGTTAAGGCTTGATCGTGCTCCACCAAATCTAGGATGTTTTGGAAGTAAACTTCACTTCTGAGGAATCATCCATACATATTTTCAGGTCTTTCTTGCATACTCCCTTACCCTCACAACCACCGGTGATATTTGACTACTGAAACACACAAGGAGAAAGAAAAATGCGATTTCTATCACAGGAGGAAACAGAATGACCCAATCCTGCTCTGCAGAGCACCTAAACGCCTGACTGCAAACACAGGGGCAAGCGTTTCAGGGCTTGACCTCTCTGTAAGGTCATCCTGCAAAAAAAAAAAAGAAACAAAATAGTTTTTGCATGTTTGTGTGAGAAATACAGTGAGTTCTCTCTCTTTAAAGTCCTGACTAGGGGGTATATGCTTTCTTTTTTTGTACATGCTTGCACACTTTGCATGCGATGGCCGCTTTCAGATTTGCATGAATGTGTGATGCACTAACGGTTGCTATAAGACAGTCCCCTCACTTTCCCATGGTCCTATTTTGGCAGATACAATAAAAGAATCACTCTTTTCATCACAACTTGTACAACCTAAGGAAAAATTTGTATTTTTTTAACACTTCAGAGATATGCACCAGCAAAACCAGCATCAAATGAATGAACCACAGGGTGGTTATGAATAGATCGTATTGAGGATTCTGCCAAAAGTTGTTCTGCCAAAACCAGAACCTTACTCCAAATCACTTGAAAGAACAACAAAGCTCAGGACAACCAGATAAACGTATACTTACAGTGCCTTGTCCTAGTCCCTCCCCTGCAAATCAAAATAATATCTCAGTGGCTGATTTGGTGTACGTGGGAGCTGTGGGGCTTAGCTGGGCTGGTCCCTGACACGCAGCCAGCGGTGTTTGTTCCTGCAGAGCACAAAGCCTGAGGTGTGCAGAATGAAAACAGGCAGCATAAGGTTATTTGCTTGCTCCTCCACAGAAACTCACTGCTTAGAACATTTGGCCGGGCTGTGCTTAAATATAATTCATGTTGCATTTGAATGACACCACAAATAGAGTAAATGCTAAAATATGACAGCCTAAACAGCTCAACAGTTCCAAAATCAAAACAGACTAAAATACTTCCAAATATTCTTGCAAGCAGGAAGGAAAAGAGATGCTGAGGCATTACCTCAGCCCTATTTTATCTATCAGTGACCTGACTCAGACAAAACCTGTGCTGATGTGCCCGTGCTCTCCCCCAGAGCCCTGTGTGCTGCCTGCAGTCCCGCCAGCCAGCCCGGCCCCGGCTCCGGACTGCTTGCACGCCGTGTGCGGGGGCCTGGCAGGAGAGATGCTGAGGTTGCTGTAACAAGCACGTCATGTAGTGGCACATTTTAAAAACAGGTCTAACCAGACAATGCACATAATAACAAAAATTAATGCTGTCCAACCAGCACTGGCTTCCCTTCTAGTACCTGACCCACTTCAAGGTTGCTGGAATAATACATGGAATAATAATGAAGTCCTTAACAGGCTAACTCAAGTCTCAGTTCAAGTGCAAATTCATGGCTGTAATGTGTGCCTTTGACAGGCATTTTGCACAATATGACTGCAAAATACCTTGGCAGACTGATGGCCTGTAATTCCCCAGTACTGCAGCTCTTCCTATGGCAGCAGTTGCTGCAACTACTGCGCAGACTGTTTTGGTTCTTTTTTGTGCCCTACGCCATGGTCTCTGTCAAACAAGGACTACAACAGTGCAGTGTAAGTGCACAAATGCCTGTGTCCTCACTACTGTGCTGCAATCACCCTGAGAAATGACAGGCTCTTGTGTTAGCCCCATTTTCTAGCTGTGACTCCACTGTCTCACTGTCATGTGGAGAGTTTGTACAGGCTTTCAGCAGCATGACATGAGATTTGGTCAGAACAAGTGGTTTGTGCTCACATTACAAAAAAAAATAAAAATAAAAATCCATGCTACAGCAGTTGCAACCAACAGTGAAAGCTGCAGTGGTGTGGTAAGACAAATGGTTCAGGTTCAGAAATTTTTCTTACCGCTTCATTTTATCTGCTCTTAGAGGGGAACAAGCACGTACACAACGCATCAGAAGATGGCCTGAAAGAGACAGATGCTTCAAAACACTCAAGGCAAATTTTCAGAAAAAAAAAGCTTCTGTTACAAACCACAGAAAAAAATATTGTGCACCACCCCACGTGAAAGTTAAGAAGCCATACCAGTAGCACCATGGTGCACTGATGCATCAAAAGGTTGGGGGGTCCTAATCCTGGTGGATAAAGCATCTGGAAAGTGGTTGACAGGGTAATTATATTCCTGAGCAGTCAGGTAAAGCCTGAGTCTAAACAGGGCATGTTTTGTCGGACGAGCTAATGCCACTTGCTTCCAAAGCAGGAGCCCCAGATTTACTGAGGTGCTCACTCGGCAGCACTGCCCGCAGCAGACCCAGCGGGCAGCGAAGCCGCTCGGTGGCACTCGCCGACCGGACTGCGGTGCTGGCAGGGAATACCTGCTCCGGGGGGGCCGACAGATCTTTTTTCTCCTGGGATCCTGTTTCTCAGTACCAACTCAGCTTCTTTGGGAGTCAAAGAAGTCGCTTTGAGAGGTGAGGGAGAAACCTGGTTCAGAGATTGTGCAGTCACGCTCCCAGAGATTACCGTGCTTGTGGCTGTCACTGACTTTCATGCCTCAGCTGCTTTCAGGCTTCCTGTTAGTTAGGTGACAGAGACTCGGTCAGCTCGCATTCTTAAAATGCCGGTGCATTTGTGGCCATTTCACATTCAGGCACAAACTCTAGTTTCCCACGTGGAAATTTCCTCGTCTTAAATATGTGCATTGTTTGTAAAGTTACTCCTGCACAGGAGAAGTCTCTACTCAGATGCTGTTTGCATACTTTCCAGGTCCTTCACACTGCCATGGAAAGCCTCGGGGAGCAACGTGATGGATCTTCAGTCTGGGCTCAGGTATGTACTGGAGAAGCAGCTGGGCCTGTTTAAGATGTGACAGACATCCAGATGTTTGCCATCGCTCCACAGCAGCTGTCCAGTCAGCCCTACTGCACCGAGAAGGCTGTATAAAAAATTCCAAGTGCAAATCCCAGCACAAGGTCAGGTGGATGAACTCACATCAGTTCTGCCAGCACTCGCTGACCTTGCTGCCTTTGCCCTGAAAGACACGAGGAGTGTCCAGATGACTTATTTGGACATCTGAGCTGTACGAGGAAGACAGTAATTTCCAGTTTATGGATGGGAATGGACGTCTGTGATTGCCACAGAGCCATTTCTACAATTGCCACGTGACTGTAGCCACAGAAAACACTCATTGTTTTTGAGGCTGCTAGTAAACATCCTCTTCCAGACCTGGCTCTGCAGCCTAAGGATGGAATGGTCACTCCCACAAATCAGGCCTCTTCCTGTAGCTCCACAGGTCAGAATCATGCTACTGTTTCCCAGATCTACCCTGGACAAAGCGTGCTGCGTGGCACAAGCCCACCTTTGTCAGCTGTTTGAACTAACCTAAATGACCTTGCCTGAAGCCAAGTAGCGTGCATTTATTCCCCAGACACACGCACCTTTTTGGCCAAGCTGTGCAGGTGGCAGAACTGGAGGCTGAAGGAGGAAGGCTTTCAACAGCCAAAGGGGCTTGTGATCTGGGTGCTGGGACATGGCCACAAACTCCTTAAGCCGGCTGCCCAGTACAACTGCCTGTTTTTTTAGTTCTGCATAAAAAATGTGAAACATTCATGAAAATCACAACTGTTCTTCAGCCTTTACACAGCTTTCAACAGACACCATTCTTTAACTAGAAGATTATTGCTATCAGCTTTACTACATTGTTATCTAAGGGCCAACAAACAATACTCATATCTAGCACCAGGCAAGCACACACAAAACGAAATACAGACAGTCTCTTTCAAAAAAGCTTGTAAATGACATAGATAAGGCAGGTTATGGGGAAGGTGTGGCAGGAAGGAAGGTGTGATTTCAGGACTGGGATTGTGGTTCTTGGACTTTAGGTCTGAAAGGAGCCCTAAAGTACATGAGCAAAAAATCACGTATTAGACACCTTGAACTTGCACAGCTCTCTTGTGAAGTGAGCCCAGTGGGTTTGATAAATCAGGCCTGCGTGATCTGAGCCTGGCTCTCTGAATAGCTGTGCCATGGATGCAATGTAAGGATAAGCTTTTGATGCCAGTAAGTTATTGGTTTTACCTTCAGGAAATACCTAAATAAATACTGTCCTGGTGAGAGGACACGGCATGCTAATGCCTGGTAACAGACCCACTCAGAGGTAGTAGCTACAGTTTCTCAAGACGTTAGAAGATAAAGCACAGAGAAAACAACACAAGATCATAACGGGTGAAGAGCTGCACACGACTAGAATGCAAATCTGTGTCTATGCAAGACCTTGTTACCAGGATGGGCGTATCAGATGTATGGCAAAATGTTCCTAATATATGTAGTGCATATTAACTGAGGTTCATTGTTACTAATGTACTTTATCCAGGCCTGCTGTGCTGATAAAAGAAAATATTTGAACAACAGTAACAGGTTTTGCAGGTGATACTCAGGTTGGCAATCACATTGCATAGTGCTTCTTTCTGACCTAAATTCTTTCTAGGGATTGAAATGTGCTGTGGCCAGATCTCAAAGCATATTTGGCTCCAGCTGCCTGGCTGGGGGATGTTTTATTCATGTAGTTATTAAAATCACTAATTCAATTTAAAATGCCGTTAGAGAGTCTGCAGATTCAGCCTATATAGCATAAGCCAAGAAATATTCTTCAGATGAGCTATGCAAGTTGTGCCTAGCACTCCCCAAAATCATTTTTATTGCACATATCGATGATACTCCTTAATTTGACAAACATCAAGTTTGATACCATGGTAAAGAAAATATGCATCTGTAAAATGCTTCTGGTTCAGTATGGACAGGGGATACTAGTAGTAAATTTAATACAATTTAAGACGGTAAGAATGATTTCTTTAATATAATTATCTCCTTTGCAGTTCAATATGATCCTGCCATGCCTATCTGGGAGTGGAGGAATAAAAAATCCTGCAAATTGCTTACCTTTAATCTTCTCCTATTTTTTTGATTCTTCTAATTGAAGAGTTATAACAACTACAGGAAGGTGCGTGCTCTCTTCAGAGACCTTTGTCAACCAGTAATACAGATTCAGTTATATGATTCATTACTTTCTGCTGGTTTTAGGACTTTAATATATATATATATATATATATATAAAGTGAAAGTTGTGAAACAGTCATAATAAATTGGCATTTTCAAAATGACACAATTTCCGTTTTTAATCAACATTACTTAATATTTCCATCAATTTCACTTCAGAGGCTATCATAAGGGGTATTTCTGACAGCTGCAATGTGCAGGACAATTGTGCACACTGACACATATTAGGAATAATTCTCATTCATTTGCCTGTGACAAAACACGTTTGTCGTTAAGGCTCCAGCCTGTGCTCCCTGAGTCACTGAGCGCATATCTCCACAGGGGTCAGGAGATGCAGGCACAGGGACAGTCCCTGCCGGGACCAGTACCCAGATGGCACCGTGGATGCCAGAAGCTGGGCTTTCCCCATACACTTGCCCGGGTTTGCACTGACCTTCACTAAAGACATCCAAGAATTCTCTTCCTCAGATTTCCGCCACCCCCCCCCCTTTTTTTTTTTTTAAATCAAGTAGGCATCTTAGCAGAAGAGGAATTTAACAAATGTGTGCATAAATGGAAAACACATGGGATGAATGTTAACTGCAAACTTTGCCTCTAGTACCAGATTGTTCAGGAAAATAACAGCAAGAAAATTCTAAGATGTTCCCAAGGCTCTTTAGAAACAATAGAAGTAATGCACCTTCTATTGTAGCCATTTTGCTGTTGAAATGCTATCACAGTTTAGCAACTCCTAGACATCAGACAACAGCTCAGCAAACCCTGCTTGGTTTGCAAATTTCTTAAAACCAGGAGTGCCAAAGATTTTTTTTTTCCTGCCAAATTAGGCTATGTCAGCCAAATGGAAAGGTGTAAATCCTTTCCTCTTGTGCACTCAGTTCCCGTAGCAGTTCTCAGGACCTGACAGAGATTGAAATTGCCTGCTATTAGCAACGAGAAAAAGTATGAGGCAGAATGCCAACTTCTAAATTAAACAAACGAAAATCCTTTTCTAGTTAGCTTTAAAGACAAGTATATTTCTTTAACACCTAGTGCTCAATACACAGTCAAGTTTAAGTGAGTGGCTGGAAAAGTACCAAAGACATATATACTTACATGACTAAAAGAAAGACTGCATTTTTGAACACATCCCAAGGATCTACGAAGACATCTCTCTCTCCATCTCTGGGCCAGCTGGACTGCTAGGAGTTGAGAAGATTTTTGATCAGAGTGGAAAGTCTTAAAGATCATTTCACAAGCCCCATCAATCAGCCCAATGGCACCGTTGCCTTTCAAGACACATATCTAAAGAATTTTGTAATTAGTTAAAAGGCTGGTTCATTTTATCATAGATTTTCACTCAGGGAGAGTGGCTTTTTTTTTTTTTTAATTATTATTTTGTATTATTTTTGGATTTGCTTTCACATTTCAGAACTCCTCTGACTTCAGGGAATTATTCCAGTGAACAACCAGAAATCCAAAAAAGCCCTTACTCAAATGCATCCTTTCAATAACACATCCCAAACACTTCCTCACTGTGGATAAGAAAATGACACATAAATAAGTTCATTTCCAAAAGAGGGAGAAAAGATTAAAAAATACTTGTTTACTGAAGTTTTGCATAACATATATGTGGTGCACTATACACAGGGACTGTGTTACCATGTACGCTCAGGTCCCAGTAAATACAATACTGGACTTATTAAAGAGTGACATATGGTGTTTACTGACAAGAAAACACATATATGCCTATGAGAAGTATTATGATATTCTGAGCTGCTTAATAGTATTTGTAGGAAGGCGCCTAGAAAGAAGAATCAAAGTCCAGCTCTTCATACCTTCTGTCAAACTCCTAAAACCTTACTAGAAAGCCAGTATGTTCTGAAGAGGGATAAATAGCTGAAATTAAATGAGATAGTGAAATAGATGCAATTCTTTCCATAGGGAACATTAAGTCTTCCAGGCTTCTGTGAGCCTCCTACTAAACCTTATGGGGTGGTACATAAGCCTACACGAGAAAATGATGTGTTTCCAAGTTTGGAAGGACATGCTGATTCACTCCCTAGATCTTCATATTTGGGTGGCTTTATTACTTCAGCATTCAGGCCTGTTCTAGCTGTAACACTGGATGCCTCCGTGCACTGGCGTGCTGGATGCCTCTGATTTCCCCTCCCCTGGCATGATGTTTATGCACTGCTCTCCCATTCCAAAAGGTTGCTTAAACCTTGCAGTGTATTTGCTCTTGTAGGTACCTGTTTCCTATTACAAAGCTGGGGAACTTGCCTCCTTTCCTCTGGTAGAAGGGCTGCTGAAAAACCAAATATTACTACAGGGCTCTACATGCAGAGGACACAGGTTAACAACGGGGAAAAAAATGAAGCACAAACACCATCCTATGAATCCATGCCCACAGCTTGTTCAGAAAATGCCTCAAATGTTCTTCAAAACTCTGAACAGCAGCTTGCTAAGAATATACCCATCTAGCTCTAAGATATATACAGCAAATATTGGTGGTAAGATTCTACTAAGATGGAAGCTCCTGGTCCTGTCTTAGAAAGGTTGATGGAAGCAGTAAAAAAATGTTATTTACCACCAAGACATCCAAGCTTTTCTAGTCGTATCTCAGTAGAGCCTAAACCATTAAAACTCTCTCTTCATGTCCTCTATTTTTCCTTTCTTTCCTAGATATTTGTCACCAAAAAAAGAAAATCTAAGTCAACCTTCCCTGCCCAGAAGTCTAAACCATACTAACCAATCCTTTATGTACATCTGCCAAGCTCTTTACATGTGTGTCAGCATTAGCTTATGAAATTATTTTTAGGATTTTCCCTTCTGATCAAAACTCTTTGCACCAACTTCTGTGCACCAACTTCCTCCTGCGCGCAGCTGCTTCAGACATCGAGGTCTTTGAAACTGTCACGGTGCTGAACAGAAACCCAAGCAGGCAGAGTGCTGTCACTGTTGTACAGTTGTTAATTGCACCAGATGCCTTTCTTAAAAAATAAACATATATATATATATTCATATATATATACACACACAGACATACATGCATATATATTTATTCATTCTCAGTAGTTTTAGTTTGCTTAACAACAATACATATTTCAAGACCCGCCTCATCATTTATAATAACATACATTACCAACATGTATTTGTGGAGGCCTTTTAAACTTGAAACTTAAACATTTAATTAAACTTAATGTGCTTTTCAGGCCTACTGGCACATGGCATCCGTGGGAGCCCAGCTGCTGCACGTGGCGAGCCGGGGCCAGGCTGGCTGGCAGAGGCCATGGTCAGCAGCCTCAGCCCAGGTCTTATTTACACAACCATAAGGAAAAAAAAAAGATTACTGGTTTAACTTGACATTAATTTAACCATTAAAGCAGGATTTTCCTCACAGTGTTTTCTCCTTGGTATTACTTGATAGGTGAAATGTGGAGGATTTTGCTCTGCGTTTTAATAAAGACTTGTGGTAATGTCAGAAATTGTCATTCAGGGATTTCTCAGGGCCACAGGAATGACTTAGCTTAAAGGATTGTGCGTCCAAACACATAGATTACCCAATAAAATCTATTATTTTTCTGGTGCTCAACAGTGCTAGTTCTATGAATCAAGAGCTCTGTTGGGTAATCCAGCATCTTAATTATAATTTGGTGACAAGTATGGATTTGAAAGATTCTTCAGGGTTACTTTTCTGATGCTGAATAGATGTTCAAACAGTTCTACCTCATTTTCCCCTTGTTAAAGCATTGTGCAAGGAAGTGTTTGCAATGCACAAGAAGACGTTGTGGTCATAAGAACAATCCTGAATGAGGGACGGCTTGTTCAGATAGTTACGTGACAAACAGCCCTTGTCAGAGCAGCACAAAGTCAGGGCACCCTGCACCATGGCAGCAGCCTGCTGCTCGTGGCCAGGCGCTGTTTTGGCATCAGAATATTACATAATTCTCTCCCCCTACCCTCAAAGCACAGGAATCAAGCCATATATATAAGCCATATAGCATATAGCTGAGGATGTGAGGCTATATTAGAAAAGCAGCCTCAAACCTAATTAACAATTCTCTTGCCTTAGATTTGAAAGCAGGCAATGGTACCTTCTCTTCATAACTGTACCTAAAGGTGAGGTGAGAGAAGATGTAGTGCCTATAGCACCAGAAGTCCCAACAAGTTCCGTGCCTAGAACTACATTACAGCTTTTGGTAACTGGATGCTGCCACAGGACAAAACAGGGAATGAAACTGTTGGCTTACGGGCAGCAAAAGGAAATCTGCTAAGCAAAGAAAGCCAATGCAACTTGGAGACTGTCGTCTTAATGGCCAATCCTTTGAAAGAGTTGTTGTTAGATTGGGGTTGACTTTAGTTGTGGTATTCCTTCCTGCGTGTTGCTTTCAGCTGTAGTTAAGATTATAATAACTAGACTATACATGTCACTGGACAGCAAGATTACTATTGTTTTTCATGTATTACACCATCAGACAAGCTGTTGGGACAGAGCAGCTGGACAAGTTGGAGCTAGCCTCCTCTCAATTAGCTGCTTAATGATTCTGTTTCTCAGTAATAAACTTACATCTCTCCAGCTTTACATCTGCACTAGTTTACTTCAGCTAACAAAACAAGGTCCAGAGTACAGATCTGTTGACCAGGAGCTCTGGAGCTATATGCTGAATCATCTCCCCTACAACCACATTGCATGTTGCACTGCTTTTCTGTTTTCCCTTAGGAAAATATGGACAACACCATCCACCTGCATTACAAGTATCCCTTATAAAAGGCTTTGAAAGAGGTGGTACAGCTCTGTCTACTAACTGATGATTATTTTGTACAGAGCATAGGCCCATCAGGCAGAAATAAATTAACATTTTAAGCTAATTAACAATCTAGTTTTAATCTATTTCTCACAGATGCTGCTGATGGTTAATCACTGGTAAAAGACTGAGAAGAGCCCTGATCCTTAGGGCTCCTCACCAGCGTGGCCACGTTTTCTAGCCACTTGCACATAACACCCACTGTGTGGCACAGATTTTCCTAGTCAAGGTTCATTTGGAGCTGTTTGTTTGCATTGCTGTGCTCCATAAATACCAGGCGTCCCCTTTCCCAGCAGGCTATTCTGTCAGAGTAGGGAAAAGAAGGGAAAAAAGAACGGGGGAAACTCACCAAGCAGCAACAAAGGAGCAGGCAAAGCCACGGCACTCTCCTTTAGGGGCTTCAGGCACTGCAGTGCGTGCTGCAGAGAGGAGAAATTACTCAGACAGACATATCCTGCATGCGCTGAAACAGTTACATGCACACAAATTGCAGTGTGTTTGCTGTCCACACAAACAAATTACAGTGCATTTGCTGTCATCTCTATATTATTCCATGTAGCCAAAGTTAGCACTGCTCCTCTGAGCTGTAATTTGTATTACAGTACAGCTCCTCTTTTACACATGCATAGCTACCTCATCCCACTTCACTAATTCCACAGCCGTCTCACCCCAGCTCTTGCTCCCCCCTCCATGAAAGACCATGACTGGGATTTCCCTTGCTCTCAGCAGTAAATGTAGCAGTCCTGGTCAGGAGTGAGAAGCAAAACTGGATGGCACACCACAGTAAGGGGGCAGCTGCACTTGCAAATTATTTTTTTAAAGGCCAAAGACCTTCCCAGATTTGGGCAGATTTCCACTACATCCATCACAAGGACAATGCCAGTTTCCAAGCATACAACAAATCTGCAGTGAAACATGGGAGATGCACACTAACTGGTTGGTTCTGATTCTGGAGCTAAGCATAGGCTATTTATCTCACTTCTTGGACAGCTTTCAGTGTCTTTGTCAAGTTCTTTGTTGCTAAAACTAAGCTGCTTCATCCAGCTGGGGCAGGACTAGTTCAAGTGTACTACAGAGTGGTGCAGATAAAAGTTCTTACTCTAAACAAAAATAGCCTTTCAACAAAATCATTCATCTTAAAATAAAAGAGAGACGTTATTCCCCAGCCTCATTCAAAGAGTGACTGTATAGAACCGTTTTTGCTGAAATCAATATGGTCCAAGTCAGGTTGCAAAACATTAGGTTTGGCAAATCTAATTATCAAAGGAAAAAGCAGTTGTAAGGGGTATTGCTGGAAATCTCAAATATATATAGCTCCACATTTAGTATTAAAAATCTCTAAGTCACAGTTGTACGTCTACATCCAAAACAGTGCAAAACCAAGCACAAATCCCAAATCAGAGCAAAGACTGGTATTGTTCCCAAATTAACTCATAAAAGCTATTGGGCAGACACAGTACATCCTACACAGAACAAAATGGTACAGTGCATTTTCAGTAGGTAGTCTGGACTATTAAGATTACTCTTTCTTTTTTTTTAACCATTGCTAGTTTGCAAAAGGTACCTTCTGTTACTGAGGATTGGTGTAATCAGCCACAACAGAAATCAGGCCAACAATTTAAACTTTGTGGTGAATCTTTTCAAACATCTAATTACAGTTATTTTGGTTATATTTATTCTGATTTGGTCCTGTAAGGCAGGACCTTCCTGCATTACAATACAAATTCACTGTATAGAGATAGACAAGGAAGACTGACAACACAACTTTGGAATGCACATGAGAAGGATGGTTTCTCTCGTTTCTTGGTGGAGTAGAGTTTAGTGCTTCTCTGCTCTGCACATCATTTCAACAGACTGCGCCTTTCAAGTTTGCTCATGGCTGATTGGCTGCAGGGGGTATTTCCAGGGTGAAAGGAAAATCATGGAGATGTTTGGATAATCCTCCACTGGGATCCGCCAGTGTAACGGCCACTCCCCATCGCGGAGCACAGCTGCACTCATCCCTACCCAGCCCTCCAAGGACAGCTGGCTGGCGAGTCAGGTGCCAGTTAGATCATCACCAACACCTACAGTTTCGAAAGGGAGAGATCAAAAAGGAGATTGCAGTTGTAGGCGGAGACAGAAAGCATGAGGCTGTTACAGTGCCTCTTTCCACTTGCTATCAGCTAGTCTGTATCTGGGTTTTTTATCCTACCAACTCACCCTACTGCAGACAGGTGGGTCACTTTAACTCTCCAAGCAAGTCCTTACCCCTCGTACAGTCCATTACAACAAATAAAGGTGTTCTAAGGACCAACCAGCACCTATCACCTTCCCATCCCTTTACAGGATGAACACAAGTCTTCAACCCACTGTGCGTTTAAAGACACACCAGCACGCACCGGACAAGGAGAGAAGCACCTTATTCTTTCAGTCTTCCCTTTCCCGTAGCATTTCTTTCCACTTCACGAGAAGCTAAAATTCTTCCTTAGAATTTACTTTCTTTTACCTTGTTAGCCATCCCTGCTTGAATATTTAAAAACTCCTGGTTAATCACCCTTCTACTTAATAAACATACAGAGCTGCCTTAGAGCCCTTTTACCCGCCTCTCTCTGCCCTTGGGACGTCTCTCCTATTGTCACAGATTTCCACCTGGATTTTTCAGGAGAGTTTACCACTCCCCATTTACCTCTCCCTAGTTACTTGCAAACTTGCCTTGCTTATGCAAGGGAAACTTTTGTATACCTTCCCATTTTCCCAAAGTGCATCACTATCAAAGCTCAGGTACTGTTTTTCTTGGGGATCCTGGGAGCTGTAGTCCTCTGAAAACCAAGCCTGTGCTGGGCTTGTGCCCCCCCAAGGCTGTAAAGGTTTGCGGCTATCTGTAAAAAGAGACAGCAATCTGCACCTTTTCACAGAATTGAAGTATTTTCCAAGTATTTTTCAGTCAAAGATACGGCACAAGAATCACTTACAGTTCAGGTCCAAACCCAGAAAATCTAAGCAAACATATTTGTTATTAATGGTATGATAAACCTAGGTACGTTATACAATAATTCCTATTACAAATATTACCAGGAGGAGAACAAACAGGAATGAAGCTGAAAGTTACATTTAAAGTACCACGAAAGTATCTGTGGAAGGTGGCTCAGAGGGAAAGGGTAGTCAAGAAGAAAGCTCACTAGATGAAAGAGGTTTTCGATTCAAACAAGGCCAGATGTGATGGAGGCTGAGAGAGAACTCAGAAAAGAGGAAAGAAAAACCATCAGTTTATTGAGTAAGATTTGCAGATTAACAGTTATAGGTGCAACTAAGACCGATGCCACAGGAAACCTGAGTCCACCTCTTCAGAACAAAACCCACAGGCGTCTAACATGCCACGATGGAGGATAGATGGATTATCATTTCCAAAAGTAAAGCAGGAGTTTCTAACAATATTAAGTTCATATAGAACTAGTGCCAGCATTTACCTGATATTGTTTATTTAACATTGCTGGGGACATGTTGCAGAATTGCTTTGAGTTCTTGAACTGTGCCCCTGGAGGTTCTTTTTATTTACATAGCAGATTACAGGTGACATGAACAGTACCCAAATGCCTTCTTTTTCAAGCTCCGGGAAGGACAGCTGATGGGAGGGAAGAGAAGTATACCACAGGCTCCACAGATACAACCTTGCCCAACAGCACAGCCTGTGCCAGCCAGTATTAAACTATTTCTTCTCTTGACCTGAGCACCTTTAAGTTTGTAGCTACTTTTCCAAAAGAGCAAGACCCCAGAAAGCAATCGACCAGCTTCATATGCTAATATGTTCAAGCTGCATGGCTTTGAGTACAATACAGATGTAATACCACAGCACCAAAGATTGATGAGCCTTGGCTTTTACCCATGTTTTTGCATTATTCTCTACTGCATTCTTCTAGTCTCCTGGATAACTGTGCTGCCCATGAGCTACAGCAGAAATGAGCCTGGCCCATGCAGTGAAGACAAATGATTCTTTGTAGCTTGTTGCAGTGATGTTAAAGCTGGAACAAATTTCATTAACTAGCAATCAGAGGCCAAAATACCAGTAATGAGCTATTTTCTATCTAGAAAACAAAGATATTGGATACCCACTGCTGAATGTAAGTAGTGATAAAAGAGACAAGCTAAAGAAAATGCCCAGAGGAACACGGACAAAGACTTTCTATTTAAAGTTTCATGCAGCAAATGTAAACACAGGGTCCATTTCTCCTTTGCATTACACATATTTTCACTGATGCAGCCCTGATTTCCCCAGGCTCAGAAAAGAATAATGCCCAGGAAGGGAAATGCCAGGGGAGTGCAGAGCAATTCACACACAGGAAGAGATTAACTACATGGGCAGCATACATGGAAAGAAGAGGGAAAGGGAACGATGCCAAAGGCTATCCAGCTCTGTGAACAAATCATTCATTTCTTAAATCCCCTCCCCTCCAGTGTGGTAAAGGGCACTTGTGAATAGATTTTGGACCCAAGCCAATAACTTTTCCTGACAGTTTTGCAAAGATGATTTGAATACTATTGACACAGTCTTCTATCTCCAGCTCAGCTTAACTGTTAACCAGAGGAGCTGGGTTTTTGAAAGCCTTCTTGAGAGCAAAGCCTGCAGGAGTGTGATTTCTCTGAAACTGAGTTAGTCCACATTGATAACATTTAAATTTTGGCCAGATTCTTTAATAAGAATTCAGATATAACGTTGGGGTTCTTAAATATATCTTGCAAAAACTGGAGCCATCCAAACTATGCAGGGCAGCACATCTTCTGTGTTTATTTTTATTCAAAATCTAAACTCTGCTTCAGCTGTCTTCATGCTTTAGTAGCATGAAGTACTAGAAGCCTACCAACACATAAAATTTCCCTTTTGGTTTCCTTTGGTCAAAGGACAGATCCTTTTTCTCTTCAAGTCACCGGTAAGTCACTGCAGGCTAATTCAAGACAAACATGAGCACGTGATATCTGAACAACGGATGTGAGGCTATGTTTAAAGCAAGCGTACTAATAAGGACTGTGTACTGGGGGTCTTCAGTAGGAGAGATTGCTGGCAACAAATTGGAGAAAGTATTCTGTTACGGCAGTGGTATTTTGGGCTTCAGACTGAAATGTTTAGAATGTGATCTGCTCAGACAGTTACGGGAGCAGTCCCTACACCACAGCAACTAGCATATGGCTCTTCACTGTTGCTAATAATTGCACAACAGAAAGAAAAAGTAGCAAAAAGGAGGATGCCCTTGCATGCACAGACTGAGAAAGTCTGTGACTACATTCTTCAAGGCCGTAACCAGAAGTTATAAATAGCTTTATTGCTGACTTTCACTTCTCATCTAATTGAAGAAAAAAAGTGTATCCAGTTCTTGCAGACAGCTCATTTATTTTGCTGAACTACCTGAGCTCAAGGATGTTGTTTATTACTAGCTGGGTACAAGCACAACAAAAGGCCAGGGAAAATTGGCTCTAGGTATAATTGTTTTTGTCAGGTACAGATGAATATCTTTTTTGGTAAGGCCACAGCACCACCCTTCTGAATTAATGGACCTTTTGACATAAAGGCAGAAGAAACTTAAGACACAAGTGCTCAAAAACTGCAAGGAAGGCTTCAGAACTTCACAGGGGTTGCAGAACAGTACTTAGGCCACTGTTTAGCTTCCAGACTCGTGACATTAGCCACTCATAAGGGGCAGATACGCTCGATCAGTACTTGACCTAGTCTCCAGCCCAACATCAGCACTGGGCACTGAGCTGCTTACAGGAAGATGGAAAAGCTCTGCACAGATGAAGACCACTGAGGACTTTCCAAACATACTTCAAATGAAGGCATCATGTGCCCTCACAGAAAGGGTTATAGTCTCATAGGATAGAAACCAGGAAAATAACAGTGCCCAGTTTTGCCTGAACTTATCCCCATCCACCCTAATTGTTCGGGGAAGCAAGAAATCCTCTGAAACTAAAGAAGTCTTGTCTAAACTCTCTTTTACATACCCTTTACTGGCCATAGCAGGTGGCATTTTGCTCCAGTGCTAGACCACTGCAATGGGTCAGCAAGTGTCGGTACACACTGAGAGACCTGAATACACTGCACCAGGAGAGATTATGTTCCTGGACCACACAAACAGATTGAGAGAGGGAGTACTGTTGTCTTCATTTGACACAGAGTGGGCTGAGATACAGAAACATGTAGGGTGTTCTGTCTCCGATTAGACTGGTCGTTATACACAGAAATAGCTGCTGCTCTCCAAAACTTTGTGAATTGTAGTACTGCTTACATTGAGCCAAAAGAATAACAATAAAAAAAAAATCACACCAGAAGGATATTAAAAGACTTCTACCTCATTACGTTCTGTTCTCTTACTTGGAAGTCTTCTGTTGTCCAACTAGAGATGGCAAAGGTGACTGGGACACATTGTGGTCCATGGACTGCAAAGGGCCACCAGTGACCTGCTTGCAAACAATCCTGACTTGAATAGTCTTTATCCAATTTTCTCTCATCATGCCAAAAAGACCTGAAAAAATAGCAGAATCAATTCATTAGCCAGCAGAAGGGCTAAAGCAATGACCACAAATTCAATTCCAATATGAATTATCTTGTACAATATAGAGTTAGTATACAGGCATTAATCTGAGTTTTGGATAGCTTACCCAAATTACATCTCCAAATGTTTTTGATAGTTACTTAACTTTGTTACTAAAAATCTTCAGATTGCTTATTTAGGTGTTATACATACCATAAGAAAAAGATACTAAAGTACTTATTTAATTTGCAAACCTCTCTAGCGATTCAAGTTTTATAAAGCTAAAATTAGTATTATTTAATGTATTTTGAAAGCAATACACAAAAATATACAGTTCTTACAGAATGTGGCATCTAATCCTCTTCTATTTTCTTCAGCTTTATCTCCCTGATTTGTCATTATAGTGTCACATTATTTGCATTCATATCGACAGCAAGTTTACGTGGGTAAAACTTGGGTGGAAAAAAATAATGGGTAATCACAGAGTAAGTTACAGTTGTAGTGATTGCAATGACAGAGGTGTGCTTGTACTGGGGTTATTTTTAGTTACCTTGTAGGCTGTGACTGAGCAGCCAGCCTGATGTGCTCGTCTGTAAGGTAACTAAGGTGAGGAAGGACGCCTTCGCTTCTGCGGGGACAAGCAGTATGCCGGCACCACAAACAGCTCCTGGACCACTGAGGAGGTAGGGGGGATCCACACTACCTGCTGCTGGGCTCTCTGCGAGGGTTTCTGACCCTGAGGGTGGCGGGCAGCCCTTCTGGACTTGTTTTCTTATGCTGTCCCTTTCAGCAGATGGATGTAATGTGCAAGAAAACATACAAACAAACAAACAAAAAACCAAAAACCCTCTTTCTCCTTCTCTCAGGCCCAGGAGAAACATACAGGGACTTAGGCTGAGCTCCACAAAAGCCAAGTGGGCACAACCAGCTGCACCCAACACTGGGCAAGGACGGGATGTGCTACAGAGGATGCCACAGCACGGGCAGCCAACAGACATTTCAGCTGCCACACTGGTGAGCGTCAGCTCTCACAGGTACACATTTATATAAAAATTTGGTATCACCCAGGAAAGACAGAGACCAGCAAAGACATTTGCATCCCACGGACACCCCTAGGACATCCCAGCAGGCCTCCAGCCTGGGGCGTGCATGGGGTGCAGAGCTTTGGTCATTTCTCCCAGCAAACGCCCGGTGTGGGGACCAGTGGGGCCCCCCAGAGCCCGTGGGACTGAAGGGAGGGCAGGGCACGGGCTGTGCTTGTCACACAAAACCATCGCCCCGGCTCGGCGCTGGGGCACCCGGCCGCCTCCCCCCGGGCGGGCCGGGGGCGTGCGGGGAGGCGGCCCCCGGGCGGCGGCTGAGGGAAGGAGGCAGGGAAGGGAGGGAAGGAGGCAGGGAAGGAGGCCGGGAGGGAGGCGGCCGGGAGGCCGGCAGGCGACGGGCTCCGTCTCTGGAGGTTGGCGGCAGGATGGTGAGTGGCCCCGGGGGCTGCGAGGGGGCCGGGGCGGGCGGCGCGGTGCGGGGGGCACCTCGGGGCGGGCAGCTCGCACCCTGTGTTTTGTACCCCCCAGCGCCTGGTTCGTCAGCCCTAACCCCAAAATGACAGCCAGGGCAGAGCCTCCGGGTCCTGCAGCCGCCGCCGGGAGCTGCTGGGGCTGCGGCACGGACCCACAGAGCCCGGGCAGGGCGGTGCTGGGCCCTCGGCTGCAGAACGGCACGGGACTGCTCGCCCTGCTTTGTAAAAGGATGGGGTAAAGGGTATGATCCCTGCTGGGAGGCGTAAGGGCTGTCAAACGTTATCACTTCTGCGGTATAAAACCAGCAGTGGGGTCTTAAATGCAATAGGAGGGCATGTTTGGGCTGCAGTTTGAAAATCGGTGTAATCTGTTCCATCTTCATGTGTTTGCTTTTGCAGTATGGATTTATAAACACATGCCTGAAGTCTTTGGTGGTTGAAAAGTATGGTGAAGAAGTATGGGAAAAATTAAGGTAACGCATTTGCAATACATTTAATATATTTAAAGAAAATGTTCATGAACTTAGCAGCAGCAGATTATAATTTCTTGGCAGCTGATGTTTATCTCAGTTAATTTTTAGAAGTACCTAGCAGGGCAAAAGCAAGAGTTTCTTTCTTTGTAACAGGTCGTCAGCTGGTATTAATTTGTTATACCACATAATTAAGGATGATGTTTTGTCTTATGGGCAATTGTGCAACAGAGTCACTGTCTCACTGTGACAATATCAAAAAGTAATTACCCTGAAAAGGTATCATTTTTGTTACTAAGTCAGTTTCATTCCAGTACCTTCAGAAAAGTAGGTAAATATATGATCTTTTCCATTTCTATCATTACTTTATGAGCTTTTAGGTATTTTCCAAGACCTGAAGATACACAAATGATACTTAGATATATACATAAAATAGCCACTGAAGACAGTATAAAAATTCAGCAAGTTTTTGGTCACATCTGTGGAGACCTAAGAGCTCCACAGAGCTTGTATTGAACAACAAGCCAGGAGACCAGAAGACAAGCTACCACTATAATTGCTCTAGCACCTCCACATTATGATGCCCTAATCCTGGGAAGAATTTATCTTAATACCATAACATCAAATAGCAGAAATTTGGAAGTGGACACAATCATTCAGCCATTTTAAAGCAACGCTTTTAAACTATTACTGAAAATAGCATGTTCCAATATAATGCGTGAAGGAGTTTAAGAAGTGGGTTAATAGCAAATAGTGTTAAATGAATGCTGGTTTAGTCACCCAAACATGTCATATTTACAACACCACTGAGACAAGAACATTGTCTTTCCTGTTACAGACTCCAGGCCGGAGTTCAGGATACTTTCTTGACTTTTGAAGTTTACAAAGATGAGATCACAATGCAACTTGTTGACAAAGCCTGCAAAGTATTAGGTATGTGTCACCATACCTCAAAAATGAGCCCTCCTGATTCAACCCTGAGACTGCACCCACATTTTGGTCTCCTGTGCTCTTTGGAATTCATTCCCCACGTTGCAAATGTTCTGCATTTCCTCTTAATCTGTCTGACAGCATTGCAAGAATTTCCAAGACTTTCGTAGTCCTTAGGATACTTTTCTTTTGCCAGGTGTTCCTGCTGACATGGTTCTGAAAGAGTTTGGAGAATATTTCTTTGAATTCTGTAAACGATCAGGCTATGATCACATGCTGAGAACACTGGGTGGAAATCTATATGAGTTCATAGAGAACTTGGATGCATTACACAGCTACCTGTCCCTCTCTTACCAGGCAAGTTCAAGTAGTAATTACTGAGTGGGTGTAGGTGGACTCTGCCAGAGTTTGCAACACAAAGAAGAGCATCTCATTGGTATGAACAAGTAAGGGAGAAAGATGCTCTAACAGCCTCTCCTATGTTCTGAAACTGATTACTACAAAATGTTAGGACGATATATATTTTTTTTTTTCTGAGTAGTTCTCAACAATAGATCAGTAGATATTATTTAGTACACAGACTGTAATAAATAGGAGATGGCTCTTCAGAGTTGAGCATATTTCATTTTCTACATTTCAGCTTGTTCATATTACTGCTTATTTTGTTAAGACACATGATGCTTTTGTGCAAATGGAATTCACCATATTCCTTATCAGAGAAGGATACTGAAGGTTTTGTTTTGTTTTGCTTTGTTTTTCCTCAGGAGATGAATGCACCGTCTTTTAGAGTAGAAAAGAATGAAGATGGCTCAATGCATTTACATTACTATTCAGATAGAAGAGGTCTATACCATATTGTGCCAGGTAATCAGATAGAATACAGAGTATAGATCATCTGGTAAGCAATATAAATACAGAGTAATATATTTGCAGATATAATTTGCTCAGGTTTCAGAATCTTTTTTCAGATGAGGACTGGTCATGAAATTGAAGCCTGGTAAAGTTTAGTCATCAGACATCCAGCCTTTGTATTTCCCTGACTGCCTGATCACTCATAGCTCCCAGTGGCTTCACCAGGATTCATAATTTGCCAACCCAGCCTTAAGTGTCTGTTTGTGCTCTAGAATTTCTAGAGAATTCCTGTAGAATTCCTTTTGTGGAAGTAAAATTAAAGTCCGTGGTGTGTTTTGTTTATAGCTGTTGATTAATTCTCAATAATTCATACTCCTTAAATTATAGTGACTAGAAATTATAGTTGATTTAGGGACATACATACAGACTCCTGCAGAACATGCAATTTTGCAAAACTACTGTTCGACAATGCTCAAAACTGATCCTTATTTTAGCATTTATAGGAGTAAAGATCTTTAACTTGGGGAATCTCCGCAATTATGCAAAGGTTAAACATCTACAAGTTTGTAAGAGATGATCGTACTCATTTATTTCCTAGATGCTTCTGAATTACAAGTTTATCAAAATTTCCCCCTTTATCAAAACTCGTATTCCTATTGGAACACAGGGCTACTTGGAATTTCAGACACAGCTTTTCATGTCATTGTCCAATATTTCACCAAATAGTTAACTAGAAATGAGAAGACTGATAATACATCTTCATGAAATACTTTCTTTCAAAAGAAAATATTCTGCAGTTACTGAAATAGATTGTTACAGCAGAATCTCTTCAGACTCTGTGTGGTTTTGAGGTTAATGGGAATTTATATTATTGCTATTTATGACTATTCGGTCACCTTATTCAGATACCGTGCTGAGCTTTTTTCTAGTGAAAATAAAGCATTTGTCATTAGACAAAGTAAACAAACAAACAAAAAACAACAGTAGCTTTTGAGAATATCTTGTTATACACATATTCTTACCATGACAATGGTAGTAGGAATGAAATAGGTAACTGCAGGTCGCCTTCTTCTTCCAGACTCATTTGGAAAAGTAATTCCTGAAACAGTGAAATTCCATTGTGAGCTCTCTAAAAGGAAAATTGAAAGGTTTTGTTCTTGGTAATATTTTGGTTTTTGTTTCACCTTCAGGAATCATTGGTGCAGCAGCCCTGGATTTTTTTAACATTGAGATTTCAATGGAAATAGTCAATCAAACAGAAGAAGAAGAAAGAACTGGGAAAAAAGAGCATATTGTTTTCCTTGTCACTCAAAACCCTGTACTTCCATACGAAGAAAGAAAGAAATATTCTTCCTCACCTCCATATCTTGCTGACTCTGAAAAACAAAGTGAGACCCAACTGAATAATGAGGTATTTTAATATTCTTTATCATTATATCATTAAAATATGATTAAAATAAAACACCCTTGAAAAATCTGTTTGGGTTTATTTCAACAGGACCCTGAAAAAGCCAAGAATACAATTAGAGACAGAGGAAACTTGGTTTGTCCTGTCAAGAAAAGTCACTGGAAAACAATAAGAGGAATAATCACATTAGGAAGAGGTGAGAGATCATTCAGAGGGAGCTTGTCATCATTTATGAGTCTCTTTAATAAGAAAAACAGTAAGCTGTCTTCACCCATTCATCCATTTCAAAGTTACCATTTGTATTTCCTCTGCATCTTTTCAAAATGTTTCTGGTTACACTTCTTTCAGTTAGACTTTGGTAATCCAAAAAAAAATAAATAATAAATTGCAGATAATAAGCATGCTTAATAATGACAGATACTGAAATGGAATATGACCTGTCGCGTTTGTCTCATAAACAAGGTCTTCTTCAGCAAAGTATTTTCCAATAAAATGGCATTGTGTGGTACATCTGATACTTCCCTTTCATGTCACATTCTCTAAACTGATGAATTTAAAGAATGCTTTCTTAACTTGGTAACTGCTATTTCTTTACAATTGTAGTAAATTCTGAAAGCCAAATTACCCCTTCTACTACCCAAAAATCTACCAGTAGTAGTCTAATAATCTCTGTCTGTACCTGCTGGGAAACCAGAAAGTGTTACCAGTATTGTGGTTAGGATCTTTTGATTCCTCAAGAGGAATTATAATCCAGTTTAGTATGACACTACTGTCTAGATTCTAGGAGAGAGTGAAGAAGTGAAACTGATATCATCCACTATAATGCCAAATTTATTGCAAGAGCAGATATATTGAGAAGTTAATAGATATTCAAAATCAAATTTTAGAGTAGCACTGTTATTTAGAAAACAAACAAATGACAAACCTTTAACAATAAAGACTAGAAATTATCAAGAGCCTGACTTTGAAAGATGACAGAAGCATACTGAATTCCACTGAAGCAGTAAGAGGTCTTCAAGTTGTGTCGTAAATTCATAATCTTTGCACCAGTATCCTGAGTGACTTCAGCATGTGTTATCAAACAATTTACTGGAGTAACTGTAATAGCAACCTTCTGTTAAAAAGAGATCACTTGAAACAATCAACCAGTTGGTTATTTTGAGCTACTGGAGAATGCTTGTGTATACTATGAAGTCAAGGAATTAAGGTGCTCCAGTCAAATGAAAACTTTTGACTATTTTGCCCATTTTATTCTGAATATGCATCATAAAAACAACTGCTCGCTAGCAAGCACAACCTTCCGCGTAAATATTGTGACTGTTCTGAAAAATATTCAGGGTAAGTAAAATAAAAAAACAAACAGTAATTTGTTCTTTGTGCTGTGGACTAATGTTCTTTGTACAGGAGATTAAAATCCAGATCCTGCTGAGCTTTTTCTTCATAAGTATTCATAAGTGGCTGGCAAAGCATATTAAGTCCACTTCTGTATACACTTTTATAGGATATATTTGTGTTACATTGCTGTGACATCTGTAGATTCACAGAGCAGCAATATCTACAGTCGCTCATCTACTCCTACTGTTTCCACATAATTTCATGCATTTAGTGCTCTGTGTTTTCTATGTGGTTAAGTTTTAAATTTGGCCAACTCAGATTAGTTGCTAATCAGCTGTGTATTAAACTGCACTGCATTTAGCACAGATGTATGTATATTTCTGGATCCACACACGGTTTACTTTGTCTTAACTCATTATGATACAGATTCCTATCTTACTGAATGCTAGAAAGTAATGCTGAATGGTTTTATGAGGTGTAACCTGATTAAAAACAATACATTTATCTTGCTACAGGTAAACTCCTGAGAGGATTTGACCCTGTTTATCCCAAGAGTCTTTGGATTGACACAAAAACATTTTGCAATGGGCTTCCTTTTCATATGGTTTTTGACAAAGAGGTAGGACAACCATATAGTAAGGGCATTTAATTTGTCAAAAGCATATAGTTGTTTTCTTCTGTTGTGACTGTCCTACAGTTCATCTCTGTGTTTGCTCTTTATGCAGTGCACATTCATTTGTAGCATTTACAGAATTGCTTTTTATAGAGATAAAAGTCGCTCATAGTAACAGAATCTTGATCATTTCAAATAGGAATCTCCTTTGACTTTATTGAGATTCCCACATATGAAACAGTTGCAAATATGCTACCAAGGTATATTGCAGCAGTCTACCAAACACAGAACAGAATTTTCTGAAGTTTCTGGCATCTTTCCTGTCCTTGGATATGTGAGAGACATGACCCATCCTTTAAACTGGCTTTGTACTTACAGCTAGTCACACTTCTCCCAGTTAACAATCTATCCGAAAGCTTGTAAGGCTTTGATTGGATCTGTGGTTCTATGTGCTTTCTAAAACTCCACATTAGGAAAACCCAGAAACCTACTAAATCAAGCAGCACGCAGTCTTATCTAGTAGGAACTGAACCCAAAAATGTCTTTATTTTCCAATTCAGCTCTCCTCTCCTATACACACACATTCTCTACAGCAGTGGAATTGCGTTTCCCTTTGCAGGGACTGCTCTGTGGCTAGTTTCCAAGTAGCCTGGGTCCCCAACAAGCTACAATACCTCTTGCTCCCAATGTTGCGCAGAATATATTAGCTTAACAGAGGAGCAAAGAAAGGAGAAATTTAGAACGGGCCTGCAGAAGATACCTGAATACAGCCACTCAGAACCATGTTCTGGCATCGTGCTGATAGAGGGCATGTCACTGTCTATGTTAGCCATAGGTTAGCCTTTTAAGACAGCCAGTCAGCATAATTTGATAAAAATCCTGGTGTAGAAAAAAGGCAAGTCCTGTAGCCATTATTGGTAGCTGGGTCAGAACTTCAGTAATCCTGATGACAAGCAATGATGGCAGGGTGGGCATTTCTTTAGGAGTTAAGCTATCATATATGGTCATCAGGCTAAACGAGAATGACTGAAACCTTACATAGTAATGGTTAAAAGAAGAAATAAGAAGGTAACCATCCTTTAGAAAACTAAAAGTTGCCAAGACATTTTGTACTGCAGTTATTTTCTTTTTAGAATGCAGGACGCGTGCTGGTATCTATTTCTCTCTTGCAGCTACATACAAGGCTGAGATGTTTTATCTTCATATATGCATGTATGTTACATCATGTGTATATCTGTATATACAATACATATAAAAGTATACCTGTTTAGTTTTAAATTTAAAAAAGAAGTATTAGAGACATCTCTCTTGAACATTCCCATACAAAGCTAGACGTTCATAACAGCCATGGGAAATTAGGGCTTCCTGCAGCTGCCACGTGGCTGGAGAAGCAGGGCCAGGGAGCTGTGGGGGTTCTCTTACATCACATGCCACCACTCATCCCGATGAACTGCTACTGCTGTTAGTAGTTGGGGAAAGAAGGAAAGAAACTATAGTCTCCTCTCTCTTCTTTCTGTCCCCTAGGTAGTCCGAAGCTACAGCATAAATAATAAACTATATATATATTTTTTTGTATGATCTGACACTTGCCAAATGAGGAAGAGAGCCCCGAATCACAATACAAATTCCCCATACTTTCTGCAAAGTTACTATAACGTTGATGCTCCTTAGGGAGCAGTGAGAGGATGGAAAAGCGTGAAAGATCCTCCTAAGTCTGAAACACTTTTTTCTCCAGAACACTAGCAAGTATACTGAAAATTACTCCATGCATTATCGCCCTACAGTATATTGCCATGAAACAATGCACTTGCTTCTCCTTCCCTCAGTGGTATGCTTAAGTGTGCTGGAATCAACACGATTACATTAGGCCTACATAAATACAAGCAATAATAAGAGCAGATACCAGGGGGGAGGGGGGTCGTTTTTAACAATTGATACTGAAGAGCATTTGGATAATAACGCCTTTCTGTGGGCTGCCTTGCTATGAAGAAAACTCATTCAGAGCTTTGCAGTAATATGCTAATAAGATAGAAACTTCGCTCAGAAATAGTCTACGTAGTATAGCAAGGCTGAGTACATATACTTGTATAAACAGTGATCAGCTGTAGCTTAGCCTGAAGCCAAACAGGATATGGATTATAACCCGTTGTCCATATTTTCTTTTTAAGCTCAGAGTGAAGCAAGCTGGGGTGAGCATTCAAAAGATTGTACCTGGCCTTCAGACCATGGGCATCTGCTTGGATCAGTATTTCAGTATCGTTCACCCAGAAGTACCCTTCACCATCTCTAGCATTCAGAAATTTATCAACAGCCAATTTGTTTTCCAGACTAGGAGAGAGATGATGCCAGAGTCATGGAAACAACGGCCAATGCTAGAGCTTAGAGGTACTTCACTGTTTTCAGTAGCATAAATGTTCATATTAAATGAAGAATATTGCTGGAGTTGAACTAACGCCTTTCTATGGACTCCCAGCTTCACATATAAATAGTCTTGTTGTGCAGTGAGGAGAGGATTAGATGACTCTGTTTACAGAAATAGTACTTCAAGATGCTTGTAGACAAATTCTGCTATTACTTCACCAGAATTTGAAGGCTTTCAGCTAGAAATAATGGTAGTGTTCCCATTTGAAAGGCTTGGAAAGACTGTGTTTTGCTGCAAAACATGTATCTTTGCAGGTTTCCTGGCAACAGGGACAAGGCCAAGGTAGGATTAGATCATTTTCTGAACTACCTCTAGTCTTGGCCGTTCTCAGAATCAAAGAATTGACTCAACTCCAGCTGAGTTTGGGAGAGACCTCTGGAGATTACCCAGTCTATCCTCCTTCACAGCAGGGTCAACTAGAACAGGTTGCTCAGTACCATGTCTAGTTGGGTTTTGAATATGTTCAAGGATGAAGACCCCACAGCCTCACCCAGCAACCCATTTCAGTGTTTGACCACCCTTACAGTAAAAACAAAACAAAACAACTTTTTTCCTATGTTTAAATGAAATTTCTGCATTTCAATTAGCAGCCATTGTCTCTTGTCCTTTCATTGAATCCACTGAAAATAGTCTTTTTCACTTCCTCCCATCAGGTGTTTATGCTTATTGATAAGCTCCCCCAGAAGCTTGTCTTCTATAGGCTGAACAACCCCAGCTCTCTTAGCTTCTTTTCATGTGATAGTTGCTATAAGTCTTCCTGGGTCCTCTGTCCTTTACTACTTGAAGTAACATTTACTTTCTTCCAACCCTCGAGAATATCCCCCGGTTACCATGGCCCCTCAAACCTATCAAAAGTGGCCTCATAATGATGGTGGCTACCTCCCTCCACACCCCTGGATGCATTACATCAGGTCCCATGGACTTCAGTATGTCCAATTTTTTAAATATTTGCTAACCTACTGCACCACGGGTAAGTCCTCATTATTCCAGACTTCCCCACTGCTCTCAGAGGCATGGAATTCCTGAAGGATAATTCTTACCAACAAAGACTGAAGCAGAGAAGACACTGAGTACCTTGGACTTTTCCATGTCCATTTTCAGCAGTTCCCTTGCCCAGTTCAGCAACAGGCCCATGTTTTCTCTACTCTTCCTTTTGCTGCTGATATAGAAGCTCTTCTTTTTTCCTTGATCCTCAGCAGATTCTTGCATCCTCAGCAGATGCAACTGCAGATGTGCTTTGGCTTTTTTAACCCTCTTTTTCCCAACTTCACCTCTTGTATTGATTTTAATTTAGTCAAGAGATCATTGTTCATCCATGCAGGCCCCTGCCACATTTGCTTGACTTATATCATCTGCACATCAGGATTCACCATTCCTGAGCTTGGAGGAGGAGATCCTTAGAAATCAACAAGCTCTTCTGAACCCTTCTTCTTTCCAGGACTGTATCCCATGCAATTCTTCCAAGCAGATCCCTGAAGAGGCCAAAGTACAGTCTCATGATCTTGTTTTTTGCCTTGTTTGTTCCTCCTAGGAGCCTGCACTCCACCATGTCATGGTTACTGCAGCCAAAGCTGCCCTCAGCTTTCACATCTGTAGTTCCACCCTGTTTGTAAGTGTTGGGTCCAGCAGAGCACCTCCCCTTGTTGGTTCATCAGTCACCTGTGTCAGAAAGCTTGCTTACGTCCAGAAACCTCCTGGATTGCTTGTACCTTTTTGTGTTGTCCTTCTAGCAGTTATCAAAGTAGTTTTAAGTCCTCCATGAGGACCAGGGCCTGTGGACATGAAGCTTCTTCCACTTGTTTTAGGAAGGTCTTGCCTACTTTTTCTTCCTGAGCAGGGTGTCTGTCATCACAATATCACCCACATTGGTCTGTCGTCTAATTCTTATCTATGCACTGGCTCATCACCCAACCATAGGCAGAGCTCCATGCACTCCCCTTACTTTTTCACATGAAAGGCACCTCTCCCACCTAGCCTGCCCATCCATCCTAAAGAGTCTGTGTTCATCCTTTGCAGTTCTCCAGAACTACCTGACCAAGTCTCTGATCCCAAAGACATGGTAACCCTGTAACTGCACACAGACCTCTAGTTCCTCCCGTTTTACACGCACTTCAGAGAGACACCCAGTCATGGTGATTTCCCGTAATAGGTATGAGAGTTTCCCCCATGATGCTGCCCTAAGTATTTTTCTTTGCAGAGGTCAGAAGTAGTAATTTAAGCATTTATTCTGGGGCAACCTCAGCAGAATGGTTGTATTGTCACTCTCGGTTTTGGTTGGGATTCACAGCCAGTTTTTCTGTGAATCTCCCCAGTGCTCAACTAAGGCCTTCAGTTTCTCCGTGGACCTGTGGAAGGTGGAGGGGACACAATGCCAGCCCTCAGAGCCAGCTTCTGGTATTACTGCCACCAGGCCCAGCATGGCAATGCAGTGAGCTGTGTAAAACTAACTGTCTAGGTCTCACCTCCCTGTAGCTCTGCAAATCAGCATATCCACCTGAAATGGAATCACTTTGCATTGCTAAGAATTTTCTTTGATAAAGAAATTACTTCTTTGTACTTGGAACAACATTTTAAACCCAGCCAGCTAGCACAGGCAATACCAGTTCACAGATCTTGGATTACATGTTTGGCACATAAAGAGAATAATTAAAACACTGGGCGAGCATTCCAGCAATACACCACAAAACACAGCGCTCCTGCCAGCACACAGTTCCAGATCTGTCAGGCAAAGGGGAGGGAAGGGGCAGGGGAAGAAGGAAGTGCTTAAAGATAAATTTCTGATAAAGTTTCTACAGCTGGAGGAAAAGATGTCTTCCCTTGTGACTCCATGCATTTTGAGTCCTAAAATGTGAATACATTATTCAATTCTTAATTTATACCTCTGAGGGGAGTTATTTCGTACTGACTGGGTTTCAAATATGGATAAAAATAAATTAACTGTGCTTTGATTTTATTACTTTTTTTTTTGTAGTAGTGACATTTACAGATTGATTTGTCTTTTTTTTCCCCTCTCTTATGTTATGTAAGAGTTTACCAGTTGAAATTGTTGTAGCAACAAAGAGATTTTATTTGCTCTATTTTTATTGAGAGGAATGAGTATAGAATGATTCAGCTTCATGTAATTAACTGTAACGACACTTGCTTTAAGTATTCTATGACCTCGATTTTGCTCCTTTGTACTATATAATATGACCTAATTTTCCCTTCTCTCCTTTCACCTTTACGTGATGAGTGTCAAATCTGGTATTCCTGAGATTCAGAAAACATTAAGAATTCAGGGGGACCTTGAAAAAAGTGCTGTTAACAAAACAAGGGACTTTAGCCACAGGTAAAAATTCTACTTCATTTTATCCAGTCAGGTTTAAAATAAGCAAACACAAAACAACAACAAAAACCCAAACCTGTAACCAAATCTCAACAAAGGAAACAAAAACCAAATCCTCCTCTAAAACTCAATTCTACCTGTCAGGCATTTTTGTACCTACTTATTTATGTGAGCATAGTGACTGAAAGCTCAAGCTTCTGATAGGAAAACTGAATTGACTTTACTGGGGCCACATTTTATGCACTCTGAATTTTAACTTTAAATGTTTCACTTAATTGTTTTGAGTCTCAGTTTCCCCGTGTACAATGCTGACTCATTGGCTTCAGGAGCGATTCAAGGAGGAGAAGCAGAGAAAGGGAAAAATGTTTTGAACCCTGTGGTTCCTATCAAAGAGGAAGGACCTGAAACTTGGTTAGGTTCTGCTTAGCGGTTGTAGTGAGTGACTGCTTTCTGGGTCCTGAACTCTTTCTGTTTACCTAGTGCACCTCATCAAAAGAAACCCACCTCTAATTCCAGGAAACATTAATACCTGTAATGACCCAGACCCTACAAAAAGCCACTGTCCTTAGAAATCATCTCCTAATAATATCAGTAATACTGAACATCACATGAAAGTCCAGGTTGATGAACACTCTTACCAACACTTGTTTTAAACAGGCCAGATGATCTGGATGGAGTCCCTGCAGTGCATGCTCTATCTCTGCTCACCTTTGCTTCGCACTTTGCACGAGCTAGAGGAACGACAGATGCATATTGCAGACATTGCACCTCATGACGTGACCAGGGATTTGATTCTTCTCAATCAGCAGCGACTGGCAGAGATGGAGCTCTCTAACCAGCTGGAGAGGAAGAAGGAAGAACTGCGAATACTGTCAAAGCACCTGGAAGAAGAGAAGAAAAAGACTGAAGCTCTGCTCTATGCCATGCTCCCTCAGCACGTGGCCAACCAGCTGAAAGAAGGGAAGCGAGTTGAGGCAGGTGAATGAACAGTATTCATTCATGATGCGTGACTCATGCACCAGGCATGATGGTGATAGAGATTGGGCACTGTCACAGCCCTGTTGTCATTGTTGTGGAGTAGATTCTCTACTTAGTGAAACTCGTGGGTAGTAGATAGGAGGACCACAGCCCCTTAATCTTGATGATAACAGGGATTTGGAAGCTGTTTGCCAGAACTGTTCCCTAGGAGATTAAAGGTGTTAGCAGCTGCCCATTCAGGTGGCAGAATTTGGTGTTTCAACAGGAATCTGAGCTTTTGTTGTTGACAGGGGTATACAGGGAAATGAGAGCTCAAAAATGAAAGCAATAAAGAAATTGATGTTTACTGGAAAATTTTCCTAGTTCCTCTAGTGTATCTATAAACCCAGAGTCATCATTATTCAAATTTTTCTTAAGGATAGCAAGTGAGAACACGCTCAAATTCCCTTTAGTAAGCACACATATGAAGTTAGGGGTAAAGTGCTAAGTATGTCCTGAATGTAGGTGGACAGAAACATATTCAGATGTATGAATTGTTCGAGATGCACTATGGTTCTTATATTTGAAATATTCCTATATCCACATCTTTCATATTCAGACACATATATTACAACTGAATAGTCTTATGTCTTAAAACAATGACTAGAAAGAAGTCGTTGCAAACAAGTCTTAAACAGATGTTGTGATTGTCCAGCCATTACAAATACTTACAACTGTTTTTTCTGCTCACAGGAGAGTTCAAGGAGTGCACCATACTGTTCAGTGATGTTGTGACCTTTACCAACATTTGTGCCCAATGTGAGCCTATTCAGATAGTTCTCATGTTAAATACAATGTACCTGCAATTTGACAGACTGACCACAGTGCATGATGTGTACAAGGTATGTGTTGATTGATAAAGACTGTAGAAATAGCCTGGAAACAGGTTGTTGTGCTTGCCGATTTTTTTTTAAATGCACTTAGGTCTTCTTCAACCCAGCATGATTTTTGACAAACCATGAAATTCTGCATCATGTTTATAACGGCCCTGCAGAGAAACTAAAAAATAAAAAAATAAAAAAAAAAATAAAACACACAAAAAAATGCACAGAGGTGTGATTAAATATATTTAAAAGTTTTGAACAGGAGTATAACTTCTATCATGGGCTAAAGTCTCTTTTCGCAACACTTACACCAGAACTGCTGGTTTTGATACATCTCTTTCTTTTCTCTGTCAAATGTCCACCCAACATGACAGGATATTCCAGTTTATGGACCAATTTGAATAATATTCCTAGTCCCTTTACTCCAACCTGTTGTAAAACAGGTCAGTATATTATTGTCTTTAGTGGGAGATAACCTCACAAACAACACCCAGATAACAGCTAGGCTTTGATTTTTACTCATGGAGATCTTAGGCAATGGTGTATACCTCCTTCTGACCCCAAAGAGCATCAACTAGATCTAGACTGCAATGCCTGTATTGTCTCCAAACTGTGCTGGAAGGATCAGAGCCCTGGCAGACATATAATAGAGCATTATTAACAACTCCAGAGCTACCTAGATTTGAGCAGCCGAAGAGCTGATCCTAATTTTCTGTCTGTCCCTAGCACATTAAATATTTAGGAAGGCAGAAATAGTAAAGGGTGAAATCCAAATCTCATTCATTCCTTACTCAGGCAAGACATGCAGTTCATCCTGCAATAATTTGTACTGGGAAATCAGAAGAATTTCTGCCTTGGCAAGGAAACTGTTTTCAATAATTGAAGCAAGCAGGATATGGCCCACAGATTTTAGGATAGATTAGCATCATATTCCAAATCATACATCTTGAGTAAATTATCTGTCACTATAATAATCTCCTTTTGATGCCTGTATATAACTCCCATTAATATTGAAGGAGGTAACTAGGTACAGAGAGGGAGGACAAGATAACTATTTCAGGCATTTGAGAAAGAAATGAAATATTGAAATCAATCAAAGAAACTTGGCCCAAGTTTATAAATGTCTGAATTTATGAATAAATCTTCTTAAATTAAATCTCCTGCCACAGCCTAAAAATAATTAACGTATCTATTTGCATTAGTAGCTTTTTACAGTTATTTTTAATTTGTTAGAGAAGATTACGGGTATTACTGTGGGTCTTCAGTAGAAGATTTGTACAGGAACACATTTTTCAGGAGTAATATACTGAACTGTTTTAAGTCATTATGTTAATGAACAAGCCCAACGATGAAATTACGTTCCTGCTCTCCTATTGGTGCTCATTATTAAGAAATCCAATTAATCTAATTTAAGCTAATTTCTTACTTGCTGATGGTGAATGCAACAGTGAAGTCTCATAAGAGCAGTTTAGAAAATTTCCTGGCTGTGTAACAGTCTTTTACAATGGATTTTAAACATTTGAGAATTCTCTGTTTCCAAAGGGCCTGCTCTATTCCCAGCAAAATCTCTGGTATGGGGACATGCACTGAAGTGTTTCTCAGGCACCATAACAGGCATTTCAAGGAGACTGGGTGCATGTAGTAGGACTAACACTTCAGAATTTGTCTCACAGGCTGCAGCATCTTGTGGGAAAACATTCAATTGTAAGGAGGGATATTCACAAACTGCTTGGTTCACACTCTGCATTCTCTGACATCCTGCCATTGGAAACTGTAGGTGTCTTAATTTCATTTGAACCACTTCATAATAATCACCAGTGAATAGACTCACTTGATTTATCGTAACTTTAAAAAAAAGGAATACACCGTTAAAACCAATTGTGAATTAGAGCTAATTAACGGCATTCAGCTATCAGATAACCTCCTGGCTCAGGAGTCTGTGCTTGGGAATAGTTCCTTGCGTGTAGGCCTGCCCTGGTTAGGTGGAAGGCAAGGCAGTTTGACACTTGCACAGCATCTCTTACTCCTTAGGGTCTCTCACACTGTTATCTTAAATGGGTCAAGTAAGCAGGGACAAAACACACTGAAATTTTTAGTCTGGAGTCAAGGAATGAATCTTTGAGAAGGAAGAGGGATATGGTGCAGGTAAGGAGAGTCCCAAATAGCAAAGCAAGTTACCTGAACAAGACATGTGGTATACTCATATACTTGTCCTTCTCAATTAAAGGTGGAGACAATTGGAGATGCCTATATGGTCGTAGGTGGGGTTCCTGTGCCTGTATCCACTCACGCTGAGCGGGTTGCTAACTTTGCCTTGGGGATGGTAATAGCAGCTAAAGGAGTACAGAACCCAGTTTCTGGAAATCCAATCCAAGTAAGTTGTTAACAAAAAGATGCAAATGTGTCTGATTCTTGGGTTGGGCTTCTGGTTAAAGTATTACAGTGGGACATCAAAGAGCTTCTTTTAACTTTACTGTGACTTTGGGCAAGGCCCACACGGGCATATTTTTCACCAAGAGCCTCTCCCTGTGGATATTTGGTATTTTAATGGTGTCCGCTGTTGTGTTAAGATGAACTTTTAGGTGTCTGGAGAGCATTAAGAAAGATGCTAAATGGTAAATGACATTTTTGGGGGGTGTTTTATGTCTTTGTAAAGATTAGAGTTGGGATCCATACAGGTCCTGTCTTGGCTGGAGTTGTTGGAGAAAAGATGCCTCGTTACTGCTTATTTGGAGATACAGTGAATATAGCTTCCCGGATGGAGAGTCATGGTGTCCCAAGTAAAATTCATCTAAGCTCCAGTACCTATCAGTGAGTAGCTATGATGAAAACTTTTCCTCTTAAAAGCTGCGCTAAAAACACTGCCTTGAACAGCTGCAGCTTTCAGATGTAGATGATGCTGTCTTTTGTCACTGATTTATGCAGCTTATAAAGAAAAATCACTGCTTGCAAAGAATTTTGTTCTGATTATTTCAAGTGTCCATATATATGGAGACAGAAGTTTGAAAGTCTTGATTCTAGAGAGTAAAAAAGATGAAAAAAAGGGGTAGCTTATTTGGAAGTACCAATAATATGTCAATAATAGAAAGACAGATCATTTAATTTTATATCCTGCAAAACAAAACTTTAAAATTTCTCTTATTGAGTATAATGATTTGTGGCAAAGCAGTTTTATTTGCACCTACTAAGGATAAACTGTATAAACCACTATCCTATTCATGCAGGGAGGAATTTAGTTTCCCAAAGCTTTTGTTGGTAAAAATTGAATATAACATTTTCAATAATTTCATGTACGCATAATATGTGCATGCAAGAGATGGAAGTGAAGATAAGCTACAAAGGAGGCGTAGAAAAACTGGGAATGGTATTAGGAAAGCCAGAGCTCAACTAGCATTGAAATGAGCAAAGCAGGTTCAAAGGCAGTAAGAGGAGCTCCTGGTGCTACATTAACAGAAGAGTATAACTGAAGACGTGAACCTGCTGTGGCAGGTGATTTGGTGACAGTGCCCCAAATAAAATCTGAGTTACAATAGGCCTCTTTTGCCCAAGTCTTCACTAATGAGGTCTTTAAGGCCCCTGCACCCAGGGTCGGGGTTCAAGGAGTAGGTGAAGTACCAGTATTGGAAGAGGATCAGATCAAGAATTTTTTGAGAAGTCTCAGTCCACAGAAGTCTATGGGAGCAGATTATGATGCATCCAAGGGCAAAGAGAAAGCTGGGCGATGCATTACAGTGCTGCTGACTGTCATCTTTGAAAGGCTGTGAGGATCAACACCCTAGCAACCAAAGAAAGCCAGATATTATACCCATCTCCAAAAACAGCGAAGAGGTCACTCTGGGGAACTGTAGGTTAGACAGCCTCATGTCAGCCACAGTGCAAATCAAGTCCTCTTGGAAGACATTTTTGGTCGAAGAAGGTGATTGGGAATAGCCAGTATGGATTTACTGAGGGTAAATCACACTTGACAGACCTGATTGCCTTCTCTCATTGAATGATGAGACATAGTTCTATCTAACTGATATTGGCTGCCTCAGTTCTTAATTTCTATCTACTGGTCAGAAAGAACCTTCCACCATCCCGAAGTATTTGTCTATGTGATCCACTAATTTTTGTAAGGCTGTATGTATAAAGCTATAAAAGCAAATTAGGCTTGAATAAACAGTTGGAACAAATTATCTCCATAGTTCATGGTCAATATCATGTTTTTTTCATTTTTTTCCCCAAACGGTTGTGATTTGATTGCTTAAATTATAATAGCTCTTCTGAAACATCAGTGCCATTTTTTGCTAGTCCTGAATTTTCATGTGTCATTTTGCTTCTGATATTTTAGATGCCTAAAATACAAGAATTTTGAGATGACTGAAAGAGGAGAAATAGAAGTGAAAGGCAAAGGGAAAATGCACACATATTTCCTTGTTAGAAATAAAGCTGCAACTGAGAATGAAATTATGGGGAGGCCAGTAAAAGACTTAGATTCTGGCCATGCATCCGTTCAGTCCTTTCAAGAAGGCAGGACTGAAACAACACCAAGTTCTCATCAGACAGGTAGAGTCAACTTGATGTATCTCTCTCTCCTTAAAGAAACAGATGTTAATACAACTCACTTAAATATCCCTTTCTGTTCATTTTTCAGTTAATCAGACTCAGCAAGAGAAGGACCAGACCACAGCCATTGCAATGAAGTATATTGACGGTCCCACAGATGCACAAAACAGTCTCAAAAGAAGAAATCAAGCAAAAAATGCAGATTTAACAGGTAGCTATTTAGTTACAATTTAGAAAAGGCAACAGAATTAGAGAGTAACTGAGGCTTAATCTTGCAGCTTCATCATATGGTTCTTCTGAATAATAATGGTTTTATTCAAGCCAGAAATTCATGGCAGTAGAATCATAGAATGGCTCAGGTTGGAAGGGACCTTAAAGATCATCCAACTCCAACCCCCAGTATATCCATGTTGGTTAAACTAACCATTCTGCACATAACTTAGGGCCAAACAAATTCACCTTCAGAACAAACGGAGGTGTTACTCGTGCACTAGGGAGAAAGAAGCTGACATAGCTGTCAGACTTCAGTGTCTTTGATAATGCAAACAGAACTGATAACTGTTAGAAAACTTTTCACATGGGCAGACCCAACTGTTCATATATGCATCTTTTCCTAGAAAAGCTGCCTTTTTTTTATGAAGTTATAGGGAAGCCCTTATCAATTCAAGCCCAAGAGAGGGAGAGACCTCACTAGCTACGCAGCTTATCAATTCTCAAGCCAGTCTCCTGCAGGGTTTAGAACGATTTATTGCCGTGCCCATGTTCTACAATCAAAGCTCATTCTCGTCTGAAGTAGCTGATACTGAGAAAGAGATGATGGATTTAATGCCATAACAGGCCAATCTAAAGCAGCAAGTCTTGTAGTTCTATTTGCATCATTTGCGGATTTTGTACAGACTAAAAATGTTGTCACTGATTACTGGAAAATATTTTACTCCCCTCCCACCTGCTTAGAGATGGTAGTTAATCTAATATGTGATGTGCAGACAAACAGAAACCTCTGTGGTCATTAAAATCTCACACTGAAGGAGTGTTTCTTTACAGGCAAAACTTATGATTCAAAAAGCTATGGGAGTCTCCATGGCAACCAGCATTCAGATGATGCTCCTTGTCATCCAAACAGGGAAAGAGCCAAACCAGCTACCGAAGAGCCACAGATTAGAAATGTTCGCTCCAATTTTTGCAATCTACTCTAAGTTTCTTACTTTATACATGAAACAGAGCATTTTTCTTATGATTTACTGCATTTTCCTGTTGTGGGACTGATTTTGTATATCAAGTACCACATGATTTTGTTTAAAAAAAAAAGGATTTCATCACAGTTGTCAACAAAAAAGAATGAAGGATATATATTTTTTTAATCAATCTACACATGCCATATAATATTCTCAGTGGAGAATGAAACCACCACAAGAAACTTTGAAGATGTATTTTTCAGCTTCTGCTGTGTCTTTGAGTATCCCTATGTAAAAAACACTGTTTGGTATCTCATGCAGCAATCGAGAAAGAGGTGACTCATACAACTAGAAATATTCCTACTCAAGTGAGCACTTGCAAAAAAAGCAACATTCCCTGAAGTGACCATCTGTCTAGACTTCAGCACAACCAATATCTTCCCTGTGTAAGGTCAGCAGAATTTGATCTACTATGACGACAATTTAATCTCTTAACAGGTCTTTTGTTGGGTTGAGGCATTGTGCAGTAAAAGTGCAGAATAGATTTCTGTCATCTAATACAACCTGTATTTTTCCACCCTGAAGAGACAATATTGTCTACTTTATAGCACATAACAGTAAAAAAAAGCACAAAATAATCTGCACTCTTTAAACCAGCTGTCCACGCTGTACTTAGAAGATCTGAGAAGGAAATGCACGTAGTGGAATTACATAGCATCAAATTCATCACAATGCTGAAGGCCTTTTCAAGGCCCGTGAACTATCTGAGCCCTTCAGATGAGTTTCAAGTTTATTTCAAATGGTCTCACTCCAGATAAACAAAAATAAGGTTTGAGAACTACAGAGGGAGCATGTCAATGCTGAAATTAATGCTGCTAACATCACTGAAAATAACTGTTAAAGATCAACATCATTTACCTGGTGTCAGAGGCTCCCTCGCTGAATCACTTCCATGCTGATATATTCTTAGAGCGCACCTAATCAGAACCGGTAGAGAAAAACTGAAGTTCAGCTGTCAAGGATGTAACATGCAGGAGCAAAAACACAGTAGAGAAGAAGATTGTGGAAATCCGGCACATCATAAATTGTCCTCTCCTTCCTTTAAGTGGAACATGGAGTAGATGAATGTGCTGAGTTTTGGGTGACTTTGATACGCAATGCACCCTGCACACTGATTTATTATCTTTGGGTGTGGATTCATTGTCTTAAGTACGCAAACATGAGACCCATATGAACTTTGAGCAAGAACTCACTGGAGAAGATGATAACATTACTCCTCTGTTACAGTCTGGAGCATCACATTTCACCCCCGCATCAGTGGCAAGAGTGAAGAAGCCCTTTAAACACCAGACGGAGAGGTAAGACTGATGAAAGGAATTGCCTCCTCTCTACAGTATTAACAAGATGAAATTTCACCTAGCTAGATTTTCTTTTTAAACCCATGAGACAGGAGCTGTTTTGGCTGGGTGCTCTGTGGTTCTGTCTATGCTAGCAAGTAATGCAGACCAATTGAGGTGGATGTGTAGAGTGAAGCTGTCAGTGCTGACATCCACACATCAGGTATTTCAGAGGGCTTGCTCATGTGGTCCCACACACTGAATACCTTTCAGCTTTTGGAGCACCTTATAAGTGCATCTTCTGGCTTCGTGTCATGCAGAAGGGATCTGTTCATGCACTTTGAGACCACTCTACAATTTGAAACAAAGTACAGTTAAGTATGACTAGGGATGTCTCCTGACACTGACTGAAATGTAAATACAGATGCACCCTTTAACATTAGCACTTTCAACAACAAAACAGGACAGCATCAGTCTGGAAGAGGGCAATTTTATGACTGGCAGGATTTATTTATTTATTTATTTAGAAGGATTTTGCTATCTAGACATTGCTCATTATTTTGGGGAGGGTTATATCAGCTGTAGGGTGAAGATGCGTCTGAGCATTATTATTGTTAAATTGGTTTTACCAATGGTGTGCTTGTGTGCTACCCTCAGACACACATCTAAATTTCACCTTAGTAACTCCCCCTGATATGGAGCACCTTCCAGTGCTCACAGTTTTGCACTTCTGTGTTGTGACCATAATTTTAAAGTCTTTTCTAAAGAAAGGTAATACCCAACTTCTCTCTCACTCACGGTGAATCTGCCATAACAGTTAAATTGGTGCTGTCCCACTGATTTAACTTGAGAATTTACTCTGACAAGATTTTTTTGCCTCCAACCTAGAGATGCGTTTTACTACTCTTGACTAGTCATGCTGATGAAATGGAGAACATGTCATTTAACAAATGGCAGTGGTGGACTTGGTGTTTATCTGGACTTGCTATGGATATATAAAGCCACTTAGCCCCAAGCACAAGTGTTACACAGGAGGGAACATCTCTTAGAGGCCGGTGCTAATGCAGGAGGGAACCTCTTGCAAGAAGGCCAGGGCCCTTCTGAACTTTAATGAATTCTTTATGGGAGGAAGAAAGAAAAGGACCATGGCTTAATTGCTGCCTGCATCTAGCTGCCCAAATCTAGCTTGGCTTATACCTGCCCTTTTCGCACTGACCAATCTATGAATACTTAATATTGGAATGTGTTAATTGCCAGTAAGTGTGCCATGGTAAGATACTTTATGCTGTACTTCAATAAAATTGCTGTGCTCAGTGATTTCTCTGTGGCCTCTGCTACATCTGGTCTTCTGCTGCTCTGCTGGAGATGTGGAGCTGGGTCAAATCTGAACACCTGCTTTTAAAAATTAATGTGCCTGTACATCATCCTGTGTTTCTAGATCTGTAGGTACTGCTAAAGACTGAAATAATGCAAAAATACCATTCAAAAATATTTTTTTCCATTAATATACTGACTGCCATTTTTCAATGACTACTTTGATTCATTTCCCTCTTTTTCCTTCCACCTTTTTTTGTTCTTTTTTTTTTACAAATATACAAAAAATTAAGATCATTACACCTCTAATAAATGTAAAGTGAGTTTAATTTCTTGACCATGCACAGTTATGCATTTTTGTGGCATCAGAATCAGCACACTACAGTTAACATTGTCATAAGCTAGAACGTGTTAATACAGTTTTCATTGCAGTGACTTACCTACATTGAATTGACACAAAAAAGGTGAGAGAACAGAATTTCCCACTGCCACTTCATGGATGCTAAGGCTTAGAGAATTTAAAAGCTGAGATTTTTGAAAGCTGTCTAGAATATATGGATTGCCAAATCCCATTAAATCTGGTTTTAAAGCATGAAGTTTCAAAAGCACTTGGGTGCCTTAAAAGTTTAGGGGCCAGATTTTCAAAGATACTTGTTGTTACTTTGGTAAGTGAAATCAACTGGATTTAGGTACTTAATACGTGTCTGGTTTCTGACAATAAAGCTTTAATTAAAACATTTAAAAAGCATTTCCCTGTCAGTGCTTTCAGAAATCAGCAAACTTTCCAAACTGTACCCTCATTTGCTGGGCATCGTTGATTAAACACATCAAAAGGCAACTCTGTATGGATCCATGGTGGAAATAAAATTCACAAAGAAAATAGCAGTGAAACTGAAATGATTATTTCATTGGTGAGAATATATTAAAAATGTACTTCAGTATACAAAACATCATGAATTTCAAAATAAAAAAGGAGCTTATGTTTTTACAGAAGTATACATCACTGAAAGTCAAGATGGAATTTTTCTCTACCAGCTCACTGCTTTCACTTTTGAAGGCTCAAGAATTTAAGAGTAGACCATGAGATGACAATGTTCCTAAATGTTACCAATATCTACTGTTCATGCATTCTCTGTGCAACATTCACTCATCCATGCTGCCTGTACGTAAAGAAATAAATAGCAAGGTATGTATAGCGGTTTTGATCCATAAATACCTGTAGTCAAATTAAACCTGGGACATTATCTTTAATCATATGAAACCTAAGTTAGCAAGCACTCCTCATTTTTTACAAGCTGTCCATAGTCTTTTCTTACATCTGTTTTGCACCAGTTCGATGAATGTCTGCTACTGATTCTTGATCTGAGATGTGTTCAGAAGCCAATCCTGAAAAATTCTGATATTCAGAATCCTTCCTACTTTGGCTTGGTATGTGGCCATCTCTGACTGGATGGACACACCAGGTCAGAAACAGATTTGCAGTTATATTTTCATATTGATTAGTATGTATGCTCCTCTGCCCTCCCCTAGAGGTGAACCTGCAGTGGGCATTAGCAGTCATTGTCCATCTTTGCAGAAATTCAGAGTAATGTTAACTGATTCCGTAACATCCCCTTAACTTTGCTATATTGGTGTTGTGAAGCTTTAAAGTTCTGAGTGCAGAAGAGTCCTCCCAGGTTCTTAGCAGCTCTTATTTTGTCATTTGCAACAAAGACCTTTCTGGAAAGAGGATCGGTGAACACAAGAGGTGACTTGGTTTCCGTTTTTGTGACAAACACAGCAAAAACAGCTTTAACATCCTGTTTAAAGCAGTCCTGAGGTGAGAGAGCCTTGAGAGATGTTGAGCAGAAGCTGCTTTGTGGAGGATCCTTTGCTATCATGTGGCTTCATTGCAGTGTACAGGCTTTCAGCTGATTTTGTCATGGCCTCCATTTCCTTGCTAAACAACAGGCCAGTGACCCGAAACACAATCTAGGTGATTCTCTGAAGGCAACCTGCCAAAGCGTTTTGCAAAAAAGGAACCTGACACATAGCTATCGTTTAAGGCCAATTTATCTCAAGAATCAATGGGCCTTTAAAAATTCACCAGCTCACATATCCTTTTCAGTGATGGTAGTTAACTCTTTTGTGTCCTGATTTTGTGGGCTTTTCAGAGAACCTTGATTTTCAGCACATGATGACACATCCATTGGTAAAAGGAAACTAACGGCCTTTACTTTACCCCTGGAGAAAAATGAGAGAGGATTATGAGGATTAGAAATATATAAAACAAACAACAACAACAAACAGCTAACGAAAAAAACACCAGCAAGCAGAAGGTAAATGCTGTCAGCACTTGCATGATGCGTGGAGGCAGAATTTCCTGTCCTGCTCAGACAGCTCACATAGGCTTCCCAGGGGGCCAGGCACAGTGCTGTCTGTCTGTCTGTCTGCTGGAAGCATCTGCCTTTTTCCATTGAGCCCAAGGGCTGTCTGTCAGCACTTGGCTCCCATGTACAAAGCCCAGTGCGTGCAGATCCCCCAGGTGCCCTTGCGTCTGTTGGGTGTGCGTTGTCCAGGGGCCCTGCCACTGTTTTTTTACATGCACAGGTAGCCAGCTCCTGAAAGTGTGTGTGAGAATGGGTGTTTTGAAGTGGTGACTGTGTGCATGCGTGTGTGTGTGGTAAATTACACGGATGGTGAAAGCTGAGGTAGAAACATGCTCCTTTGTGTGTGCCGAAACTGGCTGTTTGGCAGGTAAACAGACTGGGTTTTGCAGAGATTCTGTTTGTTTGGTTTTTTTGCTCAGTCTCCTCTGCAATCACTGGCAACTCCTTCTGCCCCTCAAGGAACACGTGAAAGGAAAACATGAAACTGTGAAAGTACTCTGTGATAGTTACCGGGGGTGTCCCTGGCCTCAGCAATTTCCTCAGCCCTTCGCACCTGCCAATTAGACCTGGAAAGTGAAACCAACAAGCAAAGGCAGTCCTACCCAGCTCATCGTAATGAGGTGCAAGTCATGCACAAGCAGTGTGTTAGTTTGCCAGAAGCTTTACCTCTGGTCGAGCCAGGGATCTGCACTGTGGCATTGCTGAAAAACATTGTCCTCTCCTCTGCTCTGGATCATACACATAACTCCATCAGGCTACGTACAAAACCATTTCCTTGTACGCGAGCTTGATCTTCCAGCCTGCACATCAGCCATTCCCTGTTTGTCATCACCAAACAAAATACCCACACTGTGGTCTAGACAAATGCCAGCAGCGCAGGTGTGCCAGCCAAACGTGCCAGCAAAGCCAGCAGTGTGCCGCTGGTGCCCTCTGCAGAGGCTCCCTTGAGGCCAGAGCTCCTCAGGGACTTGGGACGCAGCTTGGTGAGGTCTGTACCAAGGCTTTGTGCATTTTGCGATTTTTACTAAGATAGCCCTGAAAGCAATTTCAGCATCTCTTATCCAGCCTGGTGTATTAAAAGATTCAGTCTTTTTTCATTTTCAACAAATTGTGGGAATCATGGTATAAACAATGCATGTATGAATGAAAATGTAAACCCACAAATTAGTGGTGATTTGGTGGCAGTGCTGGTATTTTATTCCTGGGCTGCAGCTGCACTCTAGATAAATATAAGGTTATAATCCTGAATAGTCACTTTTAAAGGTAACAATATTCAGCATCTCATATACAATTATAGTTTTAGAGCAAAATGCAAGTACAATAAACAAAGAATAAAACACCTGTCACAGAACAGCATGCAGGCAAGCAAAAATGCCATCACTGTAAAAAAATATGCTTAATTAGCTTGCTGAACTCATTGCTACAAATTAACCTGCTAGTTAAAGGCTTACTAGGATTTCTGCCTGTGTTAGCCATTTCTATGTAAATGGCAACAACCACTATTATGGGCAGAAAATATATTAAACTTTTTCTTCATATGAAAATCACCGAGCTTCGAGCTTCAGCATATCAGCCATTTTTTTTAATAGGGTTAGGTAAAAAGCTCTGTCCATAATTATTTCTTCTGTTAAAGCAGCCAACAGCGGGTGGACACGAGCCCCTGTGCCAGACTCACTGCTGGCAAGGCAGCTGTAATGAGAATGATAAAACAATCTGCAACACTCCCCTGCCCATTAGGTAGGCAGTGCTTTTCATCTACGGGCCCCAAATCATCAGTTAGAAGATGCCTACGCTGCTAGCTCAGAAACAAAAACTCTCTTTCCCTTAGGAGATAGCAGTGGCATTTGCCTGTGCCGGTCATTCCCCTGCACGCTGACCGCATGTTTCCCAACACAAATGCCTTCCAAGTGAGGTGCCTTCAGGGCACAACTCTGAAGCGTTTAGTTCAGGGCACAACTCTGAAGTGCTTTGGGAGCCTGCAGTTTGGCAGAACTCAGTGAAGTGTATGCTGAAACCCAGAGCTACAGGGTCAGGGCGCTTTGGAAAATGATACGAGTTCCCTGCCAGGGCTTAAATTTAGGTGTTTAAATGCTGTAAAGCATATGACCCTCAAATGTCCTTACAAGAAAACATAGGTGTAGGTGGGCAAACCAATGGATTTCTGCTGTTTAAATGCACGCTCTGAGGCCATTTGGACTCTTTCTGTTATGAGCACAGCATGATCAACACTAAAAGGAGCTATCTGAAGGGATTCATACTGTGTGCAACAGCACCGGGAGGGCGCAGGTGCTGTCACGTATCACAATCGCATCATTAGCGCTTTTACCTTTGATTGTTGCCGTGCATCGGAGAGCTTTTCATCAGCGAGCAGGGATGCTCAGGACTTGTCCGGGAGCCATTTCACTTAATTTAGAGCCCTGAGAATATTCTTCTCAAGGCTGAAAGCATTAATTTGTAATACTTCAGTTACAGGGGCAAGATGATACAGTAAATCCACATTCACGAATCTCATTAATCACACTTTCAGAAGCATAGCTCAGAGTGCCTCAGTATCTTCATGCTTTTTGTTCAAAGTTTAAAAATCCCTTTGAAGCGTTGCTTGCCAGAACTACGCATCAATCTGCAAAACTGCCTGGCTGCCATGGGGAGATCTCAACCCCTTTCACTCTCCCCTCATCTGCTCCTTTTTTTTAAAAAAATAAATAGAAAATTTAAACCGCTACCACCGACAATTCCACAGATACTGCAGGGAGGAGCGGGATGTCCCACTCTAAACAGACCTCCCATCAGCTCAGTGCCCAGAGACATTTGAGCAATCAAAGATGTTGCTGCTGATGAACTGAATCCCAAAGCAACAACCGTGTGTATTACTAGGTAGAACCAGCCAGCCCAGGCAGCTGTGAAGGCACCCCCCTACCTGCACCTGCGGACGTGCTCCTGGAACAGTTTCATTTTGCTGGAACTGCTGCTGGAGAAGCAGTTAGCTGGGGTCTTCCCAAGCCCTTTTCCCTCGTCGCCGGCGCGCTGTGCTGCTGAGGGACAGGCGGGCAGCTGAGCCCTGCCCCGCACCTCGGGGAGCCCGCTGCTCAGCGGCCTTTTGCCGGCCCCGTGAGGCCTCGTGCCAGGAGGAGCGGGCGCAGATGCAGCGGTGGAGTAGCGCCGCACGGTCATGGTGGTGTCTGAGGAGCAGAGAGAAGAGCGGAGCCGGGAGCAAATACAGCCAGCCGCCAGGAGAGCCCGGCCTCGAGGACATCGCTGGCCAGCACGCAGGCTGCAAGGGCAGCTGCAGCTCGTACCGCACGCTGCAGGAACGCCAGCATGCTGCGCTAGGGAACTTTGCAGCTTGCCGGCGAACTGGACTTGACAGACACAAGGGGAGGGGGTGGCCACTGGCCTCCAGCACATACACCTTCCAGCCTGACCCTGCTAATAACTGTATCCAATTCTGGACAGGTAGTTTTCCCCAAACAACATTTTTGATCTTCCTGCTTCATTAAATCCTTCAGGAGTGCCAACTAAACTACAAATGAGGAAATATTCCATTTTTTCCCCCAAATTGGGAAGAGACAGCATTCCTATTTACTGCCCCCTCTCCCCCTCAGCCAAAATTAACCACAAAAAGAAACGGCACCTCTGGCGTGACGTATGCAACCCACCAGTACTTGTTACTATTTGAAGACTTTTCTCAGCCTTTTCTAAGGCAAGATTACCACATAATGACAGCTGTTGGTCCTTTATGTCTGAAGAGACAGGGGACCCAAACCCACATCAAGGTAGTCTGTGCCCACAAACGCTCATGGCAGTAAGTCAAATTCTGCTTCAGCAAAGACAAACTGAGCTCCCTGAGGTGAATACCTTGCTTGGGGAGTCGCCAAGCACTGCACTAAGCCCAGTGCAGGCACCCCATAAGATCACGGAGTTAGAAAACTGGCTAAGGGGGCTTCGGGTGTGGGCACTGAAGGAGGCCAGAGCATGTTGTGAAGTCAGCTAGCCATACAATGGCTGGCTCACCCCCCTCTCCCACAGATCAGTAACAACCAGACCAGAGGCCCCGCTCGGGTGGCACACACCGGTGTCACGGTACCTGCCTGCTCTGACGGTGCAGCTGCAGGGCCGGCCGCTGGGCCTGGGCATGGGGCCGCGGGTGAGGGGTCCGGCTGTGCCATGGGGCCGGTGAGGCTCCCACCTCTCGCTGCCGTGGCGCTCAGCCCGCAGGCCCGCAGCTCTCCCCTCAGGGCCCAGTTCTCCCGCTCCAGCTTGTCGATTTGGGAGCGCATCTCGCGGATGACCTGGAGGAGGTGCACGTTGCCCTCCATGGTCCCGCTTGCAGCAGCCAGCCTCCTGGCCCCCTCATCAGTGGCTCCTCAGCCAGCAGCAAGCTCGCCCTGCTCTTAAAGCAGAGACCGGGCCCTCTTTCACCACCACCAGAGCATGTGGAAGTCGTCAGGTTGCTAAGAGAGGGCCCATGATTTATTCATTCCCTGTGTCATTTTTCAGAGCGGCTCACACAAATCTCTGACAGCGCTGCTGAATTATCAGAAAACCCTTCCCTGTCCCTTCCCTCACCGCGGGGCTCGGGTTTTCTCCAGAAGGACCAAGACAGAAGGGTCCGCCTGGAGCCCACATCCCTTGGTTGATCCGTTCAGCCCACCCCGTGTCTCAGCAGCACTGAGGGAGGGGTCGGCATTTCCTGCACCACCAGATGAATTGTTTATTTCTGTTCTTTGCATCTGGAAAAGAATTAGCAGTTTCTCAAAGGAAAATCAGATTTCCAAATGCGCTAAAATCACACAAGGCCCCTGCTATCAGCTGGGCTCAGCATGGCAGCAGCTGTGAGGGAAGAGGGAGAACCAAAGCCCCCCTGGGGGGACAGCAGGCGCCGCTCCGTGCCCTGCTGACTGCTTTGGCAGCTCACTCAGGCGAAGCACCCGCCCCAGCTCCTGGGAGTGTAAGCAGAGACAGATCAGAATCTGCATCAGGGAGGGGAACACAATCCTCATTGCCTAGTCCCTAAAGGTATCTTTCTGCTGGCAATAAAATGCACAAAAATCTCACAAAACGTTGTCTTTCCCTCTAACGTCAGAATTTAAAAACCAAGAATGCCAGAAAGCCAGCATGAAAATAATTTAAAGCAGCTTTCGCTTTGAGACCATTCAGACACTTTCCACTAGCTTAAAAGTGGCTCAGGAATATCTGAGGAAAGAGACCTTCGGCCACACACACTTCACCACCAGAGACCCATGGAAGCTGGTGCAAGATGCTCACAACAAGAGATGCACCTTATACGAAAAAAGCAATTCCAGTAGCTCACTCTGTGCTCACTGACAGCTCTCCAGCACCGGCTTCAGATTCACATTTCTGGTTTTCAGCAAGTGGATCGGGTACTGGAGGAGCGACCACACTTGCCTGTGGCTGTAATCTCACCGCTGGTGGTGCAGCTGGCAGGCTCAGGGGGGCAGGGACCCTTGCCAGCTCAGCAGGTAGCTTACCCTGCTGCGGTGAAGATCTCTCTGATCTCACATCCTCTGCAGCCAGACTGGCAGCGAGCACAGGCCTTTGTTGGACCAGAGCCTTCTGAGGAAATGGAGTTTCTCCTGTAACCTTGCCCTTCTGCTCCCGCTGCCTTTCCTGCCCAGGAGGTGATGAGTTGGGATTTTGGGGTGATGGAGAAGCTGGTGAAGCACATTCCCCATGACCAGATGGCTTCGCACCTGCAACCGCGGAGTTGTAAGTTCCATACGGTCCAAAGCATGCATGAAACACCTTAAAGTCATGTAATATAAAGGATGGAGCTTCTCACAGCTGAGATACTTTTGGCAAGCTGTGCTTCACAGGATGTTGAACTGGGTGAAGCTTTATTCACCTTCAGCTACATCCAGACCTCGCCATTAAAAACAACTGAGACTCTAGACACTAAATGAGCTGTACGCATGCCTTATGTGGCCAGTCCTGCTGCTTGGGGCTCAGCTGAAGGCTCGAGGTTGCTGCTCTGCCCCAATGCATTTTCCTCCAAGCACCTGACTAGCAGTGTGAGCGCGGTGGGACATGTGGCACGGGCCTCACGCCCTCACTCACCTGAGCACAGCATCAGTGCCCCATGGGTGCTGCTCTGCCAGTCCAGGTCACACCTTGCTTTGAGCATATTTCATCTGTAAATGCTCAGACATGCAGCAAGACAGGCCCTGCTGGTAACGGAAGGACTTTAAAGGGAAGGTTTTGCAGCACAAATTGAAAAGACCTCATGCCATGCACTCCCTGGGAGATCACTGCTGTTGGCCCCATTGTCCATGCCCACAGGCCACCCGAGAGGTACGTACGTCCCTGTGGGGCCACCACTCCTTCCTGGGGCCAGCCTGGTCTCCTTTCAGAGCTGAGCCTCCACCGCAAAGGCAGCTGCAGGGGCTTTGGCTGGGAAGGACAAATCTGGGGGAGGTTTGTAAGGGTTACCCTTACAAAAGGCAGAGACATGGTTTTCCCTGCACAGCTGCTGCTTGGCACTGCAGCGGGCACAGCCATGGAGCACCAAGCCACCATCCCAGCTTGCCCACAGCTCACCAGACCATGCAAAGTGTCCAAAACACATTGCCTCTGCAGAAAGGTGTTTTTCTGAGTGTACTGGGGCAGCGAGTCCCTAGCAGAAAGAAAACCACCCAGCAGGTTGGCAAGAGGAGGCCAAGGAGGTCATTAATGCATAAAACATCCTCACTTTTTGTAATCTAAATTAGCTAACTATGGCACAGAGTTACTTGGTTTGTCTGTTTAACAGGTATGTAACCTCCTAATGTCTATTTAACATTCTTCTTCTTTTGCCAGGACCATTCTCAGTCTGCTAAGCTGTGTGCCTGAGCCCCCCCACATGTACACACAGAAAATCCCACATGAGCTGGTTGTAACCAGATTTCAGGCCTTTGGCCAGATTTGGCCAAGAATTATGACAAAAGATTAGTGATATGTGCTGCTTCGATTCTGAGTACTTGAGGTTTCTGAAAGGGGTCTGATTTCCAGCAGGGGATGCTCAATGCTTTCTAAAAACCAGGCTTAACCCAAACATGGGAAACGCTGATTTGCATGAGTCACATGCCAAAACCTCAGCTATGTTTTTGACCAGGGCTGGCAGCTAAGCAGAGTTATAGAAACACTTCAAACTTTTCAGAGAGTGCTTCAGATTCTGCATGTGGCATTTCCATGCCTTGGGGTCTCTCTGCCTTTAAATGGCCCCAGGTTGGTCTGCAGCAGTGAGAATTTGCTCTACGCCAGCTCTCTGCAAGCATAACATATGCTGTTGAGCACAAAACTGCTCCTTTTGCAAGAAAATCTATATGCATAGCCGCAGATGTTCATAACTAGGAGCATGAAATAAGTAGTCACTCTTAGATGCAGGGAGGTGGTTACTTGATTGTTACTCATGAAAGGCTTATGGTTTCTGAGCAGCTCAAAGCAGAAATCCATCCTAGCATTGGAATACTCATTATTTCTTAGTTTTCTTTCTTTCAAACATACCATATAAAATGCATGCAAGGACATTTGTATCTATCTTGCTTTAAGATATGATATCATATGCAACCTGCATATATACATCTAAAAATGCTTATGTGACTCTAGAAATGTAGGAAACACCACAAGGCATACAGCTCATGAAAACATACCGCAGGACCACAAATACTATGTGTAGTGCCATGAATTACCGTCAGGTTTTGGTAAAGATGAATGACTCCTAAATCTACAGAAGAGGTGCAAGACTATGAATGCAGACCACCACAAGCCTATCTGCAAAAGGAAGCAGCCCCTGTCTGCATGGGCCACCTCACTCTCAAAGCTTTCTCCCTGCCTTGGAAATAACCCACATCCATGGGATCTGCTCACTCACAGCTGTTCTCTGATAAAACAGATGATTATTGCTAACTAGAACAGCTGGGGAGCATAGCTCAAAAAGAAAACAGAAAATGCATCTTCTATAAACCTGATAGGAAACTAATCGGACAAAAGGGAAATGTGCATTTCATTACTGCCAACATTGTAGTGTTCAGGGGCAGATGTTCCCTGCATGATGTGAAAATTTTACATTCTGAGAATTTTCAAAAAATACAACATCAACATGATGTCCAAGCACGTATGAACGTGTCCCATGGGGACTATGACTCCTGTCCATAACTCAGCCTCCGGTTTCCCTGTGGCTTACCCAGCAGTCCTTAACTTTGGGCACGTTTAAGTCAAATTTCATCCTCTCACGAGAGCAGTTTTCTGTTCTGCATTAGCACACCTGACAGTATGCAGCACACACACAGGGAAAAAAAATCCCAAACAAAATAATTAAAAAGTAAAAGGAGAACAATAATCCCACTCAGGGGCACCGCAGGCATGGCCATGGCAGGCCCTTTGGCAGCCCCTTGCTGCCAGGAGAGGCGCTGCGAAGGCTCTGCTTGCCCCACACCAAAGCCACCAGGAAGCTTTAGTGAGAACAGGAGGAGCAGGAAAGTTGTGTGGGGTTGGCTGGTTTGTGCCAGCAGCTCATGGTAAGACCGAGGGGACACAGAGAGGGTGAAGCCAACAGTCCTTCCCTGGTGACAGTGACAATTCTATATGGGCTTGCCTATTTGTTGCCTTTGGGATTAGTTTTACTCATCTCAATGCAATTCTCTTATATAAGAAACACATTCTGGATTTTCTCCCCCCCCACACCCCCCCCACCCTCCTTGCTTGGATGATTTTCTCAAAATCCCTTCTCTCTGCTCTCACTCAATATTACACACGTCCTTTGATTTTAACTGCCTTGGTTCAAAGCTCACTTTATGGCTTTAATTTGCTTGTGAGTGCATAAAACTGATTCTTTTTCTGACAACCTAAATATTACCACAAAAAAAAAATCCTTTGCATATGTACTAAACCTACTAGAAACTGGGAAATACATTAAAACTAATAGCAAATACTTTCAAAATATCCTTGGTTGGTCATCTGTCTTGAAAATTCATCCTCCCCTATTTCTCTCAGAAATATTCCTTTGAGTAGTCCATCACTGGGTTTTAAAGCATTCAGCACCTTCCCACTGGGCTGGTGCTGTGCAGCCACGAACACAGCCGTGTCAAACTGAAAGCTGAGCCACAAAATGTTCACGCATGACCATCCCGAACAGTGCGCGTCATTGTCCTGCTTCGCATTTGGATGTTATCCAAAAAAATTAAAAAAAAATCCCCGTTCAGACCATTATATTGCCTCCCCAGTGAACGTTAAGATATAATTACCCTGTAAGGAATGATTCCTATTAAACATTTAATACATTTCCCTCTAATTGAAATTTAAGCCTTTGGTTGTGATTGGGTGTCACTAAAGATGTGATTAAACATAAAATATGTATAATGCTAAATTATACATATGTGGTGTCAGGAGAACTTCCACTAAGTCACAAACAAATAATTTCTTTTGTGCTCCATGAACTTTTCCACACTGCCGGAAATTGGGCCGGCACGTGGAGCTCTCTCCCCTCAGGTGGAAGGACATCACCACCACCACAGGGATCAGGACCTCCTCAAGCTTCACTCTGCCCCCACCTTTCCACCCTTGTGCCTGGCTCCCCAAAAGGCTTCACACTGCCCCCGGCTGCCCATCTGCCACCAGCCTGTCCCCTGGCTCCAGCAGCCTAAGCTTGGCGCCCATTTTTTGGGAATGGCAAAATCCCTGTGGTGCAGAACACCCATGGGGTGAGCAGAAGGGAGCACAGCCCTGCCTCCTCATGGCCTGCTCCTGGCACTGCTGGTTCCAAAGGATGCATAAGCAGAGTCCAGGCTTTCCACAAGCAATTGATTAAAAACTAGAGACTGGAATGACCGTGATGACAGACTGTCCTAACGCTTTGCCAGCCAGGACATTATGCTCTACTGTGCTGCTCCCGGCTCCCTGAGGAAATACGAGCCCATAGGAAGGACCTCGGTGGAGCCCACAGCATGATGGCGCTGTGCAAACGGGCTTACCCAGCCGCTCATGGGCAGGTACATCCCCCAGCCTGCCCACCAGGAACCCTGTGTGAAGCTCTCGTTCATTTTGGCAGCATGGCAAGAGGTGTCAGGAATGGATTTAATCTGCAAAGGTATAACTAGCATGCCTTGGTGAAAAGCATGTGCTTCCTACTCAGCCCTCAGAGACGAGTACTTCAGACCAGTAACAGCATTGAACTCCTGCAGCCCCAACAAGTTCAGATGGTTCAGAACTCCTAATTTAGAAAGATAAGACAAAATTTCCTTACCACACCATGTCCTTGGTGCACCCCGCATGGATGGCGGGCGGCTCTCAGAGGGCACAAAAAGCGCCCAGCCCTGCCACCTCCTGCAGACAAGGGTGGCTTTGCCCCGGCAGCTGGGGAGGTCTCCTCCAGGCCACGACCACACCTGGGGCAGTCAGACCATGACCAGGCTAAGAGGTGTCCCAGTGCCCCAGGTGCCTGAGCCCCAGCGTGGGGCTGTGTCCCTGTTGAGCTGTCAGCAGCACGTGCTAAGGCAGCCAGGAGATGGAGCTCCCCAGGCTCGCGGCTCTGTGGGAGCTCACTGTCTCAGACCCATGTGAACGTGGTTTGGGGAGATGTTTATTCTACATTTGCACTGCTTAGACTGAGTTTACTGCTTGTCCAAGGTGCCATGCCCAGGGCAGAGGGCCTCATGTTGCCCACAAACTAAATGGCTTCAGTGGGCCCTGCCGTCCCCAGGGGCTGTGAAGACCACACACGGCCCTTCTCGTTTCTATCACAAAACATGAGAGAAAAGCAACTCTCAAAGGAGCAAGGCAGCCCCAGTGCTGGCCACACTGATGAGGTGATGCAGGGTAGGCCACTGTGACCATATGCCAGAAGGACACAGAGCTTCACGGCCTCCTCCCTCCAGAGCCACCAGGAAGCCCTTGGTCTGCTCAGGAGTTAAATTATGGGTATTTTCCTCTAATTACTATACTATGATATTTATTCATGACTCAAGCAGCAATTTATGATGCAAAGGCATCACAGGAGAGCTGGAAAGGAGATTTGTGAAGGAGATTTGTGTGCTAAGATGGAAAGAGAACAGCTGGCCTGGAGGTGGGCTCTGGAGTATCACAGCAGTCCTGCTCAAATGAGTTAAACTGCATGAAAGAATCTAGTGCTTATTAACTCACCCAAGAAAAATAAAAATACATAAAGCTTGCTACAAAATGTGAAAAACAGATTGTTCACTGTTTATATTTCAGTGAAGTAAAAAAACAGGACTTCAGCACGTGACGCACTATATAAAACAGCACGAATCCCTGCCCCTAAGAGCACAGCCCTCAGTGCCCTCCCAATTCATCATTCCTGCATCATCCTCAGGTGCTGGACATCCTGCTGTCTACAGCTGTGCTTCACCTCCCCATCCTCCAGCCAGCTCAGGGCATCCAGTGGCTGAGTGGGAACTGCTTCACTGCCACCAGACCTGTTTCTCTCAAGGCCACATCAAGGATAGGCCAAGGATACCAGCCTGATGAGCACTTTTGTAGAAAGCATTGCTTGAAGGTGTTGGTGTTGCACAGCTTTTGACATGGTTGATAACTGCTATAAGCTGTACCCCCTAACTCTGCTTCATCTATTATTAAAGTGTCTGCTATTTATTAACTGGTTCCAAAGTTCACCCATGAATAGATCCTCACTATAACATGGCATTTTAAAAGGGTTATCTAGAGAAGCAAACTCCAGCCAGACTGCAACTGGTTCTCTGTGCTACCCTCTGCTGATATCTACCTGAGGCACTCTGGTTTGAGGCAGGTGCTGCCATTTCCTGCAAACCTTACCAGCACCCTGGGAGAAGCTATCACCTGGCTACGCTTCCAGACTACTTTTGTACACAGTGTAAAGAAAGCACCTGGCCTTAAAAACACATGTCCTCCTCAAATCTCTGCACAGCAGGAAACCATGAACATGCTCTTAGTTGTAAATGTGGAGAGAGAAACAATTTCTTACACAAAATTTGAAAACATGCTTGTAAATCAAGCAGAAGAACATTTCATCACTTCTGCAATATCAAAGTCATACTGCAGGGCAGAAAATGAGCAAGAATGTAATGAAAAAACTATCTAGTCATAATTAATTTATGGACGATTGGCTTCTGGCTTGATTACTCATTGTAAGCTATCACTCTTTCACAAGTCTGCTGCAAGCAGGTGTGACATGCCGATTTTTTCCCCCTCTCTCCTAAATGAAGCTATTTGTTGCTTTCCAGCATGATAGACTTGTCAAAGAGGCAAAGATCATCTGGCTGCCCCAGGCTCTGTAGAGGAGCCCACCACCACCAGCTGGCCTGCTCGTTCCTACCTCCTTGGCTCCCAGTGCAAACCATCACACTCAGACTGGCAGGTGTACAAAAATGCAATATTCCTCTCCTGTTCTGCAGCTCTTGTGTGTTGTAACTTCTCCGCCTGCACTTAGAAATCTTCTAACGCAGAACTGGTTGACATAGATGTGTAATGGAGAAAGTGGTAGATTTTCACGCTTACACAGGTAATCTGAATGTGAAAGAGCTGAACATGCTGAGCATCAGCACAGATATTAACCGTAGTCCTAAATCAAACACTTGTACATATGCATAATTTTTGCCTATTATTAATAACCTTGTTTATATCCTAAAAAACAGTCTGTCAAAGTTTCACCTGTGAAGTTAAACACCTGTGGAACTCCACACATTATCAAGAACTTAGATGAAAACTTGAAGAATTTTGGGCAGCCGTTTTCATTGTTCATCCTTAAGTTATTTCTTTACTTCTGCATAATTAACCCAATTCTGACTGGGCAAAGGTGGTGGTAAGAAGTGCTGCAGTCTTTTGTGACATTTGTGCTCACAAAACCAAGGCCCTGTCCAGCCTGCAGGAAAAATAAACCTACAAACATCAGCAGGTGGAAAGCACACATGCTCTTGCACAAGCCTCCCCCCCTAAGCTGTTTTCTCTGTATTTTACCTGCCTGGAGCTGATTATTCATGCACGGTGTGGGGATGTGGGGTGAAACAAAGTGGCAAAAAGGTCTTTTTTTTTTTTTTTTTTAAATTGTCCTAGTGTCTAAAACCAAATCCAGAGAATCACTTACAGAAGTGACTGAAAAATGAGCCCAGCTGTAACAATACAGCGTGAAATAATTTCTTACTGTTCAGTGAAGAAACCCCTAGCTCTAAGAATGGCTGAACATGTTTTTTTGCAGCCTTTGACAAGAAGTCTGAGGGGAGTTTTTTTTTTGATTGAAAAAAATGAAAAAACAAAAACAAATAAAACCAAAACCAACCAACAATCATTAAAAAAAATCCAGAAAGTTTGAAAAGCAGCAACCACACGAAAACAGACATTTCTTGCAGTCTGGCATGCAATTCATGTTAGGCATTAGTGTTTAAAACACCGCTTAGTTCTGTTAGGGTTTCATAGCCCAGGGAGTGGGGTGGATGTCGGACTCAGCTCTGAAACGCCTGTCCTCCATAGTTTTGGTAGCTGAGTTTTGTGGCAGTGAAGGGCCAAGCTACATCTTGTAACAACCCTGCAGCCTCACATGCCTTCCTGCATTTCTGTTATTCTCTCTGCTAAGCACTGGGACAATTCATGGTTTAATGCTTTGTTTTCTGCCCCTGTTGTGGTCCTGGTTCAAAGCTAATGTCTGCTAATTGCTTTCATGCAACTATGCTGAAAGTGCTGGAACACAGCAGGAGAGCAAGAGCCATCTGGAACAATGGACCAGCGAAATCAAGCCTGAGCATCTCTAATACCAGCAATAAGGTAACTGCTAGAACAGGGGCTCGATTTTCAAATCTCCAGAGAAGGCTGAAAAGCTGTCTGCTTAAAAAGAAATGAAACAAACCCCACAGACTCCTTAGACTTAAAAATGAAACCCATTTTTGGTTCACGTTACTGAGAAAACAATCCACAGATCTCCTCAGCTCTGTTCCAGAGCACAGCTGGGCTTCAGATCAGCCTAGTGCCAAGTTCGCCTTATTCCTCAAAGCAAACCATGCTTTTGCAATCCAGGTTATTTCCAAAGATGCCCAGAAGATTTAGTTGGTCAGTTCTTGTTAACGTTAATTAGAAATGGTCTGTGCCCAAATTGCCTTGGTGGCTTCTGAAGAACCCACTCATGGAACACAAACCAAATGCCCTGAAACTGAGAGCAGAGCTCTGAGGCCTGGCGCAGAGACCACCTCCTTTGTGCCGGGGATGCCTGCTACCACCGCTGAGGGCTGCTTCCTCCCATCCACATAACTGAGCACGTAACTTCATCAAATATTACTTATACAGTATGAAGCGAGTTAAAATGTGGGCCAGAAGTCATTCACTTCAGCAGACTACTGATTTCAAGCAGCACGGTGACTGAAGAGCAGAGCTGGGCTCTTCGGGGCAAGGATGAGGAGGATGCCAGGCTCCCCATGCAGCTCAGTCCCCGTGAACACGCTGCATGGCACGGGTGAGAGGCTGGGTGATCACCCGGAGTCACACGGGCTGGCTCTGCCACTGCACCCAGAGAACAGAGGTCGAGTCCGTGCAGAGCACAGACGTATGACAGGATACAAATCACTCACCTGTGTTCTCAAGTTTTAACTTGAAGGAGAAAAAATCCCTGTGAACATGCATAGAAATGCTTGTGGTAACAACCCAGATGGGAAGGAGCAAAGGAATGCTTAAACTCTTGTTAAATGCAAGTCATTCCTTCCTCACCCAGGATTATTCATGGGAACACTGGGCTAGTGACATTTCAGTCACAGCGGAGGGCATTTCCTCCTCCATGTACCAGCGACGGGGCCCTGTCAGAGCTCGCTGACCCAGGGCTCAGTCCCACAGGACCCCCTCTGGGGGCTGCTGCCACCTCCAGGGGTGCAGGGCCTTCTGCACAGAGCTCGGGTGATGGCAGGGTGCACATCCCCACAGCTCCCCTCCTGCCCCACTGGGACACAGCACCACATGGGATTCAGCTCTTACTGAAAATTTCTCCTGACAGATCCCAGATCTGCTGACAGTGAGACAGCAGAGAGTGCTGGTAAACAGGAAGCAGGCAGAGGCTGGAGGGTAGCACTGTTACCTTGCACATGTACACATACACACACGTGTGAATTTAGAGGCCACCTCTTGCTCTTTCCTATCATGCCAGGCTACAACATGACTCAAGATGCACCAGCTGTGAACTGAGGGTTCCAGGGGAAGAGAGAGAGATGGGGAAAGGAGACAGGAGGGCAGAGCGAGGCAACAACAAAATCCTCATGGCATGCCCTCATAGCAAGATGTAGCTCTGGTCTCTGACCTGAATGAACACTCATGAACCTGTGCAGGCTTCTGAGGGAATCACCAGGGTTTCATCAAGGAAGAAAGAGAGGGATAGAAGAGAGGGGTCCTAACACACATAAACAAAGAGCAGGGACCCCTAAAAGCAAGAACTTTTCTATGAGCAAAGGAATGAACATGAATGAAGGAGTGTGGGAGAACTGAGGTTAAAAGAAACTCAGTAAGAGACCAGACCAGCTCCACCGCATCCCAGCATGATGCAGAAACCAAATGAAACGTCTCGCTAGAGGCACACAGTTTCCCAACAGGCCCTGGGCAAAATCTGGGACTAGAAACTTCAAAGGAAGAGCAGAGCTTCCTTGGTCTCAAGCAGGAGGACCATATCAACTCCTGTTTCTCAGGGTGGCCTCAGACTAAGGCCATGGTTACAATCTGAAGCCATGTTCTGTATGTGGTCATAAATGTCCCTCATCTGCAACCGTAACACAACAGACCGATGGGATGCAAGGGACATCCTGATCTCCACACCTCTGGAAATCGCTGACATGGGAATGAACCAACACACAGGCCTTCAAAGAGAAGATTTTATGGACGCTTTTATACACATACACAAATATTTTAATATAATGGTAACTGAAATGTTATCCATATTCTTAGTACTGTCATAATTAACTAAAAAGTTTTTTTTAAATTTTGTAAAAATGACATATTTTACACATCTTCTATTTACAATTGCAATATACTTAAATGTTATAAAACATCCACTCTGACTTTTAAAATATATGTATACTAGGACTTGGTATTAGATATATTATAATTTATAACAAACTTAGGGCTTGCTGTGTAGCTATCTGTTCAATGGAAACCTTGTAATCAGCCTGACTTAATAAAGACTGCTCAAAACCAAAAATCGACAACAACAAAAACACAGGGAATGTGCAAATTTGGGGGCAGGCAAAAATAAAAATAATAAAAAAAATCAAGCTTGCAGTTTTAAAAAATATCACTGTGAAGACTTCCAATAAATTAAAATCGTAACCCACAAATCCTTTTCCTGGTATTGTCCGTGGTCAAATTATTTTTCAGTACTATTAAACTAAAAGGAAAACAAGACAAAACGACAACAAAAAAACAGGTCTTTCCAAGGCTGCACGTTCCCCATGCCTCAGTCAAGCATCAGGATTTGATGGAGTGGTTGCTGCTGGCACAGACGAGCTGGTTCTATTGATGACTCGTGAATATGTGCGCTCCATTCCTTGCTGTTTTGCTGAATCCTCCTTGTATGCAATCTTTTCATATAAAAAAAGAAAGAAAGAAAGAAGGAAAATATGCAACAGTTAGAGAGATCTGTATATCTCAGTTTCTGCAGTGCTTATTGTCTAACCAGTGATTTCCCACCTTTGGTTTATTACACAGTGATGCTAAGGATCTGGCAGAGGGAGAGGATCTCTGCTGGGGGCCCAGCAGTGACCAGAGGCTGTAGTGAGAGGGAGGATGTCCTCTGAGCTGGGGGTGAACTGTATGCCATTTGTCCCTGGCCACTCGTGCTATTACTTTGTCACGCAGCTCCTGGCACATCTTTTTTTTTTTTTTTTGCATCAGGAGGGAGGCTCCTGTTGAGTTGCTCCGCTGACCTCCCCAAGTTCATGACTAGGATGCTAACAACACACGTCCCAACACTGGCACGCTGGGCATGGATGATGCAGTGCACACACACAGCTTTTAAAAAAATTTTTTTTTTAAACTCCCCGAGCAAGGGAGTCATTAGACATGAAACTAAATGAACATAGCATGTAGAGAAACCTGCAAGTGAGCAAGCACATGACATTAAATGAAAAAATAGATTTAAGAAAAATGAACATACCACTTTTGGCTATAGTATTGAGGGAAATGTTAGACAGGGAAGAAGAGAAGCTGTATAAGCAAGGACCATGACAGAGCTGTCAGAAAAGAAAAACAAAAACAAAACGAGAAAAACACATGGTGATGAAAGAGTCACTATCAGTAGGTGAGCAAACAAAACCTTCTTGATTATGACAATGGCAAAGATGGCAAATCTCGTTGTTGTGGAGAACACAGTACAGTTACAATAGTGCCTCAAGCCTTCCAACTGCAAAATAAATATTTCAGCTACAATTTACAGTGTGTGATTTATCTGAGGCAATGCTCTGCTCAGAAGAGGAAGCTCATGCATTCCTTGCAAGAGGACTAGATTCTTTCCAAAAAGCCACACTGCTTAGAAAACTGTGCTGTCATTTGTAAGCACCCACAGGGCAAAAAGTGGGAAACTACTTTTCAGCATGGATTTCCAAAGTCTGCTAACTTTGGTTAAGCAGATGTCAGTTTTGACTTTTGCTGGATGAACTCAGTGTTACATATTAACATAGTTATGTACAGGTAATTTTGTATTATTTAGTCTCTTCACTTACATGAAGAAAACTCAGAGCTCATTGATACAGATATAAATACAGGTGTGAATATTTAGTAGGACTCGCTGAATATTTAATGCATGCTCAAACTCATGGGCTGCTCATGACTAATTTAAGTTGACCATTCATTTTCCATTTTTGTGGGGAACACAAGGAATATGTCTTCTGTACATTGAGTAGATAGCCGAAGTAACTTCCACAGGGGAGGCATGAACAGTGTGTAACAAATGATACCCTCAGTATAACAAAGAGATAAATATTATTTACTATAAAATTACTGGAATGCTTGAGTTTCACAAATCTTTATGCACTGAAACAGGAAGAGAGCACAACTCACAAAAGAGCAACCACTGAGCTTGACTCCCAGCTGGCAGGCACCAAGGCCTCAAAGCAATTATAAAGGCTTATACCCTTTATACCCTGTGAAAAACTAGATTCATTCCACAGTAAGATTAACAACGGGACAAAAATTCTCATAAATCATTATTCTCGTCACACGTGAAGATGAATAATATAGCATGGTCCAATGGGGTAGAATCAGGCAGTTCCATGAGATGCCATCACTGATACCACTGGTTAACGCTAATCTGTGCTATAGGCAACTGGAAATACAGTGCAGGTACTAGGGAATAAATATTTCTTGGGCACAATCTAAAGTGGCCTACTCATAACCATGAAGAGAAGCAATTGATCATACTTTAATTTGCACTTACTGTGCAGAATAATTCAATTATTATTTCCATTAAAACAGAAAACATAGTAAAAATTATCTGCATAGACAAAGCAATTGAATAGTTGCCAGCGTGAACTTCAGTATTTCGGGATGCACTGCATTTAATTAATGCATGCTTATCTTTCTAAAGCTGCTAACAGTTGAAATGGAATTTTAACATGGCATGTATTTTGACAGTGCACTTAAAAATAAGTCATTCTTGCTCTGAAAGTTGAATACAAACAGAAACTATATAGATATAGTTATAAGCTCCAGTTATAAGCTAGGTCTTACAAACAATTTAGTGCCTTAATTAAATATATCACAACTATAGGATAAAGCATGCAAGCATAAAACACTAGTTTAACTGATTATCTTTCTATGCCTCTAGACCTCAGTCTGCAGTCTCATGAACGCTCTACTTTTCACTATCTAGCAAGATAGGAAGAAGACAAAATTTTTGTCAGAAAAGTAGATTAATTTTATATAATGCAGATGAATTTAAAAAGGATTGGAACTACGTGTTCTGAGTGACTGTTGCACTGCCAGATTTTACTTCTAGTATTTTGCTTTAGAGCTTCATTTTTCACTAGAAGAAACAGTCAGCTACCCTCATTCAGCCCCAGCCACCAGTAAATAGATGATCTAACCTGTTCATTCATAACTGCAGAGAGTTCGCTGAGCATATCCTTATAATGAGACTTCATTTCTCCCTGATATTCAAATTGGTCCTCCTTAATAAGGCGTTCGTTGACATCAAGAGCGTGCCCACATGCATCTGCAAATTGCCTACAAGCACAAAACCACAAAGAAAAACCATACAAATATTGCAGTAATGAAAAAAAACGCATACACACAACTATACCTCTTGCTCTCCTTGCAAATTATACCTTGTTAGAAATGAATTTCAGAAATCATCCTCAGATGAAGAGGAACGCTGGCTAATGGGATAGCCCAAAACTTCAGTAAATGCCTTCTTGAGAATGACGTGTAAGATAGAGTAAATGCAGATGTAAATCAGTGTGCTTCAAGTCAGCCTAATTTTGTGTCACACTACTCCTTACTCATACTATGCAGAGGGTGGCAAGCCTAAATGTTTACCTGAAGATTTCCTTCAGAAGCTTAACTTGGTTATCAGGATATCTCTTCGCATTTGTTTCTTCCAGAAAAGCTCGAGCATAGGCCATTGGTCCAGCATTTACCTGGGGAAGAAATACACAGCTTAGGTGTAGAGAGCAGGTAGATTACTGTCCTCTCTTCTTTCATCCTAAGGCTTGGGGACTAGCTTCAGGCAAAGCTGTTCTGAAGAATATCAGAATCACTTCTCTTGCCATTTGGATGAAACCTGAAGAGTTTTACTGGGAAAAAGGGAGCTAGTCAGTTTTGCACAAAGCACAGATCTCTACTGGCCTTTGAAGGTGCTCAGCTTGTTAGCCATCTAGAAAACCATACATTTGAAGAAATTTCAATTAGAGCCCCAGGAATACATGCACCTCTCACCAACACCAACTTTTCTAACAGGAAACGACAAAACTAATCCAAAAAAACCTCCCTTTAAAGTATCTGCATGCTTGACTGTGTGACAAGTTTTATTCTCAAGTGACACAATAGTCTTTTTAGAAAGGTCTTAACATTTTTTTAGAGAAGATTTGACAGAAGTAGTTATGTTTGCACATAAATCTAATGCTCATCAACATCAGTGGAAAGCTTTCCACTGCCGTATGTTTTTTGAGCAGGTTCCAACAGCGTTGGAAAACAAGATACAACCAGAAATATGAAATTGACAAAACAGGTCAGAAAGGACGAAAAACAGAATAAAGATTTAGGTAGATGCATTGAAGAGAAAAAAGGCAAATTTTCATTACCTTGACACTGACACTTCCTTGGAGTTTGAGCTGCAGTCGAATCATGTCCACTTCTTCCATTGTGCAAAGCTGATTGAGCTCTGAGACCTTTTTGGACATCTCATCAATCGCTACTTCGATAGGGTTCAACTCTGTGCTTGTTTGGCTTATGACTTGAATACGCTTCTTCACGTAGGGAAACAAGTGACTGGCTACTCGAAAGCAAGAAATGTATTAGCATCAAACGTATTACTCACCCAACAACAAGACAGTATTTAAGAAAACAAAACAAGTCAGTCAAAGGTTTAGATTGTGTTAACTTTGACAATGTCAATCTCTTTATCAATGTCTACAAACTGAGTTTTAATCATCAAATGAGCAATAGAATTCAGCAGGTCCAACCTGTTTTTTTTTTTTTTTTTTTTTTTATAGACCTGGTACATTTGAAAAAAGCGTTTCCTTTTGAAATCACCACTGTTTGCTGCTGAGCTCTGTCAGATCCACGTGGTTCTCACCACTCAGATTCCAAAAGCTATCAATCATTCTTCTGAATCAAAGCACCAAACAATAAGCCTGTAATGAACTTCAAACACCTCAAGACATCCCATCAAACAAGTTTCAGCTGAATCAAGTACCACTCACCCACAGATGAACACATTATTGAAGCACCATCCTTAAAAAAGCAAGGAGTTAATTCTAGTATTCAACCTAAATACTGCTTATGGGAGCTGGTAGAGGAACCATTCATCAATAAACCCATTCCTTCCAGTGAAGCCGTTTTCACAGATCCGAAGGAGTTTGGCAGTGATACAGTATGGTACATTGTCTAATATGAACTGTTTAATAACCTTTTCCTGACTGTCCTGCACACTTTGGAAGACGTCTCAAACTCCGTATATGCCCTCCTCCAGCAAGCACATGCTGCCAGGCAGCTCAGACCTAAAGGAACTCCATCATACAGGGTGGCTGTCTCCACGGACAGCAGGAAACCAAGGACTTCCAAAGCTAGAAGCACAAGTAACAACCAGGAACGGTAGAGAGCCAGCGATCCACAGACTGCAGCCAGACCACACTCATCCTCTGCGCGATGCAGGCAGCAGGGCTTTGGAGCAGGGTGCCTAGCAGGTACTGTTCCAGCCACCCAGTACCTCTGGCCAAGCACAAAAAACTGCCATTAGTCTTCCAGCTCTACCAGTAAGCCTTGTTTTCTTCTCAAACTAAAAGCATTTCTGCTTGCATAGGAAGCAAGCGAAAGTATTTGACTTTATCCAAAGGAAAAGAAGGTTTCCTTTACAGAAAAGCACTGAGCTGAGGGAGGTGCCAAAGGGAAAGCAGGGGAGAAGAGAAGGTCAAATTCCCACCTAACGCCGAAGATGGAGCCAGGCTAAGAACACTGGGAGCTGATGACATTGTGTAATAACCTAAGGGAATTATTTTGCTGGACAAACAACCCTCTCTGTTTTTGCCAGATGTACCGTAACAGCTGCACTTTCAAGTCAGAGAAGCTACCTGCTTCAGTACATACCTCAAAACACCAAGTGCTGCTCAAGCACTTAAACCGCCCCCCCCCCCCCCCCCCCAAGCTACTCTTCCTTTCTTCTTCTTACAAGCAAAGCTGTGTCATGTAACAAGATGCCCCCAGACATCAGTGCCTCTTCTCTGACTTGCCAGAACAAAACTTTTAGGCAACTACGCCTATACCATAAGCAGCTTTCTTCACTTTGCCCTTTGGGGGAAGCACATGCACTGAAGTCAGTGGGGAACTGGATTTTATCACTCAGGAGCCTTTGCTGTGAACATCAGCCTCCCTGCTCGCTGCTGTTCATGAGAACAATGCTTCTGTCTCAGACAGTTTCTCATACTCCCAGCCAAAATTCAGACAGGTCAAGTTTCAGTAGTAGTTTCACAGAGATTTCAATCATGATAAGGAACTGAATGTTTTCTGTTTAACATGACTCACTAAGAACAGACATATCCAGTATTCCCTACATTCCTGTCTTAAAACAGTGACTGCATCCACTGAGCTAAAAAGCTTACCTCTCACTTTTAAACATACTGTATAATGCATCTTACTCCCATTTTGAACAAAAATCTTATCTGCAAAGATTTACTCAGCAGAACAGGCACCCTACATTGCTTTTCCTTTGACTTGTTTATTATCAAAACAACAACGTGTCCGAGTGCTAAGCTGCCTCCAGCAGAACCACTCCCAAATTCCATCACTGTAAGATGCTAATAATTAGGTAAAATAAGACAGCTGATGACTCCATGAATGAAAATAACCTTACATAGGATGGTCCTCAGGACTGTAAGGAAGAACATGCTTTGCAAATGGACACACTGAAAAAGATTATTTATCATTCTGTATAACATGCTGTGCCCACTGTCTGCAGAAAACCTGGCATGTGAAACCCGCTGCGGGGCTTGACTGTCAAAGGCAGGGTTGGGAGGGGCAAAGCAGCAGCAGCAGCAGACGTACTTGTCAGGATTGTGCGCCTCTTGCACTGCTCTTCCACGCCTCCGTGCTTTTTTCCTGAGAGTGTGAAAGGCGTTTCAAACACAAAGCGGTTGATGTTGTGATGCATTTCGAAGTCGGTCTTTCGATCTTCAGCTTCTTTCTCATCAAAAAAAGGTGTGACATACGTGACCTGAATATAGGCATATTTTGGATCCAGGTCTTTGGGGTTGACCTGTGTAACAGAGTGGCAAACATAATAAAATTCATTTAAGTGTGACAAACTGCCAAGGTATCCATTATGTTTCTGATGCTTTTATCTATCATGGCAATACAGATGAAAAAGCGAGACTTCCAAATGCAATCTTCAGACCACAAATTAATACAAACATTTCAAAACTAAGAGGCCTGTTAGAACAGTGGGCTTTTTGAACATAGCCAAAGGCAAAAGTGAATGAAAGATAAATGACAGAGAAAACAACCTGCTTCTGCATTACAGTAAATATCTGAGTGCCCTCTGCATGCACATGCAGGCATATGCTTGCTCTCTTCCTACTGACTGTTGCACTGCAACCAGCGCACAGGTTAGGGTCTTTTTTTGGTTACAAAACTAAGTCACACACTGTTCACATTTGTTCAAAATACTGCTCACAAAACATGAACTGTGCACTCGCTTTCCTCCCGTGTACAGGAATCACATCTTTCTTACCTTGTTGGAATCCTGGATGATCTTCACGTTATCTATTCCAAATTTGTCCGCATACAGTTTGAGCAGCCTCTGAGAGATCTCAGACAAGCCAGTTAATTTGGGTTCTTTATAGATATATTCTTTTCCTTCCTCTTCTTCAAAAAAACCCTGTTTGGAAAGAAATGGAAGGATATAGTGAACACAACAGGCAAGGCAAAGCCTAAATGGGGTGCTTACACCAGGCATCAAGGCTGTCTGTATGGAGCCTCCAGTATGCCATTTCCAGCACCTAAGATAAAGGCTTGCCTCTCTCCATCCTTGCAGACACATGCCTAGATGTCTGCATGTATACTGGTTTGGTGTCTCCTAAGTTACCCAGGAAATAACTCATACGCATCTATTCCTGTAGGAGATCTAGTTGTTTAAACAGTGACAGTGCGTCCTCTAGAATGCTGATGTGTGTTGTACAACAAAAGAAAAAAACAACTAATGAAATAAAAACCTGGACATTTCACATTGTTTAGATGTGAATCATTTAGTTAAATTACCTATTTCTGAAGCACTATGCTATCAGACCATGAGCACAACAGCTCGGGGCACACACAACTTGTTGCCTGCAGGCACAGCCCTCTGGCAGCCCCATGCCGATGGGCAGCGCTGTGGCACGGAGAGCTCCTGTCAACTGACCTGCATCTGCTCAGGGCTGCTGGAGAAAACTCTGGTGGCATCCTGAATGGCCATATGGAATTGCAGCATTTACAGATGCATTAGTAAATGATTTACATTTGAAAAGAAAAAAAAGAAAAAAAAGAAAAAAAAAAAAAAGAAAAAAAGAAAAAAAGAAAAAAAAAGAAAAAAAGAAAAAAAGAAAAAAGAAAAAAAAAAAAAAGAAAAAAGAAAAAAGAAAAAAAAAGAAAAAAAAAAAAAAAAGAAAAAAGAAAAAGAAAAAAAGTCACGCAGACTATGTTCCTTTGCCAAAAAACTTGGTCTTGTTAGGGTCATTTACTTATTGCACTGGGTACATGCGGCAGAGCTTTAATGAAAGGCTCTGCTGAAGAACTGAACAAGAACCTGGCAGACTTCAGAAGAAATGCTGAAAAATAACAGCATCGCATCCCACGCAGGTGAGACACTCAGCTGCTACAAGATGAACAAGCACATCACACACTAGGGGAGCAGCTCTCCCAGCTGAGCAGAAAGCAGCAGCTGACCCATTAAGAAGGACTGGATTTATCCCAACACCATGGGCAGCACCAGCCCTCCTTCTAAGTTTTCATATGCCACTGATGAAATTTGGCAGTGTTAAATACTGCAGCTGTCCCCAGACACTCCTCCTTTCACCTTAATGCAAAGTGACCCAGAGGAAGATTCCTGAAGCTGCAGGGATAGAGAAGAAAAGAAAGACAGCATTAATGATGCCAGACCCGAGGCCCTTTAAACTTAACGTGATGTAGCTTGGACAGGTAATTCTACGACATGCCTTAGCAAATTGTGATCTGTTGAAAACCAGAGGAGCACAAGTGAATGAAGTCAGGGGATCTGCCAAAATCTGCTGCAGGTATTCATCCGAAAAAAAACCCCAGCCCTTTCATGTTGAAGTGTATTCCAAACATTGGTTGCTAAAATTATAGACCAGGCAAGTGTTTAAAAAGATATACAGAATTATGACAAATCAGCTAGAAATTCTGATGTTTGTTTAGGAACAAAACCCTGAGCTTTGTTTTAGCAGGGCTTGACAAATATGTGCATCTGTGACTTCTCCTTCAGTCAGGACAAGGGGCAAGAAAACCATCTTTATTAATGTGGCAAGTGCCAAGAGCACTGTGGGCATTACCAAAAACAAGTGACTAATAGCAGCACCAGCAGCTTGTCTGATAGCATCTTAATTAGTCTCACCGTGACCTTCTAACATTGTGCCATTCTTAACAATATTATCAATTAAACTCTATAGGCTTGTGAAGACCCACACAGGTAATTAGGGAACAAATCTAGAGCTCAAAAGCTGACACCCTAAAAACATTTACTGAGCTAGGCAGGCAACTGACTTTTTATTGATTTCACTGAGAAAATCTGCAGGATCATAACCTGGTTTCTGATCTTGTTTCCCTTGAAGAAAGACCACTATGTGAAAATAGCTGAAAAAGTGATTACTTTCATGCAACCATACTCAAACACACTGCTCAGGATTGCTTCTGTCAAAAACCATCTGTTTTCTGTTACCATTCGATGCTTTTAACAAACAACAACAAAGCAAACACCAAAACAACAGCAAAAACTGTTTTCCAAATTAATCACAGAGCAAGCTAAAATATAGCTTATCTTCTTATCCTAGATGCTGTGTCTGTGTATGTTTGCACGTTGCAAGACAATGTTTATATGCAAACGCCAAATCTCTGTGCTGATGCTGCATACATAGCACACTAGGATGACATCTGTGTTAATGGCTTTGCTTGGGAAGAAAAAAAAAAAAAAAAGCAACACTCCCCCCAAATAAACAACTAACAGATTTAGTCTTGTCTCTAATGCAGGGGATATCATTTAAGTACATATTCCCTGCAGTATTTCAGCTGACAAGTGACAAGCAGAAGTTAATTGTGAGCTATAAATACTCGTGTCTGCCATATGCTATATGTCTGGCAAAGACTACTGAAAGCAAGATTAAATACTTTTTAGGAGCCAAATATCCTCCAATTCAAGGATTTTGAAATATTAAGCAGCCAGGGTCACGTTATCAATGCATATCCCTAGACTATTTTCACACTGGCTGTTTTTGCGCTGTAAGAACAATCCAGCCTTACAGATGAAAATCATTACGTGGAGCAGCTGAATGTAACGGAAGGGAGAACAACTTCATGGACGGTAGGTTATTGGTTTCTACCGAGCTCTGATGTGCCGAGAGTCAAGCTGTGACCCAAGACTGTCAGCGTGGGAGCGCTGGAAGGGCCCTTCTTCCTCCTTGTATGGCCGCAGGTGCAGCCCTTGAAGCTCACAGTAAATCTGAGGCTCTTCTCTGCCCTTTGCTGGAAAAGCACGCGCTGTTCCCGCAGCAGGATTCTGATGTAAAGTCTTCTGCCTCTTCTAAGGTGACCTTCATGCAGGCCAGGTGCACGCCGGTGGGAAAAGATATTGCTGGCTTACGTGGGCTAAAATTGGCTAATGGTCCAAACCCTACCGCAGCAAGCATGCCCCCACGAGAGTGAGAGAGGAAAACATCCCCACAACACATTTGCCTTAGCACCAGAGACGACCTAGCCTTCAATCTTTTTTGCATATTATCCTGTTCTACTGTCAGATCTGGACATTGTGATTCTGCCCCATCTTAATAACAGCACAAAACTATTGCAGTTCCAGACAGAGGTGCTCAGCAGCACCTGGCTGCTGGGTGTCTAGGAAGACAGTGGGCTTGTTGCACCCTTTGGTAAGGAAGCTATTCCAGCTGTTTTATCACATTTGGAAAAGGGAACACACCCTGTGATCTTCAGACAAACCTGCAGTCATCCTACCGCTGTAAAAATCTGCCCTCCAACTTCCAGAGCTTGCACAGATGGGAGAACAAAGCCTCACTCAGCTAACACTGCGCTGAACCGTGTCTCGAATGTTCTTTGCTTATCAGCACAATACAAGTTTTCAGCTATTCAACATCCTTAGCAGCTGATTTTTTTTTTTTTTTAATTCAACAAAGATCTTGACTTCTCAGAACACATCTGTGAATAAAATCATGGTCCCTGGCCCATAGCAAGTGCGGCCACTTGGTGGTGCAATGAGATGCTGTCACCGAAGGCCCATAGCAGTTTGCAGCCCGAAACAGCAGCTGCCATGAAACCCGTCTCTCTGAAGCAGCAAATAAAGCTCGCTGGTGACATCCTTCCTAAGGAACAGACCCATTCGACTCGTCCTTCCAGAGGGTCCCTAAAGCAGTGTAGTAACCTAACACCTCCTCTGCCTTTGCGTGAAGAACCATTTCTAGGTACAGCTGCAAATTTCCTTTTCCCACTAAGAACCAAACCCCCAAATTCTACCATGCTGACACTGCAAAATACAAACAGTATTTGCAATATTCTTTTATTCTTTAATTACTTTCTTTGTAGTTTTTGTTACAATTAAGAAATACCAATGTTTAATGTTCACAAAGCAGAACATATATTTATTGATACAATTATTAATGACCGCACGTGTAATAACACATTTTTTAAACATGTATGCTTACACTTATATCTACCCACTTTTTTTTTTTTTTTTTTAAATTTAAATAGAGCAATGTGCCTATAAGGCTGAAAAGGAATCCCATACCTGCATATTGAGTGTCCTTGTGTGGCATTTCCCTTGTAGTGGCCTAAGCAGAGCGATTCATATTGGTAACTAGTAAAACCTGCAACCATTAGCTTTTGGAAGCAAGTGTGCAGTCTGCCTTCAACATAGATAAGAGAAGAGTTTGTAATGATGTAAATGAACTGGCCACTGAAACTGCTTTCAGCATGGAGCCCTGCAAGTACTCTTGTCAGCAGAAGGAACAAAAGTCCCCATGCCTTTCCACCTGCACAGCCAAAGTGGAAGCAAGTGGCACAAGGGAAAAGGGACTTGCCAAAACACTGAAAGGAAACTTTCTGGATGGAAAATTGCACAGTAAGTGGGAACACATGATTCTCTCTCCTTCCCCTTCCTGGTCAAGGCTCATCTGTAACTCTAACACCTGATGTGGTGCTTTGTGTATTGCTACGTCTTCCTTGACCAGCTCTGCACATTCAGTGCTATTATCCTCGGCAAATGAGGCACCAGTAATGTTGATGGGAATTATCTACCTTCAATTATTTGCACTGTGCCATACGCTTTAGTCACTATGCCTCTGCAAGGAGCAATACAGAGCAGTCCCACTTTCTACCACATAAAATCTCATCTGCAAAAGGAAATGAAGGAGCTGTGCTTGTTTGCATTTAGAGCTCAGTATTCATGTGCACCAGGGAATAAACCGAGCAATACACAGCTATGAAAAAGTCATATGCTTTAGAGCACTAAAGCTGTTTAAATGAAGTTGCCCGTGTGGCACTGGCAGCTGAAGAGTCTTTGTGCTGTAACAGATTTTAACCCAGTTGAGCAGAACTGCTGCAGCTCAGTTACCCACTTACAGGTAGCTTTAAGCCACAGACTTGGCCTCTGGGGAGAGATGCATGTACCTGCACTGTCTCAGGGACAGCCTTGGCAAGAAGCTGGAAGCAGAGAGTCCCATTTTCCCCCTCCACTGCCCCCATCTTGAGGAAGGGCATACAGAAAACTCTACCCTTCCTCAGGTAGAGCAGCTTGCTTTCTTGCATTTGGCAAGCTTTGCTGATTTGCAGGAAGAGCCAGGACTCACCATTCCCCTCTGACTCCCAATTTGCTTGCTCCTACAGGGGAATACTGGGCCTGTGGTTGCACCCTACTGAGGGTGCTCCAATTACCACTGCCACTGACTGCAGACTGACAGCAGCTTTCCTCTCTGGAGCTGCTGCACAGGCCAGAAACAGTCTTGCATTCAAACAGCATTAGTGCGACACTGAGATTTTCAACAGAGAAATACAGGGTCCAATCCTGCACCCAGTGAAGCTGAGAGAGAAACCGTCACTGAGATGAGGTGACAGCATTGAGCCCAACAGTGCACACAACATGGTGACAGCTACAGCGTTGTAATTTGGGTAGCTGAACAAACAAAAATTAGTTTGCAGGATGCAACGATGAATGGAACAATGTTATTTCATCTGCCACAAACCAAAGAATCAGGAGCGCAGGAAAGTTAATGTTAAGTAACAGTACAGGAAAGGATGGAGGACGTGTGAGAAGAATTAAACAAAACATGCAACTAGACTTACCACAGCCTTGAATAAGACCAAAAGGAGAAAAGAGCAAATTTCTGTATTAAAATCCAATTAGCAAACAGAATGATTCACATCAATCTGTTGTTTATACACCTTTTTATTTTAGAGTAAAGTATGCTTGCTAAAAACAGTTCTTAAAAGAACATGCTGGATTGCTACACTGGTTTGTAGTGGAAGAAAGCACAAAATAATGCTTTGAGGATGCTGAAGCACAGCAGAGGGAATAAAACTACTCTACAGTATATTGCACAGAATCAGAGGTGGCCTGAAAGCAGAAGTCAGACAGCAAGAAACATAACAAAACATCTACTGCATACTGCTCATTTTAAACTTTATTAGAAGAGAGGGCCATATGTGGAAGATGCTTTACCTGGTTTCACTTAAGTTTTATTCTGAAAAAAACTTGCCCTACCCCTGTCTCAGCTTTGCTTGCTGATGTCAAGAACTAAAGCTGATGTACACGTCTGTTCTCCGTTGCACCACTAACCCACATCAGTTTACACAGATGCAACTGAGTGTTCTCTTTTTTCTAAAATCCTCCTTGGAATTTGACCCATGATGCACTTTTTACCCCATGACTCACTGTCAACTGCTTCCCTGTTTTAGCTTTCCTGAAATACATCATGATTAGAAGAACCTGGCTGAAATCTAAGCACCTGTCAGAACAAAAGAACACAAGGCAACTTACCTGCCCATAAAATGCAACACGGTAGTATCTCCCAAACAGGCGTTTCTCAGAGTTCACTACTTCCGCAACCTTCAGGTATGAGCGGTGGATGTCATAGTACAAATCAGACAGCCTCTACGTTAAGAGACAGAAGGAGAGAGGGAAGGTGAGAGGGAGCAAGTACTTTGGGAAATGACACTGAGGCTCTGCAAGAGCATGGCTTGCCTTAATCAGAAACCCAAACCTTTGCAAAGATGGCTGTACACACTAAGGGAATGGTTTAACCCTGTCACTAATCTCAAGATTTCTGTCATCTTCAGATAATTTTATGGCAGAAGAGACTTTGTGTACGGGGTCACACAGCATTCCACAAATGAACAGTGATAGGGACCTCTTAAGCAGTCAGAGAAAGTAAATGTCCTACGTGCAGGGGAGGGCACGGTGCCAACAACTCCAGTCAGCAGTCAACTCCATAGTCACAATCCTATGCAGAGATGTGCTACCCACACCCACCACTAAAAAGGGTTTTCTTGTGATAGAGAACAGGGAGATCAACTAAGTTTAAATCTGAGGACCTGCTTCTTCAGTGTACAGCCTATACCTACTCCTTTACTTCTAATTTAAAAACCACAAAATCAGCAACTGAGATTATCATCAGGTTATCCGTTATGTGTTAAATGTAGAAAGAAAATAAGAAATGAAGGAACCCTGGAGTTGTGAAGAGACCACAATAAATTATCAGCTGTTTCTGAGCTTAAATACAATGCAAATGTGCTCTTGGTTTTAAAAATGCATGCAAGAAATCACATTCATTGGTTATCAGAGATAGATTTCTCCACAGAGACATGTAGTTCTGGACATAACTAAAAGTCTCTCAGTGAAATATGGCTAGAAAGCTGTTGCTGTGGTTTTGATGACCTTTAGCGGTTGATTCTTTTTTGAAAAATTTTTGTTCATTTATGGTTGTATTGATGCTGAAAAGAGGAAGATAGGATACCAAAGTTTTTTGTTTACTCATAGCACAAAGCATTAAAAGGAGAAATTACAGACAGGAAGAACAAAATATTCCTTTTAAAGAAAGCACTTTAATTTAAAAATATTGATTGTTACAGTTGGCTTAAGACAATTTACATAAAAAAAAAAAAAAAGAACTTACTTTAAAGTCCCTCTGCTTCTCAAAAACAGCAATGATGGGCTTGTTAACCTCTGCAATGAGCTCATATCTCTCAGACTTCCACAGATATTCAACACACAACTCCAGCTGCTCCACCAGAATGTTCTGCAATTCAGCAAATACTATGGGTTAATTGATAGCTGACAGAGCTTCATTAACAATTATACAAGAAAAGTACCTACCCACTGTTTTATTTTTATTCCGTATCTTCTATACTAAGTTTAGTTCAATCACACAATATTTAGTCAGGTATTGGCCATGTAGCACTTCTTCAAATAAAAAATGGAAATAATGGTAACATGAAAATACTTGACATCTCATTCAGAAGAACAGGATGGCTTCGTGGGCTCCAACTCTAGTATTTAATGTTCTGGTTACCTAAAAACACATCCCCCCTATTTAGTAAAACAGCTATGGCATTTCACTCAAAAGCTGCATGCTTTTTAATGTTGGGTGAAGCGCACACTCGTTATAATTTGTTTTAACGTACGCAGGAATCCATTAGCAATACTACTGTCCGTAAATTTAGAACAAGTATATAAATATTAATGCTGCTGACCTCATTATAGGGAGTATCTTGCATCCCAGAGTCTTCCTTCATAGCACCTTCTTCTTTAATGTTGGGGGTAATGCTTAGAAAAGCAGGCCATCCCATGGAAAATAAACCTTGAAGTACAATTCATAACAACGTCAATTAATGACTGAATCACCACGCACTTAAAAAAGTTACTGGATGTCATTAATACAAAGCTGATTTCATTTGACTGGGTTAGTTAATTTTTTTTTAACAGCCCAAGTGATGAGAAGCACAAATGGAACTGACTGAATTTATGAGACTATTCTACATTTTCTCTATGATATAAATCCATTTGTCCAGGCAAAGGGCAACTGCAACACTTTCCTCATGCAATCTTATTCCTCATTTTGGCATTTCAGTTCCTTAGATGTACAGTGCTGGCAGTAAAACTACATGTGCCGCACTCCCTTATACAGGAATTACCATCGTAGATGGAGGCGAGACAATTTTTACTCATGAAACCAATGCTGCAGCTGGTGACCTGACCTACAGGCACTGAATGCTACATGCTGGGGCTTAGCACTTGTCCCACACACCACATTTCCTAAGCGAGGGGCAGAGTTTCCACAGGCTCGCTACAGCTGACGGAGATGGCTGCTCCAGAGCACGCTGCACTTCTGCTGGCCTCGAGGATACCATGGCAGCAGCACTCCTTACCCTGCTCAGGTTCAGAAGAGCCATCACTGTCCTACTTGAGGAACTCTCTCGCAGACAGCTCAGGTGGCGCAAGTTGCTGAGGCAGCTCCTCCCCCTCCGTCAAGTCTGGGAGGAGTTCTGAGCAACTTTTTACTAACGTGTAGGTTTAAAATGACTCAAGTTCTTCACTCCACCTACTGTGATCTGTTATTTATACAAAGCATACAAGTGAACTGTCCCTGAAATACTGCTGTTTACAGAAAGCCCCCTTCTGAAAGGATGTATTTTTGTCTCACCCCCACACACTTGAAAGTTATCAGAGAACCATGGTCTTTCCAAAACTAACAGTTTTCTCTTCCCCAGGTACTTGCTGTTATCCCTGGAAATTACTATTTATGAACACTGCTAAAATTACTCAAGCTGAGAATTACTGAAATACACATTTCATAAACTAAATAACCATTGGCGTGGAAGCATTTCAAAAACATAAGCCTGCACTTTATTTCTCTAATAAGCATCACAGATTAAAAAACCCTTTATCTATACTAAGTTACATATGGATGACCTGATATTAATTCTGCCCTTGTCCCCCAGCTTTGGACAGTCAAGGGAATTGAATGTGGATTTGTGTGCTAAACACCAATTGACCTGAGAGGGATTTCTGTTCACAACGAAGAGCAGAGTGCTCTGTCCCTGAAAGAACCTTTAACCAGAGACATCAAACCAGCCAAAGAGCATCAGGAAAGTAACACACAATGTTTCTGATATTACTTGCTTGCCATTACAGCCATCAACATGCACTATAAGTATTTTCACTTTGGTAGATATTTTTCCAGATCAATTGAAGAATGGTAATTGGATTCCCTAGCCATGTTATCTGACCCATAAACAGGCACGGTTAGAGCACTCACTTCCTCCAGTGTGAGTTGTTAGTAACACATTACTATCACAGACTTGACCATCCTCCAGGAGCATACGTGAGGTACAAATCTTTTCCATTTTCCAGTAACCTATGATAGCGTAAGATGGTATTAGTACACCGCTACTGGTATGTGTTAATACATGCATATTTAATAACGACACATTAACAAGTGAAGCATTCTCTTTTAGCACTAGCTTAATAAACATTTAATTAACCCTCTTTACACAAAACACACACAGTCACTGTTCTAGTGCTAAGACTAGTATTTACAATGTATTTTAAAAATAAGATCTTTGGGTAGAATTCAAGCAGCTTTAAGAATATTTCATTTTATAAGTACGGAAAGCAGGACAACCAAAAATTGTTTTCAACAGTATAATTTATAGACACACGGTTAGTTTTGAATATGTTGATCTTACCCTTTCTTTTTAGGTACTCTGCAATGAGAGCAGCGATATGGATATAGCACATAGCAGCCTGCAACGAGAGACCAAAATACATGTATATGTTAAAGCAGACTATATGACTTAGCATGTGCGTGATAAAGAACACACACTTTAATCACTGTCAAGTCATACTGCCAAAAAAGGAAAGAAAATTAACGTAACAATTTAAGAAAATAAGGTATTAAATGATGAAACCTCTCCTAATTAATTTCACTGGATGTCTCAGATAAAAGCACAGACTAAGAGTTAAATGAGGACATCAGGAATTTTGCTCAACAGAACAACTTAACATCACTTTGTAAATAAGATTGCTGGGCTATGCACTGGAGCTTCCCATCACCCATTTAGCTTTTGATGAAAGGGACATGTCATAGGGCAAACTCCTCTTCTGTGCTGTATGAGGGGAAAAAAAGGACAAAATATCCTGTATGTAAATTAAGCACTGTTTATAACCTCGCCTACACTACAGCTACTACGCCTGCTAGGTTTAAGCAGTTGAGATGCTAACGCGATACTGACCACAGCTCTGTCCCTCTCAGACATTTCTAAGTCTTGGTCAAGCACATATCAGGCACTGTTACAACTAGGCAAACTGGGATAATAAGCACATCACATCTCTAGGCACAGTTCAAACCTGACTTTAAGTTCAAGTATATGACAGACACTGTATATCTCTTAAATCATTGCTGTTATCTGTCTTCCACAGCCCTTTTCATCAGAATATCTCAGCCTAGTGATAAATGCATTTGTTACCTCTGATAAATCTCCATTTCTTGCGTGAATCTTGGCCATGCTTTCAAGCCAGGTCCTACGTAATTCAGGTGTGCTGGCATATGAGTTTGCTAGGCTGTACTGCAGATCCACAAGCATCTCAGGGTCTTTCTCATGTTCCTTCATCTGAGCTGTAGCCATCAAAACTGTTCTGATGCGTTTGGTCAGATCCTTCACCTCTGCTGGGAAATTAACGTTCTTTGGGAAAGATAAGCAATACATCACTACAACCATCTAGAGAACCACATGCAGCACCCCTGAATGAGCTTATGTTCTGCTTGTGGAAGATCTTCTCCCCCTCCCCCAAATTCAGTTGGTTTTGAAATGGATTTAAAGTTCAACAGTATATACACATTTTACACTGTTGTGTGTGTTTTTGCTACATGTTTATTGAACAGGTTAAAAGAACAGTTTGTAGACTAAACATTGTTAACTACAGTACTGTTTCATCAGCCACAATGCATGGTATCTTAAAAATCTTCAGAATTTAATTCTAAATTATTAAGTTTCTGAGTCATAAACATTTTCATGAATGTCTGGTTGCCTCAAAAAGGCATGCTATGGATGCATAAGTCAGTGCCTAATAAAAGTCGGTGATTTTATTCATAGAAACACTTGCTCCTCTGACATTGTTGACCTTTTGAAAGAGGTAGTGATTAATAAAAAATGTTTCTTACTTTCATCTGCTTGTCTCCATTAGCAAAATTATTTATAATTGCAAGTGAATGTTGAAACCGGGATCCACCAATCCCTGCATCTGCTATCAGCTGACTCACTGCTTTGATGAGCTGTACAAGTAGAGAGTAAAAAAGAAAAAAAAAAAAGGAACAGGGTGCAATTAGCAAAGAAAATCAAAGTTTCAAAATAGTTTTTAATCCCAGTTCTAATGTAACTTGATGTATCAGGCTAGCAGAGATGCAATTTTATACCTCCAACCTGGCCTTGAACACTTCCAGGGATGTGGCATCCACAACTTCTCTGGGCAACCTGTTCCAGTGCCTCACTACCCCCACAGAGATGAATTTCTTCCTTATATCTAATCTAAGTCTACCCTCTTTTAATTTAAAGCCACTGCTCCTTGTCCTATCACTACACTCCCTGGATGCAAGGATTGCAAGTAATCTCCAATGTCTGTAATTTCTCAAATTTTGCAATATAAGTGCATTGTTACTTGGCTTCATGTTTCTGTTACTATCAGATTCTGGTTTGCTACTTCAGCTACGGTGCTACTGATGTAAGCAATGCATATGAATCAAGAATAGCTACATATCTGATTTACTTGGCTGTGCGGCTAGATTCACAGCTGTTGTCTCTCCTTGGAACAGAGCCGAACTGTCCAAGAACAGCAGAGAATCCAGCCCAATGTCTTCAGAGTTGGCAGAAAAATCAAACTGCCACAGAGAACTGGCTGAGCTGTTCAAATGAACTGTTTTGCTATGATGCAGAATAATAATACTACTAACAACAAAACAGTGTACATCAGGTAAATACTGATGATTTTACACTTCACTCACCTGTAGATGGGATCTGACTATTGATTTCTGTTTATTAAATTCAAAGTTCTTTCTCATGAAAAAATAAAGAAGAGCAGACGCCTCTGTCTGAGTTGAACGTGACCTATGGTTACAACACTTCAAGATTTCATAGCAGAGGGAACCACAGAGATCTGCTTGTCCTTGGAAGAATGCTGATGGGAACTATTGGGAAAAAAAAAGCGTGGATATATACTCTCAGTAATATTACATATTATATATTAATATGTTAATATTATATATTAATATATATCTAATTTATATATTAATATATATAATGAGCATATTACAGTTATTCTGAGTCAACAGTGTTTTTCTGTCACACTTTCAGTAAAAACAAACTGTCTTTCATATGCTCATTTACACCGGGGTTTAGTGAAGAAATTAGCCACCAGCTAAACATAATCCCATGCACAAATTAAGATCAAGTAAAATCTGCACATGGGTTTTCATACAAACACCATATGCAATGCATCAATCAAACTGACCTCCAGGAAGTCCAGACAGCAGCTGGTACACAGCAAGAATAAAAGCAGAGCAGTCTATCTGTGAAGAATGCAGAAGAGCTAAACAGGAAAAGACTGAGGGATGTGAGGGGGTTTGGTCTACACTGCTATAAAAGCTGCTCAGGAGAAAGAAAATACTCTGAGCAGCAGTCAGCGAACTTCCAGCAGTCAAGAGTCTGAACAGCAGGAGACAGCAGAGAATGAAGGATGGCTCTATAAACCATACATGCTATTTATCAACTGGGTGAATACAATAGAAGATGGATCAATGAGTGGTGGAAGATTCTGGCCACAGATCTCCCAGTCCTGCCCTGGATGTTCTGCTGCAGGAAAAAAAAAAAAAAAAAAAAGAAAAAAAGATCCCTGCTTCCAGAGAACTACGACAGGAGAATTTAATCCTGAGAGCTACAGGATGAATGAAAAGGGCAATCCTAGATATGTATTCATTCTCCCTGTTGCATATACTTCCTCCAATCTTGACTGTCTGGTATGTAATTTAAAGCTGTCTGTGGCTGGTTTACTTTATATTTCCCCCATGCCCCCAGGCTATGTTACTGGGAGAAGCATGATTTCCTCCTCTTTTCCCCTGAGATAACAGCTGCCAGAGAAGGAGACCACATGGTTTAAACTTATCAACACTATTGTGCTTCATAGAAGCATCTGAGAGACCAGGCCAACATTGCTAATTCTCACTTCCCCATTGCAATTACCTGTGTGATACATTCTGGTTATTTTTAAGAAGATATCATCTAAGTCTACAACTTGGAAATTTGGCAGCCTTTGCACGAGGCACAAAGCATCTAATTGTCCATGATTATTTATATATGTGCGATGCAAGCAAATAAACAGTTTGATGAGCATGTTTTGTCCAAAATATCTCTTCGATAATGAAAATTATGTATTTGTAAAAATAAACTATTTGAGGTGACCTTTTGGTAAAGTGTACAGAGTACTCTCCTGCTAGCTCCTCTGGGGATGGCTGCAACCATTCACCACTGTATTCTGCAACTCAGGTATCTGCCATAAGGACCATGGACCTCTATGGTTTCAAGCTTTCTTCCACAGGTGGTAAAAGCATAAAAGGCAGGAGGGTCATGACATAGCTAGACACCACACAGTTGCCTTTCATTTATTTATTTTACAAGTTTTGCTTTCATGGAGAACTTCAATATTTTATTTTTCCAAAAACAGATCTAATTTTTCAGAAATTGTGAACTTTTTATTTATTTATTTAATCAGCAACAAATAAGATATTTGGAAATGAGCATTAAGAGTGTTAAGGTGAGAATTCTGTCAAAGTACCCAGCTGTCCTCAAGCTGCACTTGCTGTAACATATTAATAGATCAGACTAACAGAATAAAACCATAGTTACCTTGCCTACAAACAGCCGTAGGGCAGCAAAGACATGCTTGAGAGCTGCTGCTGACTGGTTGATTTGCAAAAAGAGCATGTGTGTGTCAAAGACTTTCTTCATCAATGCGTTCTGGCAATCAGATTGCTGGAGCTGCCTCTGAAAAGTCCACAAACAAGACAGGACATGCTGGTTATTAAAGTGAATAAACAGAAGATGAGCTACTGGACTTTGCATCAAAGTGTTCCTAGGGAGATGCTTTTTTCAACATCTGCCCTATAATCTCTGGGGATGAGGCAGTCAGTCCCAGCTTGCTGCAGCCTCTTTTTACTTGCAGTTTTCTAAGGGTGACACTTGCTCAAGCCTGTACTCCTAACTTGTCGATGGTATTTGCCAGATTTAAGAGTTAGGGGTGCCAAAGCTACTCACTAAATCTAAAAGGAGCTGTCTGCTCTTTTCTAGTTGTGAGACCTTCAGCATTTCATCAGGGCTGACATTAACAGAACAGTTTTTAAAGAGAGAGGGTCTACTTGCCAACTTGAAGAGAGATGAACATGATTAAGAAGAGGTGACATATTAGTAGTCGTGTAACCCTATAATGCACAGCAGGGCTGTATATATGCCTGGATATGTAGGATGCTTTTATTCCACATTTTCCTATTCAGTTTGGGCATGATGAAATTACTTCATGAAATACCTCCACAGAGGACTAACATCTTATTTCCCTATCTTACTGTCTCAAGTTTTCTGTGTGCCTCAACCCCCAGGCCCTCCCTCCACCACGTATCTCACATGGCACCATTTCAAACAGAAAATGAAACAGCAAAACATACCTGGTGGTTCAGAGTGTAAAGACACAACAGGTCAAGAATTGTGAGGGAAACTTCTGTAGCAATGTTTGCCTCTGTGTCTACATACTGTACAATATCCGTTTCATTGGAGCTGCCTACAACATATGAAGCAATGTGACAAGCAGTCTTCTGAGTATCATTAAAGATCATGTAATTTTGCAATCAGGTCATCCAGTCTCTGTGCAGTAGAGATAGTGTCCTAACTGTACATTTAAATGAAAGGGTATTTTGAAGAAAAGTGCTCCTGGGAGATGGAAGGGGTAGTTAGTATATTTTACTCAACTTTTCTCAGTTGCACCAGTGATGAGAGCATATTCTTTCATTGGTTCTGTTGGGCCTCAAAGGATGAAAGGAACCTAATTGGAAAGTGGGATAAAATGGCTTTGATCTCATAATTTCAGCCTCTAGTGGAAACTCTTAGGTACCACAAAAACATACTGGCCACATTTTGTCAGCCAGAATACCAGTGCTTGTGTGTCTTAGGATGACACCTCTAAAAATATACTGAATCTTCCAGAATTGGCAAGGGTCAGACTGGTGAATTGGGTTGTGGTTGCAGATGTTATTCCGATTAGTCATTTATGGGTATAATGCTTCCTCAGAAGGCAAAGACAAAGACACGTAGATTATCTCTGGATAAACTCAGGAGAGTTTCATGGTCTTTCTCTATTAGGAACTTTCAGCTCATCAACTTTGCAAAGGTAACTTGGGATCTTTTTCTCTTTTGATTAAATATTCTTAATTCATTAACAATAATGTTGCTGGAGGCACTAGTGTCCTTGAAAGCTCGTCCACTCTTCATGGACAGACAGGATGATCTAATGAAGGACATCATCACTCTACATAAATTTGGCTTTCTTGACTCTCTGGTAGTGTCCCTCAGCATATGGGGCAAGAGCAGAGCATCTGTCTTTCATTTTTAGATACAGTGGAAAATTGCCATTTAAGCATTAGAGATTTTTATATAGTAGAGATAACAATATTACAGGTATCATTATCTACGGACAAGAATAATATACGACTTGTAGATAGAAGCATCACGGAAGACCTTGTCTGCAAACCTTGACATCATGTAAATTCCAGTACATTAATTTTTGCTACAAAATAAACCCAATTCACGATAGCTTTACCAAGTTGTTTCATGGGGATGATGGGTATAGTGCTTCATTTACACTGCAACATGGTGAGTACAAATCACATCAGCTAGTGAGATTTACTTCCTTACAATACCCTAAAAGGACCACAAACTTTAAACTACGTGATCATACCCTTTATTTCATGGTACAGACTGTCATTATTAAAGGTTGCTAAAAACTACTGAGTTCTGAAACAGTCCAAAGGGAAAATAACTTTGTGTCATGAAAAGGTCACTTTTATTGCTTAATATAAATGTAATATTTCAGCCAGCGTACATCTGATTGTACAAAAAGGTACATAACCACAGACAGAAGAGATGCTAGGGGTGGGAAGGGGAAGATTACTTGCCATTAAGACTTTTTAAATACATCAGGTTATTGTAATTCATTCTGGTTTTTATATGAATTTTGACCAATTTTTTAAGCTCAGATTTCTTACTGCCCTGAAAAAAGAGTAAAGTCAGCAGCTCTATGCTTCTCTTCTTGCTATCTTTCATTGACAGTCATGAAAACGGATTTAATTGTATAGAGCCTGATCTAAACCCCATAGAATTCAAGCAGGAAGTAAATACATTTTTTGGTACTTACTTGCAGTGCTGCTGTCTATCATCTGCAAGAGTTTTGGGTTAGAAAGCGCATTTTTGCCACGGATTATTGGTAACGTCTGAGATCTGTGATGTTTGTGGCCATCATGACTAGAAGTAGAATGCATCCTGAAATTCAAAGGTACCATTAAAAACAGACACAAAGAATAAACTATCATGCCTATAAAGAATTTTCCCATGTCAGTTAAAGTTTTCTGCAGTACTTCTCAAAGGTTAAGTAAAACAAAGTGATGCAAAATTTTTCAGAGAAACAAAGTCAGTAATGTGGACAAAACAGATGTGCTGTGATTTCTTGAAATCACAGGAGACAAAACTTACTGAGCACTGGAAAAACCACAACATCAGCTTAAATAGCTGGCTGATGTTTTGCAAACTGCTTTTGGGTAAAGAGAAATTGAGGTTAGCTCAGTTGACAAAGAACACGGGAGAAATACACCCTACTCGTGAAAGAATTAATACAACTAGCAGCTTTTATGAGGGGGAAAAAAATAATGAGACTGGCAGTGACAGTAAAAAATGTGTGCGCAGATGTTTGTATGTGTCTGTTCTTTTAACCTTTTGATGCTGACAAACAGTATGAAGTATTTCATTTATCATGAGAAGCTTATCATAATTTGTAAAAGGATTTTGAATTTGTAACCACTACAGAATTCGGCAAGACTCAACATCACTCATAATTCAGGTCACTTATTTAAATATTCAAATACTTTTATTTATTTATTTTTAAATGTAACTTCCTAAAAGCACATAATTTAAAAATGTTTTTGAAAAGAATTGCTTCCTGCACCTAACTAAAACTTCTTGTGTTTGTTGTTTATTTTTACAAAAAAAATAATAATTAGATTTTACATTTAAAAAGAAAGCTCCCATCTCAGGTATGAAATTGATGTCCAGATATTTGCCAATCAATGTGACAAAGTCTTCCACTATGAGTCAGTGGAAAGATTTGGATTGCTATCCTAGAGAACTAGTGAATTGGGAACATGTGGAATTTTGATGCTGAGGTTACTGTTTTGTTCCCTCCCACACACCCCTTTTGGTAGGGAAGGTGTGATTCTTTCTAAAGATGGTGACACACTGGCATTCAGCAAATGCAAATACCTAAGTGTAGAGCTGGTCACCAGCCATAGTTCATCTTACAACGCATCATCAAAGAACGTTCTGTATTACAACAGGCCAAACAAATAGCCATGTGAACAACAAATCTGTGAGGGGGTAAATTGTGAAGGCCTTGGAAACATCAGAAATATGACTTTAGTTTCTGGATTGCCACCATGCTGATTCATCTGCAAATGTGCAACAAAACAACAGTCTCCTACAGGCTTCTTGCCAGGTCCAGATGGGATAATGATATCAGTGCTTTTTCTTGAAAACTGCACGATGCAGGAACAAAGAAAGAAGTATGGCAGGGAAGGCATCTTCTTTCCCTCCTGTGTACTAACTGTTCCACTCCAAGGTACATGTTTATTATAGCGTGCAAACTCTAGCTACACATAAATGAGGAAAGTCAACGATCCAAACATATGAGGAAGGGGAACTGTCTCAGCATGCTCTTAGAAACAACCACAAGCTGCAGAGTCAAAAGTTCACCTTCTCTCTTGAGTTTTACATTATTAACTATGAAAAAGTTCACACTATTCCATAAAAGGGTCAAAAAGATTATTAAAGCTTTGCTGCACTTGCAGTTTATTACCGTGCCATCCATGAGAATGATTAAATCTTGCAATCTCTAGACTAGGAAAAGGAAATTAGAAATGAAAGAAATAAAAGAATGATTCTGGAACTGGCAACATGGAGGCAGCGGTACAGGACTATGTTACACATAGCCAAATGGAAGTAAAAAGACAGGGCTCAAGCACACCTACTCCTTTGACTTTGTGTTGCTAGATAGTTCCCACTCTGTCACCCCGGGTTATCAGGAGAAAAGTAATCCCCTGATACTGTGACCTCAGCCGTAGAAATTCATCCCTAAAGCAGTAGGAATGCAAACATATGACTTCATTTAGTTTTGGGAAAAATGCGAATTATGTTTCAGATAGGCATCTGAGCTGAAAACAACAGCTAACGTTTCCTGCAATACTTGACAATATATTGACAGTAACTAAGTATTCTTCTAAATATAGTATTTTAAACAGCTTGTAAGTCCAACTGAAGTTGAAGGGGCTCAAGTCTTTTATGGTTTACAGCTTTGGGGGCTCTGAACGGTGTTACAGGTTGTGTTAACTCCTCTACAATTAACATTGTGACAGGGTAAGATGGCTGCAGGATGATAACAAAGGCTGTGATTTCATAGCAGTTAATAATGAGATGTGTCATTACCATTGCGAGAGCAGACCTGATGTCTGGCCAGAGGAGTTTGAACCTTTCAGGGTGCCATTATTCTGGGTGGCCTGAACAAACTTAAAAGCAGCAGCAATTTTCCTGTTAAAAGAAAATAACTGTTAATCTGTTAGGAAAGTGACATTGATTTTGTCATGCCTCTAAAGAACAAATAAGGCCTGACAAAACCTGCGACAGCATTAACTGGTTTATCTGGTGACCTTTCATTTTTCCACTGTATGACATACGACAAGTTTACAGTACTAGCATTAAATTAAAAATGAAACATTGACTCAGACAAAGTGTGCATTTCACACTACACAGCTGGAAAATGATCTCATGCCTTTTCAGCAAGTGCACAGAGACAGATTTTTTTTTTGATTGCTGTGGAACGTTCATCAATTCCCATTAAAACCATTTGCTCCATATATAGAACAAAAATACAGCATTCAAGTTCCTTTATTTGATATATGCTGAAATAAAGTTGAGGAATGGTCCAGTACTATGGGTTACAAATGCAATGGTGGTTATCCTCACAAACAATTTATCTTTTACAGCAGGTATGCACTTTCATGTCTAGAACATCATGATAAGACTGCATAAAAGAAAAAAAGAAGCATACATCAGTTTCAGTATGTCAGACTGATGCTTTCAGAAGAAAACACAGATAAACATTTAGGTCTAACGTAGACAGTAACATTTAAATACTGTAACATAGTCTAATATAGTGCAATGATATTTAAATATTACAACATAGTCTATAACTAAAGAATTACCTTACAATATTGCGTTTTCCTAGATACCTGAAATTTTGAAGACAAACCCTGAAAGATAAAACAGCACATTTTACATCTATTAATGATTCCCTAAGTACATAAAATACTATGAAGTACTACTACGAATATCTCTTCTGGGAGGAAAACCCAAAGTATTAAGGCCCTTGTTCACGGAAATGGCCAACATATTGAAGGATATGGGTTTCATTAATAATATCTTGTTACAAATTCAGAAGATAATGGCAAAATAATCCAAGATATAACAGCTATCCCGCTATACCACAAGGTGGACAAAGAGAAATTATTTGCAATAGCCAGTTTAGAACACCATTGTTTAACATAAAATCAATGAACCACAAAGTGAACTTACTCTAAAATGCTGAAAAAGTCTGTTATTTCTGAGAATGGTGCTCGCAACCAGTATGAAATCAGTGCATCTAAAGGGAGATATTAAAATGTATTGTGTATCTGTTAGAGGGAATTAAACTTGACCCAAAGCCTGTAAAATACACTGATAATTATTCTTTTTTAACTTTGATTTGGATTCAGCATTCACAATATTTCACAACAACGTAAACTAGGTAATGTACATTTTCTTACCTTCTGAAATGGTTTTCATAATGTGAAGGAAACACATAAGAAGGCTTCTAGTTTCAGCTTGATCCAACTTGTCAAAACGAAGGGTTGATCCAATCAAAGACAAAGGTCTCATGATCTGTTGAATTGACAGTGAAGGGCTTTGTTGAGTATAGTAATAAGTATCTAAATCTAGGAATCATTTTCAACATTTGCACATGTACCTTTTCACACGTGTCAGTTCTCTCACTGTTTTTTTCATTGGTACTTGGGTTAGATTCAAGACTTGCTAAGGAAGCTCTGGAGTCAGCATGGTTTGCTGCAGAGATAGCTATTGATGAAAAGGCTGTAAATGAAAGTCATAGCAAACATGCTAAACTAAAACATTTATGGATACAAAAACTAACAAGAAAAATGGAGAACTTAAAATGTGTCGTGCTGGATTGATACCAGTGCTTTGAACTTCCAATGCCAAAGCTATTGATGGGTATGTTTAGTATAAAAAACATTCAACAAGTTGAAGTAAAATGACCAAGTTTGCCATTATTCATGGCATTAAAATGCCCTGTTGCATTCCATAAGGCCTGACCCAAAGCCATGAAAATCAGTGGAAAGATGCCTGTGGACTTCCCTGAATTTTGAAATGGAATGAGGAAGAAGTAAACAAAAGTTGAGATTCTACCCTTCCTTTTTAAGCCTGGGAAAACTAAGAGCACTTGCCTTCAAGAGACTTCAGGGGTTTTCAGGAGAAACCTTGGGACTATTAACCCAGGCAGACTGCAAGAATGAACTCAGGTACAGGGATCTGTGAGAGCCTAACTACTGGCATCATTCCAAAGCAGGAGAGTAAGTGAAGCAGTGGAAGAAGAGCAGCTTCACAAGACAAATCAAATCAATCCAAAAACACCCAAAGAGAAGAGAAACATCGCATACCATGTTTCCCTGAATATCACATAAAATGGGTTAATGATATCATCCATGAATACTAAGCAGAAAGCACAATGCATTGAGATACACAGAAATCTACCTGTGTACATGATCAATCTGTCATTTATACCTGCTATGGAGTTCAAAACATCTTTGGAAAAAGAAGTGTCCACGGAGTTTGCATGTTTCATCGCAGTCTGGCTCTGAAATCCTCCAGCTGTACTCAAATCATCCCTAGATCCCTGTATTTTAAAATAAACAGAATAAACTCTGCTAAATGTTATCACTGTTTACTTTTACAATGACAGCACATATGCAATGTTGACTTTTCTTAGACACTGAGCTAGAAAACCTACTTTCAGCTGTTGATACATGACAGCCTTAAAAAAAAAAAACGGGCTTACTGTAATATGCCCAAGTTAGCCTCAATGTGAAACACTCATCATTGGAGTTGAAAAGAACATACCAAGTCTGTGTTTGCTTCTTAAACATTAGCATAACATTAGGATAGGAGCATTAAATGCTGTTAGCAATTATCAGATGAAATAGGCTGATTTACTGCAAGAACACAACACCCCTGCAGAAATTATTTCTAGTTTTTAGATCAGGTCTGATTACAACACATCTAGTCTTTTAAGAAATAACCAAATCTGCTCCTCCACCACATGCACAGTTTATACAGATGTTTTTTGTGGCAGTAAAGCTGTTCTAAAGGCATTCTGTACCCCTTCCCTCCTTCAGCTACTTGTATGCATTCCCTCTACTTCCTACTGTTGCTCATGGTCCCTCTTCTTGTACTAAAGAAACTGCTTGTGAGTCCATGATATAACCCTGAAAAAAATCTGTGAGTGATGAAAGTTTTTCTCTACAACAATGTCTCTCAGAGATCTGCCCAGGGACCTGCCAGAGGGTAAGCCTGCAGCCCATGGCACTAGCGCAGACACACAAACTGGCTGGGGTTATGAGCCTCTAATTTGGAGCTTCCAGCCCCGGGACAACCTGTGCCCTGGAACTGTCCCAGACTCAGGGTCCTGCCAGTACAGACTCCCAGGGCTCTGCAGGTGTTGGGTAAATCGAAACCTTTCAAATTAAACATTTTGGGTGCAAACGAATCAGCATTTTTAGAACTGTATTTTGCTAGCTAATTTCTGACCAGGGCACATTTGGGCTTCTTCCCACCAGATTGCTTTTCTCAGACCTTAGGGTCAGACCTCAGTTTGATCCTTTCAGAGTTCTGAAAACTCACAAGAATTACCTGATTGGAAGTGTTGATATTGAAAAGGAACATATCCTTCATGTAAATCCTTGGCATATTGTCCAAAAGCATTCCATAGAGTGGCATGTACAGGTTTGCTATTTGTGCTTGTTTTGCCTAAAAAACAAATGATATAAAATAAACCTAAATAAATTAATTAATGTACACTGGTTGGCTAAGGATGTTTCACATATTTTAGCCACTGTATGAAAAAGCAAAGGAAAAAGAATAAACAAACAGCTTCTTTACCGGCTCTGTGTATCGATCATCAAACGAATGCTTTGCCATTAAGTTTTTAAGCACAGCCAAAGCTAGGTGCCTAATATCCTGGTCTTCTTGCAAGGCAAAACCAACCTCCCGCAGCAGTACTCCAATTAAGAAATGTTTACGGCAAAATTCATTGGTCAATGTGTACTCTGGAATATCTTGGAACAGAAAGGACAAGAATGTCTAAATTAATATATGTTGCATAAAAAAAACCCTCTCCCATTTTCAAAAATGTCAGTAACTTTGATTTATTTAATCCACTGTTAAATCTTGATTTCCTGAACTGTCTGTCCCATTCCTCCAATTTATATGCATATACCAATATTAGAATCTCAAATGTTTTGCACACAGTCTGACTAGTCACTTCTTTGAGGTGCAGGGTCAAAACTGTTGTCTCCATATTCTATCTGGAAGAGTTCTAAAACACACAGATCCAGACTAACAAATGGTGATTAATGTTTGCCTGTATTTGCCCCAGTTCAGTGGCAATGGTTGAAATAAATATTGTAGTTCTTAATGCGCAATTCTACTTAATTCTTATGCAGCCATTTTGCTCATACCTGATGTTCGATAGTCCTGGGTTGATTCTGAAGGTGTCACAGGGTCTTCATTTGTCGTAAATATAAAACAATAGCAGGCAAAAATCATTAAAAAACACAGCAAAACATAAGTGCACAAATTATTTACTTTATATCCTTTTGAATTATTTGACTGAAATTTAAATAAAACAGTTTCTCCTGGGCTGTGCCAGTAGTTTTTTCTAAAACTTTGGACAACTGTTTCATATAGAATGGAAGATGAATAGACAGTTTTACTTCATTATTCACAAGAAATTACTATGATGTGTCTCAGTTTTTAAATCCCACTAAAAACAGTATGAAATGGCAAATCATTTTATTCATCAAATTATTCTAAAGATATATTTTTTTTCCACAATGACAAAAAGTAATAAACTTTACAAAGTGTTAGTTGCACACTTGTTGTCTAACCAGCTTAAAAATTAATTGTTAACCAATAACTTGCCACTCTCCAAAATGTGCTGTTTGGAAAACAAAAATTTCTAAAGCTTCATAGCAG